>NW_028261391.1:17046392-17398892 GCF_051295495.1 Thamnophis sirtalis
TAAACAAAAAACAGGCTGGGAAATCTAAGTGCAAAGATCCATATTGAGTCCTGGTTTAATTTTTATGTGCTTTAAAATTAAGGTTCCATCTTAACTAAATAAATTTCTTCTAGTACAGCTTGATCTCAGCTGAGCGCGAGGAACTGCACTCACCTTCTTGCTTTCTTCTTTTTCACCATCCTTCTTCTTTTCTTTTTCTTTTTTAGCCTTTTCTTCTTTCCCATTATCTTTTTTGCTCTTCTTCTCCTCTTCCTTTCCACTCTCAGTCTTTCCTTTCTCTTTCTCTTTTTCCTTTTCTTTCTTTATGTCGGGTTTCATTTTCATCACTTTTAGTGCTCGGTGAAAGAACTGCTTCTTTAGGAGTCTTGAAAGAGAATTAAAAAGGGTTTTATTTGACAGATAATATACAGTGGAATTATACGGGACTGTAGCTTTTGAAATACAGCTCTGACCAAGAAAACTGCTGATTTTAATTACTATTTCTCTTGACAGATTCTCTACAATCTAGCAAACCATACATAGATATCCTTAAAAATCATTAAAAGAAAATATTTGGAAAAGATTTTGAGCTCGGCTCCATATAGAACTATTTTATAAATCATCTTAGAAATGTGATTAAGAAAAGATCTAAAAATGTATCTATCTTTCTATAGACATATATTTACAACATTCACATTTCCAACTGGTTACTTTTTTACAATAAATATGTATGTGTATAAAGGGACGCGGTGGCTCAGTGGCTAAGATGCTGAGCTTGTCGATCAGAAAGATCGGCAGTTTGGCAGTTCGAATCCCTAGTGCCGCATAATAGAGTGAGCTCCCGTTACTTGTCCCAGCTTCTGCCAACCTAGCAGTTCGAAAGCATGTAAAAAATGCAAGTAGAAAAATAGGGATAAACTTTGGTGGGAAGGTTAACAGCATTCTGTGCACTTCAGCTTTTACTCATGCCGGCCACATGACCAAGGAGATGTCTTCGGACAGCGCTGGCTCTTCGGCTTTGAAACGGAGATGAGCACCGCTCCCTAGAGTCGGGAACGACTAGCACGCATGGGAACCTTTACCTTTATGTATGTGTATTATTAATTACATGTATAGGGTCATCCACATTAAAAATCATTTTACAATGGTCCTATTTTGACAATCTACCCTACCTAATCCAAGAGCAAAGGAATTCCTCATACAATGTGATGATAAAAACCAGTTTCTTCAACATTGTCCTTTATGAACAGTTCCTTTTATTTCTACAAAGCATAAACATTTAAGTAACGGTTTACTGAACACCTTTTCTTCAACTAGTATAATCTCTGAAAACTCTGCCTTTGGGGTGCAGTTATCAAATTAAGAGTATCATGCATTATTTCTACAACCATAATCATTGTCCTAACTTAACTGAGCATAGTATAATTAAAAATAGATTTCAATTAGTCTGTTTTAACACACTCTGGATTAAATTCAAACACGCCTGCCCAAAGGTGCTATTGAAGGAACAAAGTTTTATAAACCCAACTTTTCTCTTTGGAGTACTCCCCAAAGCTGTCCTGGAGGGTCAAGGGGAAACTGAAAATGAAGACTGGGAGCTGCAGCAAAAGAGAAAGCAATGGAAGTCACCCGTTTCATCTCATCCGGCGCAAACCAGCACACACACTTTGCTGAAGGATCTTTTGTGTGCTGTTATCTAGATGTATTTTCTTTCATTCAATTGTGTCCAATTCTCAACAATTGCTTGGACATTGCCCTGCAATGTAACTGCTTTCAAGGTAAGGTATTTGCCATTGCCATCTTTCTAGAGTTGAAGAAATTACCTGCCCAATGTCACCTAGCAGCCTTTGTGTAAAGTGGGACTAGAACTCATAATTTCCTGATTTCTGGCTTATGCCTTAACACTAACTAGCTCTCACTATAGTTATATTTATACACATATATTTAACAACATTCACAACGTTTGCAATAACTTTCAAATACCAGGATACTTACCTGTTACAATAATCCACTACCGACTCTCGATTTGTAAACAGAGCTTCTTCTCCTTTCTTGGCTTTTGCCCACTTGGAATCCAAAAGGCAATCCACAGCTTTGGAAGCTAATTGAGAAAGACAGAAAACTTTCAAAAGAGCGCTGAGCATAAAAATGTGGTTGACCTTTAAGGTTATTTGATCCCAGTGCATGAGTTGGGCCAGCACTGAGAGGCTTTCACTTAGAAACTGCTAGATTGGGCTAGTGACACTACGGAGAATAACTAGCATTTGCCACATTTTGTCTTGAACCAAAAATTAGAGATATCAAAAATATGTAAAAACTTGGCTGGCATGTGTCATGGTCCCGTCCCCGTCCCCCCGTCTCCCAATATCAGAAAAGAATCATCCACGCAAATTAAAAAGGGGTAATAAATGAAATATTTTTTAAAAAATACAGGGGAAATGATGTCTGTTAAAGCAGAATATCTATTAAATGGAAGAGATTTTTTTGTATTTGTCAAATACAAATTTTGACAAATCATTAACTAAAATATTTAATACCTTTTAGGAATGACCACAAAAACAGAAATGCTCTGTGGATAGAGGCTATTATGTTCAAAGTCCAAACAATTTAACATAGTTCCATTATCAAGCTTTTGCTATGGCAAAACTGAAATTTGTTGTTATTGCCTATAGTGTCAGCATGAAATTATATGGCTGGTTCTGTCTAAAAGTTCTGAATCACCATGTCTTACCAGAACCAAACCCAAGAATCTTTTGGTGACTCAGATTTTGAACCAAAATATATATATATCTGGATATGAAAAACAGGACAAGGCTGCTATATACCTTCTTTCAGTAAAAAAAAGAAAGAAAAAAAAGGTGAAAGTAGATCCAAAGGACATTTAAAAACACAAATCTATATTAAATATACTCTCCCTCTCTTCCTCCCTCTCCCTCCCCCCCTCTCTCTCGTTGCGGTAAGTACGCAAGCACGCACTGCATAGTGGACGCCGGGCCCCATTGCAGTGTCCTGGTTGCAATGGGATCCGGAATCCACAACTGGTGTGTGTGTATTTGTGTAACAAAAAATAATGAACTTGTTACAAAAGAATTCCAGGTACAGGTAATGCTCAAAGGTAAGCCCTATTTATAGTAAAATCATGTTTTAAATTCTTCTGTCTTTTTCTCCATCTGTGACATGTAATGAGTATTAAGAAACTCTCTTTTGGGCAGAAGGAGCATTTTACATCTTTCTTTTGTTTTGGTAATCAACTACAGGTGGTCCTCAACTTACAACTACAATTGAGCCCAACATTTATGTCGCTAAGTGAAACATTTGTTGAGTAAATTTTGACCAATTTTACGACTTTTTTTGACACTGTTGTTAAGCGAATCCTTGCAGTTGGTAAATTAGTAACATGGCGGTGACGTGAATCTGGCTTTTCTGTCGACTTTGCTTGTCAGAAGGTTGCAAAAAGCTGATCACATGATCCAGGACGTAAAACGGTCATAAGTTACGTTTTTCAGCATCATAACATCATACACTCACTAAGTGAAGTATTGTCAGTCAATACTACTTGCAATCTGGTTTAAACTGTTCCTTCTGGATTTATGAACTGGAGTGCGTTTCCCACCCTGCCCTCAGCAATTCACAGTATGGCACAGGCAGCAGCGCATCTACCTTCAATTTCCCCAATGACTTCCTTTCCTCTTTGTCTTCAGCTTCTGCTGATGTCTCAGCAAAACATACTTTCCGCCTCTGGTCTTATATACTACTACTACTACTACTACTACTACTACTACTACTACTACTACTACTACTACTACTACTTCTTCTTCTTCTTCTTCTTCTTCTTCTTCTTCTTCTTCTTCTTCTTCTTCTTCTTCTTCTTCCTCCTCCTCCTCCTCCTCCTCCTCCTCCTCCTCCTCCTCCTCCTCCTCCTCTTCTTCTTCTTCTTTTTTTTCATCACCAGTGTTTCATTGGCTCAAATCCCCTTGATCTGGCTGAGCCTGATCGTCTTCTCCCATCCCAAGGAGTCCCTCTCAATTCCATGGGTGGCACATCTTTTAAAGCAGGGGTGTCAAGGCCCGGGGCCCAGATCTGCCCTGCAGGGTGCTTAGATGTGGCCCACGGGCCCACCCTGGAAACAGCGAAGGGCAGGCCCGTTGCGCCTCTGCCAGCGAAAACAGAGCTCAGGAGGGCCACATGCAGGCCTCTTGGACTCCAGTTCCAGCCACGATGACCTCTTGCAGCCCTCTGCTAGTGAAAACAGACTCCCAGGCTCCGTTTTCACTGACAGAGGGCTGCAGGAGGCTGTCGTGGCCGGAAAGGGAGCCTTGACGAGTGATGTTCAGCTGGCCATGCACCCCCCCGCCTCAGCCTCTTGAGGTTAAACATAAGTGTAATGCGGCCATCAATGAAATCGAGTTTGACACCCCTGCTTTAAGGTAACCATTCTCCAGTCTTCCTAGCTGCTGCTAACCTTTTGTTCCATCTCCCACAACGCCACTTCTGTCTGCACAAAACAGTGCTATTTAGCCTCTTAAAAGTAACACATTAGTCACTGTCTGCTAAAGAATGTTGGATTAGAAGGCCTTTGATCAATCTCTTTAAAAATAAATAATTTTTATTGAACAAATTTTTCATAAGCAATGCAAATATTAGGAAAGAATCAGAGAAAAGTATACATAGTATACACAGATTAAAGTTTTACATTAGAATTATGGCAAGTGATTTCGGGAAATAGAATGAAAGAAAATGCCTATCAAATTATTATTATTCTTTTATGCGCAGTCCACACATTATTTTTAGGTTTTGAAACATCCTGCATTGTTTTAACAATTTCCACTGTGTCTACTGGGGATTATTCTCTCATACAGCTGCTTCTAACACTCAATTGCAAAATCCCTTAAGTCGTACAACTTCTGACAATGAGGTAGCTTCATTATGTAGGTACACACAATAATCAACTTACCAATGAAATAATCAACTCTGTGTCCCATCATGTTGGTAGACTTGGTGGGGCAGTTGAAGCGCAGGTATTTAGCAACAGCCTTCTCTTCTTTGAATGGCTCTCCCACTTCCTATAAAAAAGAAAGGAAGGAAATATGTTTCAGTTGAACATTTTCGTTTGAATTCAGAATTTATGAGACTTCTTACAAATTTTCACAGATTTCAAATGTATATGAAATATAATTGTTCAGAAATACTGACCAAGACTGATTGAGAAAGCAGAGGCTTTGAGCTTATCAATCAGCTTTCCAATGCTTCTGAAGCCTAAATGCCTTCTCTGATATACTCACTATCCATAAGATACGTTCTTAAGTCTCTTCCCTGTTATGGCAAATTTGTAGTTCTTTGTTTCTTCCCTAGGAGTTCAAAACTGAAATCGCAGAACCAGGCTTTTTTCCATGATAATAATGGAAATAAAATAATAATTTCCCGTACTATGGAATACTGTCTCTACCTGAACTCAACTGCCACTGTTTGATCTTTAAATAAGAAGATTTTCAAGTGCTTCAATGTGTCACCAGTGATTTTGTATGTTTTATGTGCTACAGGTTTAAATTTAGTTACGATTATTTAAATTTAGTTATGACTATCTGGCTGCATTTTTCTTTTTTTACTGTATGCTTTACCAGTTATTTATTTATTACATTTGTTTGCTGCCCATTTCCCCTATAAAGTGACTCTTATATGATTGTTTTAGTTATATTTCAATTTACGGTGCTTTTGACTGATAACTCTCATCAGTGCAATCTGTAAATATTAAATAAATAAATAAATAAATAAATAAATAAATAAATAAATAAATAAATAAATAAATAAATAAATAAATAAATAAATAAATAAATAAATAAATTTTAGTAAAAAAGCAAACTGGAAGTTGAGCACTTTTACTGTAACAGTTAAACACCAGATTCTAAAATAGTAGCATTAACTTCCCCCCATTATTCCAATTTCCCAGTAAAAAGGCAGTAAAATAGCAAGTAACCAAATGGTAAAAGCATTAAACAAATCTTGCTTAATTGTATGGCAATGATACAGACACCCAGAAATCCTGTTAAATAATGTCTACATTTAAATACAAATCATGTGAAACAAGCTTATTGGTGACAGTTACTTCTTTTCTCACTTTGTAAACTGATAATACCATATAATACTATTATATAAGGACACAAATCCCATGCACCATATTTAACAGGTCAAATTAATAATTTTTCAAAATTCAGTTTGAATACATAAAGAGTCATTGAATTAAAAATTAAAGAATTTCTTCTCCCCATTACTTCTTTAATACAAAGCAAACTATGCAAGAGAGGCTACCTTAGCAAGCGTTATGGAGGATTTGGGAGATTTATAAATAATTTACTGAGCAACTTTATTCCACAAGAAATTTCCAATTCTACTATAAATATCTAATGATCTGAACAGTTTAAATGCGGATCTGATGAAACCTCTGGACTAAATATTGTTATCACAAAGCTGTTAAATTTGTTTTATATAAAAATAAGAATACAGCTGAAGAATACTGAAGTGTTATAAACACTTCATCAGTTACTTCTACTGAAACCAGCTGACTGATACATTTTGTTAATTATTATTCAAACAGCAGTATATATGAAAATGCACTTACTTAACAATATTAAAAATGATAAGCCTTGTGCCTCATATATCTTGTAATCTAAATTTCTACAACAGCAAGAACAGAGGGATGAAGCAAAATGTAATGAAACATTAAGAAAAAAAGAATTACAAATTTAATCGTTTATACTTTCCCATATTTCGACTGTTCAACCTTTTTCATATGGAATAATTTTCCAGTATATAGTCCTCGGACTTAAAATGTACATTGTTATCTCAATGAACATTATTAGGTTTTTTTTTTTAGTAAGACATGACGTATAATTAAGACTGACTCAATTCTAACAAATAACTCTATATAGCCAATTCAAAAATAAACTTCCACTACTGCTTTAAATACACTTTTGACAACACTAGTAACAGCTGGCAGAGAAGATAAGATATTGGGCATTAGATTTGCAAGTATGCAAAGCTTCACTCCAGAGTTCTGACTACACATTTATACTGTCTGGAAACACTGAAGAATAAAAAATATGCGTGAGAATCCACCTACTAAATCATATGGCATGCCAGCTTCTATTAACACCCAATACCTCACCACACAAAATTACTAACCAGCTCATTTTGCCACAGATCAGGAGGAAGCCGTGGCTTGTACAGAGGTGTACCTTCAGGAGTTCCACCTACAACTTCCCACATGGAGCCTTTGTGCAGTGGGAAAAAACAAAGACGTCCAGTGTCAATATTATTGCACCTAACAAAGGTGGTCTTACAGTTGCAGAATAGGTAATGAAACTACTAGCTGACGAGCAAGCTATATTTTTCACTGTGCAAGCCAGCATGGATAAGGAAATATGGTTATGTAAAATAGGAAGGAGTGTTATCATAGCTCAACACTCTTACAAACTCACCTCAGTACGTTAACATCCTTTTTTTGAGTTAGAGGATGTTTAGGAATGGTGCAATAGGAAAGGATTACAAAAAAAGCGATCTAGTTAAAAGGTTTGAAGACTTAACTGACATTTAGTTCATATGTCTAAAAGTACTTGAATCTACTGCTTGAATATCAGAATCAAGATGGTCATATTAAAAATATCCATAGCATATACATGGATGCAAGTGTTTCTAATTAACAAGCCATGTGTTCTAATCCTGACTTAGCCATGAAACCAGCTAGGTGACCATGGACCAGTCAGTCTCTTTCAGCCCAATTCAACCTTTGAGGATTATTGTGGAGAAAATAAGAGGAGGAAGGTGTGCTGGATATGTTTGCTGCCTTGAGTTATTTGTAAAAAATAATAAAGTTGGAGGGGGGGGGGAGGGAGGAATCCATCCAAAGCAATTTGCTGCTCAAAGCAAAGAATTAGATGCCAAGTTCTTTTCCTAATTAGACAATTAGACTGGCACTTGAGGGAAGCCTTTTTGCAGGTTTCCTTACTACATTTGAAGCAAAAGGCTATTTTGGGAGTCCAAGAAAGTTATGTAATAGACACTGCTCTATCCTCTTTGGGAAATTCAGAGGAACAGCTTACCGCAATGTCTTACATTTTGCAGTACTACAAGGTGAACCTTCTAAAATGAACAATATAATTGGGCATCCACATATAAAACCAGAACTCTATAGGACTGTAACCTGGGGATTTCTTTCTGCTCTGCCTGGACAAACTGCCTGATGGCTTGTTTCAGCCAACTAGAAAGGAAAGCTCAGATCGCTGTCTGACAAAGCAACATGAATGTAAATTCTGTATACATAATACCACATGGTATGGCCTGAATGTCCCAAATCAGCACCTGACACCAGCAAAGGTTGTGAACAATGCTCTTTCAACACCAGTAATGATTGCTGTCAGAGACCGAATGGAATCAAAAACATGCAAGAAGAGGGAGGGAGGAAGCACAAAAGTGATCAAGAGATATTTAAGCTTCATAAAATCGAGTAAAATGAATAGTTTTCAAAGTAACATTTAGTTTTTAATATTTAAATACCTTGTATAATTTTAGATCAATGTTAAAATTAAGTTAATATGTAAGTATCAACAACAGAATTAATTCAGCATCAATGTCAAAAAGAAAAGATACTTATCTAATCAATAAGAATCTATCGTTATTTAGTGGAGAATCCAAGCTTTTAATTTTAAAATGTTAATAGAAATCCATGTTTTTGACATGGTATAACCCACGGGTGATCTTATAGTGGAAAAAGAGTTTGAATGTTAAATTAAAATCAGTATCAAAATTGTTTTTACAAATTCAAGGTTATTTTGGACATTGAGGTACACCCCCACAATTTGATTTGCCATTCTTCCACACGAGAAAATGTATGTTTTCTCCAATGAAAAGCGCAGAGTAGGGTTTCCACTGCCAATATCCTTAGGGGTTATTGGCATGCACAAAGCTAGTTGGTTATACTTAATGGAAATATAAATAGTTTAGTAGTATTTAATAAAATACGGAAGGCTGGAAAGGGACTTCAACTTTTAGAATCATTACTTTTCCAACTGTTTTTAGGAAACAATTTGTCAATTTAACAATCAACACTGAAATAATTCACTGTCAGTAAAGCATTTTATATCAATTTTCTTTTACTATGATTCTGCAGTTACTGTAACTTTAATATTTTTCTTTTGTTGCATATAATCACACAACTTGTTCATTTTCTGAGTTATACAGTACTTCAGCAGCAGCTTATAAATGAAGCCTAGCAATTGCGCCACATTTTCTTTAAAAGATTTTCAAAGTCAGTCAAGTCTCTGGTTGCTTCGTTTGCTTTTATAATTATATTATACCCTGTATGTATGTAAAGATACCGGAAGCAGCTAATTTGAAAGAGAAAATCTTGAGAAATTTCAGTTTGGCTTTATAATAAAGCGCTGCAATCTGTATCATTTGTTATTTCTCCACTGCCTCAATTTCTGCTTACTAAAATCTGTCCTGATCAGAAAGCAAAGTCTCTCTAGATGCAGATGGAATTCCAAGGGGAGGTAGAGCAGGGTAGGGCAGGGAAGCAGAGGTGACCTTCCGGAGCAGGGGTATCAAACTCAATTTCATTGAGGGCCGCATCAGGGTTGTGTTTGACCTCAGGGGCTGGGGGGGGGGCATGGCCAGGGTGGGCATGGCCAGTTCAACATCACTCGTGTTGCGGTGCCTGCGGTGACCCGAGCGCTCTGCCAGTGAAAATGGGCTCCCAAGCTCAGTTTTTCACTGTGATGGCTTCCGCCAGAGCTCCGTTTTCGCTGGCAGAGGCACCGCAGGCTGGTCTTTCATTGTTTCCAGGGCAACCCCTTGGCCAGATCTAAGCACCCTACGGGCTGGGTCTGGCCCCCGGGGCCTTGAGTTTGACACCCCTGTTCTGGAACAAAGCAGCAAGATGGAACCTTAAGGCCAGTAGCAATGGATAGCAGCAACCCTTTTTGTACAGTTCTCAGATCTCAAGGTGCATAGTGGTTGTCAGGGTCTGGCTATTCTAACTGCTCCAAGCTGAGGCATCTTTGGGGGGGGGGGGTCAAAACCAAGCAACTCCTAGTGCACTTGAGAATAGTACCCTCTCATAGCCATGAGGCCAGATAGTGCTTTGGCAGACTAAGCTCTGCTCTTTCCTTTCTGCTCTATCAGGACAAGCTGATTATCAAGTTTGTCCAGGTGAGGACAGGGAGAAAAGCCTGAAGAATGGCTTTGTAGGACTCCAGTTTTTGAGGGGTCCCTGGTGCTCTTTGAGCTTGCTTGTTTTCTTGCAAATGTTTCATTGCCCTAACTAGGTAACATCACCAGGGACTGATAATGTTACCTAGTTAGGGTAATGAAATGTCTGCAAGTAAACAAGCAAGCTCAGGGAGCACCAAGGACCCCTCATTTCAACCCTGAGCTACAAATATTCACCTTTATTGGTACTCCAGTTTTTGCGCCCAACCTAAAATGTGTAACCTTTGGGAACTGCAACCTACAAGTTGGAGGAGGACTGGACTAGAGGATGCCACCCCAGATAACTGAACTAAAGGTTGCCACCTCAGAGAAACTGAAATGGCAGCATCATTCTACTTTATGAAGCTGCTTCCTGCTGCCAGAGCCTCTATATTTTTCAGAATAAGCAATCTGAAAGATTATCTTTCATAGATTTATTGAGTAATATATAATTTAAAATATATAAATACAATGATGTATTATTATACCATACCTATACTAATAAGGAGATTAAGTCAAGGCAAAGTCAAAGCAGATTTCTTTGACAGGCTACCTGAAAATAATTCAGAATTCGAAATGGCTGACAAAGACTATAGTTATTAAATTACTTAGAATTACTAGAAACACTATATAAACATATCGTTACTCAACAGTAAAAAAAAATGCAATGGGTTTTTGAACTCATTTTGAACGTATTTTTGCATATTAAAAGAAAAGCTACATCTCAGATTCACAATCAGTATAACGATGGTTTATGCACAATCTAAAAATGGAGCAATAGAGACAATTTTCTAGTATCTCAGTGTGTATATAGTTCCCAATTCTTTTGCGTACTAATCCCAGCAACTCCATATATGCAAAAGGTATTAATACAAAGCACTGCAAATATTTAGCTCTGCACTGGCTTTGCAATGATTGTAAAGCTTCTGCTTACACGGATGCCTCCTCTAATGTAGAGTCTGGATCAATGGGGCTTGATATGAAATATATATAAATTCTATCAGAAAATCATTGTTTCTAAAATGTAGGTCTTTTCTCAACTCTTCTCTGAAACGTGCACCAATATGTGGTATATATGTATACCACTTATAATATAGGCATAAACATAAAAAATCAAAAGGTACAATGGATGCAAACACAATTAATACATTGTTATATGTTTAAATATAAAGATTCATAGGGATAATCTAATTCTTGTTTTTTAATATTCAGATAGATTATGTCCAGAATATTATCCTATATTCTACAAGATGTAATGAAGCTTTTTGGCACAAGCTAATTTTTTTGTAAATGAACTTAGTTAAAAATCTAGTGGTGAATATTGGATGGAATTCACATTCAGCTAGGCAAAACAGAGGTGCAATGATTATGTGTTTGCTTAGAAGAAGCACTGTGCTTCTTAGAATTTGGTGTGGGTAAACAGAACAGGACTGTTTCTGATAAGGAGGAACAAATAACTGAAAATGTGTAACAAACTGGATCTGGTTTTCAAATATTTCTCTATATAAATCTGTGAAAGTATTTTGAGTAATCAAATTAAAGTAACAATATACTATTTTCTACTTTGACATGCTAATAATATTTGACAAATCATATATCTATTTCTATATAAAATTAGAAGTTTTGCAGACTTTCCTAGATTTCTGTTTTTTGTGCATTCCAATGTTATTGTCTTTATTGTCAATACTTTGATTTCAGGTGTAAAGTATTTATCGCTTCTTTGAAATAATTATTGCATACGCCTTCTCATAGATAGTACAGTTATACTTCCTACAAGTTTTACTTTGCAAGTGCTGGGCTAATTGTCTTCTTCATTAAATATATTAGGCTTCATAAGTCAAATAGTATTATGTATTTCTTACTCAAATTGTTTTTTCCACATTTCCTCACTTATTTTTTAAATTTTGATGTTTGAGTAGTTCATCCTGTCATTGATTACTTCTAGATTAGCACAAATAAAAAGGATAAAAACATCAACTTAACCTTCTAATTAAGTTTTAATGTTTAATTTTAACTATTATTGTCTCTATTTTAAATGGTTATATTCAGTTTGTATGCTTTTATTTTTTGTACACTGCCTAGAGTCCCTGTGAGAGAAATGGGTGGGTTCTAAATTTGATAAAGAAACAAATGCTGTATCCATAAATTGTCAAATCAAAGCTTCAAGATAATCCTTTTGCAAGAATAAAAATAAAATGACCTTTTCTCTAAATTGTCTACTCTTAACAACTTAAACAGAAATGTGTTAAAAATAAGCTAAGTGCATATATTGCATTTATCTGATTTTATCTGGACTTCATGGCTTTTCTTTAATTCTTGAAAAGAACAGAATGTATGGTTTAAAGGATATTTGAGTCAAATAGAAAATCATTGAAACCTGGCTCCTTCAGGAACTTTATTTCATTACAGAAAGCATTAGAAGCAAAAATATCTCTGAGAACAGATTGTGCTGTTGCTTTCTTGCATGGGTAAATACATAAAGTGACCTAGTCTTTTTCTTAAGGCATCATCTACCTAAAGTACTAGTGGGTACTTGAAACATCAAGATTTTCAATTGTGAGATGATCAGCTTTTTCTTATATAACTGATTAACTCAAATAGGTTATTACACAAAATAGAACATAGTGTTTTTTAAAATTACAAAATTGTAAAACTTTTAAGATCTCTGTAAGTGTATTAAGAAACTGGAGATATAGTATATACTTAGCCTCATGCAAGCATTCTATAGCATTATGCTGATATTTTTCCATGGACTTTTAAAATAGCACTTGACTGGGGTGACATTAATCCCAAAGTAAGAGTAATCCTATTTTAATGGAGTGGCATGATAAGAAATTATGTTCTGTATACTTTAAAGCTCATTTTAATGGACTAATTAGAGAAAGGCACTCAGGAATATCCATTGAATAAGAAAGCAGGGAGTCCTCAGGATTTATGTCATTCTCATCAATTGCACAAACATATTTACATTGACTAATGACATTCATAAACAAATGATATGAATTGCAGAAGAAATTTGGTCCACTATATACATGACGTGTGTCATAATGATGACAAAACAAGATTCCACTCTGTAGGGACAGAAATGTGATGGGTGATGAAGACAGAAAATAAGGTCAAGAAACAACTGATGAAAAAAGCATTGTAAAATATTTTAACATTCAGCTGTGAAAGAAACTGGTCTGTATTTGGAAATTAAATTAAAGTTTAAAAAAGAATATGGAAAGTACCAAATGCAAATCAAATAATAACCAAAAGCAAAGACAAACAAATGAGGAAAACAGCAACCAACCCACTAGGCTGAATTAACCTTTGGACACCAGGCCTGGGAAAATGTCTTTTCTGAGAAGATAACAAAGTCATATTCCACATGACCAGCATTTCGACAGAAAAATACACTTTATAGGATCCCATGAGATGATATTCTCTAATTTCAGATATAAGGAAATAAAGACCACTGAATTATTAATCCATTTTTTAATAATATAAATTATTAAATCTTCAATAAAAGAATGTAAAAGATAGATGCATATTCACTGTTTATTGTTTTCCTAGTAGTTTCTTATTAGTACTTCATTACTACAATGCTTAAATCAACAAACAACAAATGTATGGAGAGCAGAGAGCAAATTTAGAATCACAATCTACAGGTACTTTTGGAATTTTGTTGAGGTAATTTTGTTGAAATCATATCCAATTATATTTCTCAAGTATTTATTATTTATTACATGTATACATACTGCATACCTACAGCATCTGAATGAAAGTATAACCATTCTGATATAATTTTCTAGTTGCTGCCAAAGGTTAATTAATGCATACTGCTTATACATAAACACGATTGAGCAAATTAGATAGTATTTTCAATATCTGGCACATCTTTTATTAGAATCACATATGGGGAAAGGGCTGAAGTTTTTAATTTGTGGATGCTTCAACACTGGAAATTTTAAAGAAGAGATTGGACAACTATTTGTCTGAAATGGTATAGGGATTCCTGCCTATGAAGAATGTTAGACGAGAAGAACTCCAAGGTCCCTTCCAACTGTTTTTCTATTCTAATTTTATCACTTCAGCACACAGCATTCTGCTTTAAAATTTCTTCTTAAACTTAAGTTTATTTTAGAAATAAGTAAAAGTCCTTTAAAGATGCTAACTGTATTACATACAAAGCATATATGATACATTCATGATATAACAATAGGTTTAACAGCACTGGACTTGAATTAAGAAAAACACCTGCTTTGCCCCTCTCATGACAATAAACTAAAAATAATGCAAGTGTCATAGGAAAAACCACTTGTTTATGCACTGTCATTACATCAAAGACTTGTTCTCTGTACAACTACATAAGAGGATGTATATAAACGTAAGGAAAATTCAGAAACTGAATTCATATTGAAGATAAGAAGTTGGCTGTCCATTCAGGTGTAAAGCTCCATGGGCGGGCAACTTTGGGTCACTTTTCTACCATTCAGCCTTAAATACACAGGTAGACTTCAACTTACAACCATAATTAAACCCAAAATTTCTCTTGTTGAGAGAGATAGCTAAGTGCATTTTGCCCCATTTTATGACATTTCTTACCACAGTTGTTAAGTGAATCACTGCAGTTATTAAATTAATAACATGATTGTTAAGTGAATCTGGCTTCCCCATTACTTTGCTTGTCAGAAGATCGCAAAAGGTAATCACATAACCCTGGGACACTGCAACCGTCATAAACTGGAGTCAGTTGTCAAGCATCTGAATTTTGATCACGGAGATACTGCAATGATCATGTAAAAAGTGGTCATTTTTCAGGGTTATTGTAACTCCAACCGGTCACTAAATGGAACTGTTATAAATTGAGGACCACCTGTTGGCAGCATAAATTGGGAGCAAGAAGAACGATACACGTTCCTTGATGAGCTCCTGAGCTGCAGGAAAGATTATACAGGTAGTCCTTGACTTACAACAATACATTTAGTGACTGTTCAAAATTACAACAGCGCTGGAAAAACTGACATGACCATTTTTCACACTTACGATCATTGCAGCATTCCCATAGTCACGTGATCAACATTCAACTGCTTGGCAACTGACTCATATTTATGATGGTTGAAAGGTGCCGGGGTTGTGGGGAGGGGTTGTGTGATCCCCTTTTCTGACCTTCTGAGAAGTGAAGTCCATGGAGAAACAAGGTTTACTCAACAACCAGGTTACTAACTTAAGAACAACGATTCCCTTAACAACCGTGGCAAAAAAAAATCATAAAATGAGGAAAAACCTACCTAGCAAATGTCTCAGCAACATAAATTTCAGGCTCAATTGCGGTCATAAGTCAAGGACTACTTGTACATACATGAACAACTGTACCTTTAACCACACAGGCTAGGATGAGGAGGATTAAGGTGATAAACAGCTATTTGAATGTAGGCAATAAATAAAACACAGGAGTATTGTGCTGAACAAATTCCCCCACACCCACCCCACAAAAATCTCTTAGTAATAATTAGGACAGGCAGCTCTGCATCACTGTAGTGAAGATCATCCACTGGGGAATTCCTAGGAGGTTTGGGAAAATGGTAGGTAGGTAGGTAGGTAGGTAGGTAGGTAGGTAGGTAGGTAGGTAGGTAGGTAGTAGGTAGGCAGGCAGAGATGCTAGATAGATAGATAGATAGATAGAGAGAGAGAGAGAGAGAGAGAGAGAGAGAGAGAGAGAGAGAGAGAGAGAGAGAGAGAGAGAGAGAGAGAGAGAGAGAGAGAGATGGTGATAGAGGGAAGGAGGGAGGGAGTGGGAGAGAGAGAGAGAGGGAGGGAGTGGGAGAGAAAGAGTAATGAAGTAGGATTTCTTCTCAAAAGGTGCAAAAAAGGGAGATGCGGATGCTGGTGGGTGAGGTAAAAGCAGGAGGGGAAGGTGCGAACAGATGTTACAGGTGGGAGAAATGGAAACGGGTGTTTTTACCTGGATGGGTTTGGGGGAGTTTGGAGAAAAGAGGTTTGGATGGTGAGGAAAAACGGGGGAGGGGGGGCGATTGTGTCACGGAGATAATACTGACGGGAGACAGAGCAAGGAAAGGGCTCCGCGGGGAGGGCGTCGAGAGATGACCGTGCGGAGGGTCGCCAAGGATGAGGGCTGGGGAAGGGGCGTCGAGATCGGGGGGGAGGATGTCGCAAGTGAGGGTGCCCGACGGCCTCGCGGCAAGGGATGGAGGTTATTGGGAGCGGGGGGGGGGCGCCCGTCGCAGCTTCGGAGTGGCGGCGGAGACGCTCAGTCCAGAGAAGCGGGACCCGCTATCTCCCTTTTAGAACGACAAGGCCGGCCCTGCGAGGACCGAACGGAACGGGGGGTGGAGGGGGGAGACAAACCCGAAGAGCCGCAGAAACGGCAGGAGAGATGCCGACTGGCGGAGGCGGGGAGTGGAGGGGGGGACGTAAATGGTGACCGGGAGGGGGTTATGGTGGGGGTGGGGGTGAGAGAAACCCAAGAAAAAGGGAAGCTAATTCCCGCAGGCGGTTGCGAAAAAAGAGGGGAGGAGATAAGCCAGCCCGGTACCTGGATCCGCTTCCTGTGTCTCCTCCGCTCCGCCATGATGTCCCCCGTCTGGTCTCCTGGTGACGTGGGGCTGAGCCGGAAAGGGGGAGGGGGAGAGAGACGGAGGGAGGAGGGAGACGGAGCCCGGCGCCAGCCAGAGGGCTCGCGAGGGGCGGCAACCTCGCGAGAGGCCGCGCGCGAGCCATTTAGGTGGCGCGCGCGCGAGAGAGGCGGGGCGGGAGCGTGGGGGGTCCGCCCGACGGGTTTTACTTCAGGTCCGCCTCGCTCCAACGGAATCTGGGTTTTCTTACTACAGCCGCGCCGATTCACACGCCTTTCTACACTGGAACAATCTCTCTCTCTGTGTGTGAATGCCCGTATGGGGTGGAGCGTTTATTATATTTTATTATACTAATATCTGTTACCTAATTCATGCTTGACGAAATAAAAAAAAAACCTAAAAAAGCAACCCTCATTCTGAAAAACGTAACCCCCAAATAAGTCGAGCCAGTTTGTCCCAAGAAAGTCTTCCAAATCCCCGGCTCGGGATGGCCCTCGCACATCTGGAAGGCTCCGAGCGGGGGTTTTGTGAATAGAGCCATGGGCTTACTGATTAAGGCGCTTGTAGACGAAGCAAATCATGAAAGTTCCTACATCCCTCTAAATTTAGCCCCACGGGCGAGCTTCCCAATTATTTGTTACAATTTGGTGTGCACTGCGGGTAGCAAATTTAGAAATAAGCTTTTTCGTTTTCAACCAAAGTAAATGCCTGCTTATTTCAGGACCATGCTGTTAACCTAGATTCTAGAAAATGGTTAAATCGCATCATATCCAGTGAATGATTTGGGAGTGATCCACCCTATCGGCCAACACAATAATAATAAAAAGATGATTGTTCTCCCTCATTAGTCAAAATGTTCTGCCTTAATCTTTTATGGGAGTATAGGTTAGTTCCACCTTTGGATTTTAGGCAACTGTTTAATTTTGAAAATTCTTTTCATTCTAAAGTGAAATATCAACAATTTTTTTTTAAAAAAATTGTGCCCAATTCTCATGGGGTGTTTGGTTTTTTTTTGCAGGCATTCAGGTGTTTGAGGTATAGTACTAACAGGCTAATTACAGACCAGTAAAGAATTGCAATCTATAACTGAAACCACATTTTGAAGAAGTGGTTTCAAGCACTTACTTAACTAACGATATCCCAACAGACCTTCATAAATAAATTACATTTTGCTGCAAAACTTAAGCAATCCTTGGTCATATCCCAAGGAAGAGTAAATCTAACGTTTATCTACATTAAGAGAAAATGTTCTTTAGGGGGAGAAAATGAAGCAATACCTATGTCAGACATGTCCAACTGGTAAGCCGCATGCAGCCCCTGACAACTAGTAATATGGCCCCACAAGATCCTTAACTTTTAACATTTTTTATGTGATTTATAAATATTTATTATATAGGTGGAAATGAGCACCTCACTACGCTTTGGATGCTTCTGTATTTGAAAGGATTAGCCGATTATAAACTGTTGTCCAAGAGACACCCAAATGTGTTAACATTCTTCAGCAAGGCTCCTTTCGTGTTTCCCCAAAATGAATGAAGCTAGCAGAATTATTACCATGTGCCTTAAATGTACCCCTCTAGATAAGATCCACCACTTAGCTGCCATTGCCCCACTTCTGTTCAGAGAAGCAGCAGCATACAGAGTCATCAAATCATCAATATCTAGGCAACACCCTCTGTATCAGGGGTCACCAGCCTTTCGGACCTCAGGGACCACTAAATTCATAATTTTAAATCCCGTGGTGTTGTAATATAGTTCCTTGTGTAGGTGTGTGTCCCCCATGGCCCAGTTCATACCAGGGCTTGCAGAGCCACGCTGAATCACACAGGAGAAAACAAACTCCTAGAATGCCATAACTTCTTGATAGTTCATAACATAACATTCTGAGATGTGCCTTACCATTGACGTCCAGGATTTTACCATATATAGAACTTCTCTGAGCAGTAGATTAGAAATTGTACTTTTACAGGCTGTTTTTAAGCACATGCTATTGCTCCTCCTGCCTTTGTCCTATCTCAATAAAAGGGGCTCTCAGACCCCAATCTGGGTTGCTCCATCCCGAGAAAGGTTGTCTCCTGTCTTTTCTCAACATTGGCCTCATGGGCGAACCACGGGAACGTTACACCGTGGACCACTAATATGATTTTTTTTTTTAAAAAATAGCTTTTAATGCAATATTAAAAATGCAAAAAAAAAATTCTGCAGACCACCAAAATGTTATCACAGACTACCAGGGGTCCATGGACCACTGGTTCGTAGCCACTGCTCTATCACCTACAACCAGCTCAACAGAGACTAAAAACTAGGAAAAGCTTTCATAGATTGAGGGAAGACTTCGAAGAATTTGAAAGCAGAGTGGATCAATATAAAGCTACAAAGAACCAACACTGGATGGAGCCCAGCTGGCACCTGGGTTTGATGAAAGCTGGGAAGTATAAAAATAATTGAATAGACTGCATGGGTACAACGATCCAGGGACACTCTGAACAAATGAAGCTATCTGATTGCTCTTTGTGATTGTGACGACATGCAGACAACAACACATATGTAAATGTGCCCTTTGTTCCCTGATCAGTGTACACTTGACCTCATGGCAGTGCGATACAATACAACGTTAGTAATTTCTGGGGATAATCTGTTTAATTTGTACATATCTTAATATTGTATTTATATGTTACATTTTATGTCATATAGTATGCCTTATTTTAATTGTGATGCCTCTGACATGAATAAAAAATTGTATTAATATTTTATATAGAGGCCCAGCAATTGCTCCTCACTTGATGCAACCCAAGTAAACCAAAAGTTTGGATACCCATGACCTATATCATCTCTAGCAGTTATGTGCCTAATGGCCAGTTTACAATCTTTTTCTCTCTGTATTTATTTAAACTGAAACAAAAGAAGTTGCTCCATAGATAAGCTTTGACATTTCTAAATTAGTGGTTTTCTGAGCCAGGTTACTCCTTTCTGAAGCCATAGCTTCAAGTTTTCAAATAATACAAGGTTTACTTTGGCTGATGTTGGGGTAATAACCTTGCAGTTGTTCAAATTAACCAAACAGAAACAACCACCTGGGTAATTTGTCTTGAAACAAATAACAAATTATCTGAAGATAAGGATAAAGTTGGCATTGCAATGGTGGAGGAAGAAGATGGGCATGGAAAGGGTTGTACTGTTCTTACTGGGCTGTTTAGTAGCCAATCTTGCTATGCCTTCACAAATGTGATAATCTTATGACACATGAAATCTGAAAAGCACAAGATGTTTTTAGGCCTATGTTATTGGAGCCCTGACAAAGAGAATTTTGAGAAGCAGTTTGATGCATGATCTGTGCTAAGAACATGTTCATGGTGGTTTATAGCATAGTAGACAATAGTGAACAAGATCAGCATATAGTGCTTTATGATCTGACTACAATGTGTTTACTCTCAACTGAAAACAATTGGAAAGAAGAGCAAACTAAGATGTTTTAAATCATTGGGTGTATGGCAGAAAATTTTTAAATCTGAATGGTTTGAAAAGTCACATTATGATGAACTTACTCTAAAAGAAAGCAATGTTTTAAGACCAGTTTGGCCAAGTGGTTAAGACATTAGGCTAGAAACCAGGAGACTGTGAGTTCTAGTCCTGCCTTAATCATGAAAGCAGACTGGGTGACTTTGGGCCAGTCACTCTCTCTCAAGCCAATCAACTTCACAGGACTGAGGTTGTGGAGGAGGAGGAGAAAGGAGGCTAATTGCATGTCTCTACCTTGAGTTATTTATAAAAATAATAAAGGTGGGATATAAATAAATAAAATGTAGTTCTCTAAAACAGAACACCGTTTTTCAGTTCAAGCTTGATTGATTACATATTTAATCTGTGAATTACACAGATGTTATGTAATTTAAGCACATTCTATATAGTAATCTTTATAAAATATTACGTTTTGCATTTTGCTTGCTTGTTTAACTTTGATTGTGAGCCGCCCTGAGTCCCCCAGGGAAAAGGGCGGCATACAAATAAACAATTCAATTCAATTCAACTTTACAACCAAAATGTTCTGATTTTATTCATAATAGTTTTATATATAGCATGAAGATAATTTTGGTAAAGTTTTACATAACAGGCTCATCCGTAATGTCACCTCTACTGTCTTATAGGATTTGTAGTTTAAAGAGCTGTGTGGTGCAGGGGTTAGAATGAAGTATTTCTGGTTAATTCTACCAACTGCCAGCAGTTCGATTCTTACAGGCTCAAAGTTGACTCAGCCTTCCATCCTTCTGAGGTCAGTGGGCATGGCTTGGTCATGTGACTGAATGTGTGTGAGTGACATCAAGTTGGTCACGCCTACTCAGTCACATGCCCCCCACCTAGCCACGGCCACAGATCCGGCAATAAAATTTTTTGAAACCCACCCTTGGTTGGCACCAAAATATCTGCTGGAGGGGGCAGGGAGCTGAGGCTCTGAGTTTGTCTTTAGAAACACGTTTCTCCTTTAGAGAAAATATAATATTCTGCCTTTTTAATATTTTTTGAATATTTCATTTTCCTAGCAGAGGGATGGGTTCTAACTTCCTACAAGTGGCAGACCAACTTTGAAGCACCTCTAAAAATAGATGATTTGGATCCTTTCAGCAGGGGATCACACTATGGAGCAGAGACATTATTAATCACTGCAGGGTGAGCCCTGGATGAATTAACACATTCCCTACCCTTCCTTTTTTTTTTCTCTTATACCGTTGACCATGGCACTTTACTGGACTACCTATAGGGATTGGGCCTGAATCCACTGTTTTTCAATACTTCTGTTTTTCCTCCAGTTAGTTATTTCAATCAGTTGTGGTGAGAGATGAGAGGTAAGGAAGTGGATTCAGGGTTCCACCACAAAACCGCGGTAGACAAAAGCTCGCTCGACAAAAGCGCGTACGTGACGTCATCACAGCGTGATGAAAACATCGCGCTGTGAGCGGTAAATTTAAAATTAAAGCGAAAACCTTACCGTAACCCCCCCAAACCTAACCCTAAACCTAACCCTAAACCTAACGCTAAACCTAACGGTAACTCTTAACCTAAGGCTAAACCTAACCCTAACGCTTAACGTAACCCTAAACCTAACCCTAACCCTTAACCTAACCCTTACCTTTATGTGAATCGGCTTGCTTTAATTTAATTTTAATTTAATTTATTTTTTCCGTCGCGCTGCTGATGACGTCAGGTACGCGCTTTCGTCGAGCGCGGTTTTGTCGAGCGCGGTTTTGACGGGTCACGGCATTCAGACTTGCAAGATTTTGTTATTGTAGATTTACAATGAAGTAGTACGGAGTTGCTGTTTCTACAACTGCCTTCTGTGTCCAATGTCAGCATTGTTTATGGGTGGATAGACAGATAAGGAACAAGTATGGAATTTAGAAGTCTTTCCAGATTTTAGATGCGGACTGAAAAGAGCAGGGGGAGGCCATAGATAAGAGATGCCAAAACAAGGGTCATCTTTTCATATAAATTAGGCCTCTGTCAAGGCTCCGACTAAAGAACTCAAGCAAATCAAAACTCTTGAGACTTGCCTCCTCAAAGGTCTTTTTTGATGAGTACATCATATCAGCACAGCTTCAATGGAAAACCAAATCTAAATCTTTCCCTTGGTTTCAGTATAATTAAACTAGAAAATAACCCCATTCCCAAGTGTCAAAGGTTGGTCAAATTGGGTTAATTAGCAGGCTCTTCAGGCACTCCTTCCCCAACCTTATCTGTTGCCAATAGAGATGAGAAAGCTCTTTGTTGTGTCTAGTAATGCATTCCAACTTCCTTCCCTCCACCTTCAAAGTTGACAGCCTCTTTGTAATCTTGCATTTTCATAGATCAAGAACAACAACAAAGAGATTAAAGTAAAGCACCATTAAAAAAAAGAAAACCAAATTCGGTGCAGAGGAATGATTTTATCATTTTATTTTAGTGAATTTATATTTATTCAATAAATAATACTCATTAACCTCATGGGTGCCATACTTCTTTTTTTTTAACAATCATTTTATAAACTTATAAATATTTTTATAAGTGTTTTATATGACTTGAGATATCCTTTGCTGGCAAAGCCACTGAATGGACATTTTCAAGATCAATCAATCAGTCAGATTAGAGCTGGAAGGGACCTTGGAAGACCTTCTAGTCCAACCCTTGCTAAAGCGGGAGACCATATACCATTTCAAACAAGTGACTGTCCGATCTCTTCTTTAAAATCTCCAGTGATGAAGCACCTACAACTTCTGAAGGCCGGCTGTTCCCCAGGTAATTGTTCTCACTGTCAGGAAGTTTCTCCTTAATTCCAGGTTGCTTCTCTCCTTAATTAATTTCCATCCAGGCCCTCTGGTGCTTTGGTAAATAAGCTGACCCCCTTATTTTTGATGGTGATTTTTGACAAAGGTTTTTGACAGTGACTTCTCTGATCCAGCTAGAGCAGATTATTGTCTGTGCTTTCTGAAATCACTTGCTCCACTCTTTTTGAAGTTTCAGGATCCTGAGCACAAGGACTAGCCAGAATAGTATGAGCACTGTTGCAAGGAAGAGGGGACACAGTGTCATGGAAAGGCTCTGAAGATGTGCTGGTTGCATATGGGTTAGGCATAGCCAAGGGAATATTCATCGTGCTGAATATATTTCTCAGGCACTGAGACACCTTTAGGGAAATAAAACGCTTTTATTTAAATTCTTTAAAATAATATTGCTTTCTTAAACTTGTCAATAAATACAGCTGTATGCCATCTCTATATGAAAGGTTTCTCAACTTTGGCAACTTTAAGATAGGTGGACTTCAACTCCCAGAATTCCCAAGCCAGCATGGCTGGCTGGGGAATTCTGGGAGTTGAAGTCCACATATGGGTGGATGCTCCAACATTGGAGGTTTTTAAGAAGAGATTGGACAATCATTTCTCTGAAATGGTATAGGGTTTCTTGCTTGGGTAGGGGCTGTACTAGAAGACCTCCAAGGTCTCTTCCAATTCTGTTATTCAATTCAAGTTGCCAAGATTGGGAAACATTGCTAGATGACATCTAAGCTTTCTTGTCTGTTTTTTTTCCCCATGGAAGCCCATTGCATCTGGAACACCAAATTAATCAAATTATTTCATTATTTCCACATTTCCCTCATTCTAAAAATATCTCCGATTTCTCTAGAACTAGTTTGACACCTTTTATAAGAAATAAGAAGTGTTGCATTCTGTTATTTGTTCCCTGTATTCCCCTGGGCTGCATTTAATTATTCTTACTATAAGGATATGAATAGATAACAGTGAGAGGAAGGATGGATAAAGACAGGAGAAAGGAAACTGCTTAATAATTAAAATGAAATCAAAATACTATGTAAAAGCAAGATAGAGGACGCTGAGCCAAACTGCAAATTCAGGAGAAAGACTGTGCAGTTATTATTATTATTTAATGTACAGATGTTTACAGATTCATAATAAGCAAAATACTGAATATGGTAGGGGCTTTTCTCTATTTAGTGCCCCTTACTGAGCCTTTATCATAGTATCATGATTACCCTCTTTAATGTGTAGTAATAATGAAAGAAATGATTCTGTGCAATATTTAATACGTGGAATCCATGAAGTCAGCTAATAAAGAATAATATGGAAGAATTGTCCTTTGAGAATAGTGGTTGGAACGCTGCTGCTCTAATTGTTTGTCATCCCGGTTTCCTATCATTAAGAACTGTTTGTCATCCGGGTTTTCTATCATTAAGGCATGTTTGTGTCATATTGGCAGGATGCCATCACATATAGTAACTACTTTAACATGATAGCCTTCCTGTTGCTTGTGAATTTAACTCCAACACAAAGAAAATGCTACAGCAATTTACAGGCCTCGACTTACAACAATTTGTTTCGTGCTCATTCAAAGTTACCGCAACATTAAAAAAAAAATTATGGCCACTTTTTACACTTAACGACCATTGCAACAGCCCCATGGTCATGTGATCAAAATTTGGACGTTTGGCAACTGACTCATATTTATGACAGTTGTAGGGTCCTTGGGGTTGTGTGATCATCTTTTGTGACCTTCTGTCAAACAAATCCAGATTCACTTTACAACTGTGTTACTATCTGAACAACTACAATGATTCATTTAACAACTGTTAAACCACAATTACTTCCCCTTTCCATCAAAAAAATGTCCATTGCAGACCATGGGTTCACTTAATGACTGCCACCATCATTACATTCACTTGATGACTGCTGCAAAAAAGTTGTAAAATTGGGCTAGCCGAGCAATGACTCACTTAATGACCAACATGATTTTTTATTGTAATTCCAGGCTCAAAATTATGCTTTTAATCCGAGAACTACTTGTACCATATAACAAAAGCAAGATGAAGCTAGCTTTTAATAAAACCCACATAAAAAGTTAGTGGAAATTAAGATATATTTGAAAGTGCTATAGTTTTCGTTTGCTCAGAGTTTGGAATTTCAGAAGATCTACGGACTCTACCTGTGATTGAATCTTTAAAGCAGGCCCAAGTTTTAATCCCATCATGTCTAAAAGATGTTCTTCTGTAAGCAGCGGTAAGGTTTCTCCATCAATGACATGATCTTTAAATACCTTTAAAAACAATCAGACTTGGTTATTCCCACTTCCCTGGCATTTCATATAGGAACAGTCCTTTATTTTGAAAAATACTTTGTATTTGAAAACCATGTTTTGTTGTCTCTTGCTAGAACCCTGTCCTGTTGGTATTTTTCCATATGCTCTGTAAGCTTAAACCTTCCTGTCTCCATGGCCAGCTTTGAGTGGATATCATGTACACTGTACTTCATTTAAAAAAAAAAGAATAATAGGGTAAGAAGGGACCTTGGAGGTCTTCTTGTCCAGCGTCAGCAATCTGCGGCTCTGGAGCCGCATGTGGCTCTTTCATCCCTCTGCTGCAGCTCCCTGTCACCATTTAGCACCTCAATTTTGTGAGGAGTGTCCGGTTGGAGGGGGGGAAGTAGGTTTTCCGGTCAGCTCCACAATTGTTAGGGCTTTCAGTTACGATAGGTAGAGGAAAAAGGATACTGTGCTAGGAGGAGACTCTAAGGTGGGGAAACCTCCATCACAAAGTCTCAGTTGGCTCCAGAATTGAACGGGGGGCTTTCGGTTAGGACCCTTGTGGCTCTTTGAGTGTTTAAGGTTGCTGACCCCTGTTCTAGTCTCACCTCCCTCTACAAGCAGGATATCCTGACCTATACCATTCCAGACAAATGGCTTTTCGTCTGTTTTTGAATGCCTCCATTGATATCTTCATGCAATACTTAGTACAATATTAGACAGTATTAACTACAGCATGGCATTACATAATAATAATGATGTTGTAATATGATGTACTGGCCTATGAATAACTAAAAACAACAACATATCCAAAGCATGTGGAATAAATAATGGTAAAATGAAATTACAGTATTATTTAAATAGGTTAAACATAAGGAACTCTTTCCTGAGCATTTTGCAGCTGTTGAATATTTATGATTACCTGAGCATAGTCAGAGCATCCTGGGAGACTGTTGATAAAACTGTATACATCTTCAACAGTCCATTTGCGAATATCTTCAGCAGATGAAATTTCTTCCCCCTTTAAAATTAGTCTGGGAGGGGCTAGGAGAATAGGGGGAGAGAAATCAGTTTTTATTTTTAGTGACTAGCAAAGAATCCAGAGAAAATTCTGCATGTACGACAAAACATTGAATCGACATTACGTAGGGGAGGCCAAATTAGATACAGGTAGATCAAGGTTGGAAATGACTGTCACATGACTCTGGGATACGACAACTATTGTAAAATACTTGTTGGTTGCTAAGGACCCAAATTTTGATCCCAGGACCATGAGGATGTTGTGACAGTCATAAGTGCAACAGTCCGTCTTAAGTCATTTTTTAAAATACTGTTGCCACTTCAAATGGTTGCTATATGAATGGTTCCATGTGGAGAGTTAATTATAGTATACATCAACCGCCACAATGTCTTGGGTACCAGGAACCGGTTCCATGGAGAGAGATTTCTCCACGGACCTGAGGGAGCCTGTGTGCTACCTGCATACGGCGGATGGGGCTTTGCTTGTTTGCATGGACAGGTTTCTGGCATGCCACAAACTAGTGCCAGTCCATCAGAGGTGAAATGCAACCGGTTTGGGCCGGTTCGCCTGAACCGGTAGTAAAAAATGCTACTGGTTTGCAGAACTGGTAGTAAAAAATACTTTAAAAAGTTTTTAAAAAACTGTTCCGACAATTGCACGTTGCACAGCTGAGCTTCAGAACTTTTAAAAAAAAACTTTTAAAGCATTTTTTTTACTACAGGTTCTCCAGGAACATGCAGGGGTGGTGGTCCATTTTTGCTCTAGCTGGCTTCTCTGAGGCTTGCTAGGCCAAAAATGGGGGGGTGGTAGGTGCTGAGAAAGAAAGAGAGAGAGAGAGAGAAAGAGAGAGGGATGGAGGGAGAGAGAGAGAGAGAGAGAGAGAGAGAGAGAGAGAGAGAGAGAGAAAGGAGGGATAAAGGAAGAGAAAGAAAAAGAAAGGGAGGGAGGGAGGGAAACAGGAGAGGAAGGAAGGACTACAAACCTGGCACTAAAAGCACCAGGGCTGGAAGGGACCTGGAGGTCATCTAGTCCTACCCTGCTCCAGCCGGACATTGTGAGTTTCTGTCTTTTGATTCCCCAGTTACATGATTATATAGCCATGCCCACCCAATCATATGACCTCCACCAAGCCACGCCACACCAAGCCAAGCCCACAGAACGGGTAGTAAAAAAAAAAAAAAAGCACATGCAGTCCAAAGACCTGGGTTGGGCACCCCTTTTTATATAGTACTGAACCTGAGTCCTATAAAATCCTAATATTGCTTCCCTGCATGAAGCTGGATCGTGGTGAAAATTTGCGCTGGAAAAGGGTTTTAAACCTTGTCCTCTCCAATACTTTTTTCTCTGTGTTGCAGTCCTAAGGGTTCTTTGCAAGCAGAATGTGTTCATTTATGATCACCACACAAAGTTTCCATGCAATCTATAGCTTGGGTTTCCAAGTTTATATTGAAGACATGGAAAATCTGTGGCTCTCCAGGTGATGCTTTCAACACTTTCTAGCTTCCTTCCACCTGGGACTGTCTGGCTCATAGTCTAGCACAGGAGTATCAAAGGATTTCTTCGAGGGCCATATCAGCATTGTAGTTCTCCTCCGTGGGCTGGTTGGAGGGTAGGGGTCAGATGGGACAGACGCCTCCCGCAGCACCCTGCTGGCCAAAACGGGACACAGGGAGGCTTGCGAGCCCCCCCCCCATCCCATTTTTAGCCTGGACGGTCTCCTGCAGCAATTTGCCAGTCAAAACAGGATGAGGAGGGGCATGTATGTTGTCCCCCCTCCCCCGCAGTCCATTTTTACTGCTAGGGGCACCGCGGGCCAGTCCTTTCCTATTTCCAGGCTGGACCCGTGGGCCAGATTTAAGCACCCGGCGGACTGCCCGAGGCCTGCGGGCCTTGAGTTTGACACCCTTGGACTCTAGCAATATCTGGAAGGCCATGATAGCCTGAATGCACGTCTTATTACTTACCGAAAGATAATGGAGGTTGATTGAGCGTGGAGAAGCCGCTTGTCAGAGCAGAGAATGTGATTTTTGATGGCTCTGCATGCTTTTCATTAAAGACTAAGCAAGAAGTGTGAGGCTCTTTCTCGTTTCCATTGTGGCCGTCGGTTGCTTCACGGGGCATTTTGCGGTTACACAAGTTCTTTCTCAGGCCACCTTCACGTTCCTTCTCATTTTTGGTGACAGCCGCTGATGGCTCTTCCTGGACTTCGTGTTCTGCTTCTGCAGGCTTGCCTGGCATTTCCCCTTTGGTTTCTTTTTTGTCCTCGTTTTCTTCGCCGAGAGTCCCTGAAGCCAGATTCGCTTCCCCATCCTCCGTTGGGTTCTTTCCATGATCGAACTGGTAACGAGAAGCTTTGCGAATCCCAGCTCTTCTGCTTGGCCGACGGGCCCGTTCTCTTTGAAGCATGGCGAGAGGTGGATAGGAGCTTGTGCCCAGGAACATGGCATTCCTCTGAAGTTCATTGAGGGCAGTCTGATGGATATACAGGCCATTGGAGAGGTGGCCTTCAGGAATGTAGTGCTTTTCTTGAAAACCAGCAGAGCAAGGCGGGACATCAGGGTAAGGGGAAAAGCCCCTGGATTTTACAAGACTTTTCCGTTGAGCTTTTTCGAGTTCTTTTTGCTGAAACATGGCACTCACTTCCATCCTAAGTAAGATTCATAAGCATGACACCGTAACTGGAGATTCAATCTTTATCTACCAATAGGTTACAACTGTAGGAAATTAGCACCCACCCCTCTCCTAGAAGAGTGACATAGCCTAGGAAATATTGAAAAGGCAGAATATTATATTTCCCTGAATAAGAAATGGAGAAACATGTTTTTAGGCAGGAAACAGACTCACTCTTAATAGCCCACAACTTTTGTTAATGGGCCATTAAAGGCCCGAGCTATACTCTATAATAAAAGTAGGATTAGCCTTCTACAGAAACTCACCACATGGCATCTGGTATCTCAACCAAGTTTGGGACTCAAAAAGACACACAACCAGAAAGTTAGCTAAGACACCCCCCGAACCCCGCCCCTGGGAGTATGACAACCAATCAGAATACATTTCTTACACAGGAACAGGAAACAGAGAGGTGGGGTCGAACAGAGAGTATAAAAATCCAGGAACTCTCAGCAAGCCCCTTTTTTCTTTCCTTTCTTCTTCCCCCAACATCTGGAAGCAGGTGATCCCCCTTTTCTGTTCAGGACTTCAAGCCCTGTGATCCTGTCCACCATTAAACCATTTTTCCAAGCCAGCCTCCATGTTTCCAGTGTCTTTTTCCCCATTTAGAGCTGAACCCAGATGGACATTTCTTCCAACACAACATACAATGTTTGGAACATTAGGCATTGTAGAGCAGCACAAGGCTATGTGAATTAAAAAGCAAAATCCCATCTACCTACCCCCAATATTTCATGGCATCTTCTATTTTAAATTTTTAAAAACTCATTTGAGTCCTTGATGACCTAAAATTGGTGGAGATTAAGTGTTGAATCTTTTTCAATCAAAGGATTACATTACCCACTCATAACCTCAGAGGGTACTTAGTTAGTAGAAGTAGGCAAGGGCCAAGATCACCCACACTTCATCATTTATATACACATACACCGTGCACACACATGCTTGAATACAGCAAAATTCCTAATGACTATATGGATTCATCCATGAAGTTTTCCAGAAACAATATGGAAGCAGATTACAGAAAGATTTTTTAGACTTCCCTGTTTAGCCTCTAGTTCTAGAATCCGGGCTAGTTTATGAGTCCAGACAAAATGCTAGATGCTGGTGCATCCTGAGATCCTTGCCAGAATAATTATAACAACAAAATCTATGTAATGCTGCAAGAAATAGATTTATACTAGTAGCCAATGGGAAAAGATGAAAATATAGAAAGATTGCCTGTAATTTAAATACTAATACCATACATATAACCACAGTTTGAATGTCAGTAACTAATTGATCTATAAGCCATCTGACATTCTAACAATGATTTGTTTAATCAGGGTTAATTGAGTAAACTGCTGGTGCAAACATTCATATAAACCACAAACTAGGTGATAAACCATAAATTATAACTTAGCATGTAAATTCTAATAACTGTGATTTAGTTCATTTTACCTGGCAATAATTTGTTTCTGAATCAATTCTTGTCTTTTGGCTACTGCTTCCATTGATTCGGATTGAAGAAAACTATATCCTAGTAATTGAATGAATTAATGAATATAATTAAAGATTATTTTTAGCATCATTCATTCATTTAAAACTGGATCAATATTCATAAAGAAGCAGCCCACAGTGCAATCTTACAGATAATGACTCAAAGTTAAATCCAATTTAAATCCAGATTAATGTGTACAGGTAGTCTTTGATTTATGACCTGTTGCTTAGCAACTATTCAAAGGTATGATGGATTTCTCCTGGAGTACTTATGACCCATTTCCAAAGTTCTTATGCTTGTTCCTCTCTGCAGTCACATTACTGCAACTGACTGGTATTTATGATTCTTTGCCACATCCCATGGTCACATGACTGCTTTTTACAACTTCTTTGTTGAAAACTGACATTTACTTCCATTTTTTTTTTTTGGCAAAAATGAACAATTGGTTCGCTTAAGTGATTGCTGCAGAAAAGTTTGTAAAACTTGGTTTTCACATGGGTGACCCATTTTATGACCGTCATGACTTACAATCATAAAGGCAGGGGCTCCATTATGGTTATAAATTGAGTATCATCTGTATGGCTCCAAACTGAAGAAACAGGCTGGTTAAAAGGTAAAGGTTCCCCTCGCACATATGTGCGTCATTCCCAACTCTAGGGGGTGATGCTCATCTCTGTTTCAAAGCCGAAGAGCCAGCGCTGTCCGAAGACATCTCCATGGTCATGTGGCTGGTATGACTAAACGCTGAAGGCGCATGGAACACTGTTACCTTCCCACCAAAGGTGGTTCCTATTTTTCTACTTGCATTTTTACATGCTTTCAAACTGCTAGGTTGGCAGAAGCTGGGACAAGTAATGGGCGCTCACTCTGGTATGGCACTAGGGATTCGAACCGCTGAACTGCCGACCTTTCTGACTGACAAGCTCAGCCTCTTAGCCACTGAGCCACCGTGAGGCTGGTTAGTTCAACATAATTTTTAAATTCTTCCTTTCATTTCCTCTGATATTGGTTTTCATTATATTGATAGATTAGTGAGATTCTGTTAATATAATCTTACGACAGAGCAAAATTAGCTTCCCTGGTTGTGATTCTTATTTGATTTACTTGGTGAGGCTGGCAGCCACATACGAGACTATGAACACTTTGAAAATGATTCAGACGAAAAGCTTTGGCCCTTGTGAGAACCCAGGAATCCGCATTGTTCGTTAGAACTGATAGTCTTTTTCATGTTTCTTCATGAGCCTGAAAAAAATTACAGCTGCTTTAAGGAGTCAGGATTTTTTTTCACTCTGGTATTTCCTTTCTATATGTAGCTCTTGTAGAAACTTGCTAATAATTGTAGTTCAGCAACACTTGTTAGCACATAGGTTCCCTGTCTCTAACTACAGGTAGGTAGTCACAATTGAGACCAAAATTTATGTTGCTAAGTGAGACAGTTGTTAAGTGAGTTTGCCCCATTTTGCGACTTTTCTTGCCACAGTTGTTATGTACATCATTGCAGTTGTTAAGTTGGTAACACAATTGGTAAATGAATCTGGCTTCCCCAGTGACTTTGCTTATCAGACAGTTGCAAAAAAAAAAAAAGATCACATGATGTTTGGACACAGCAATGGTCATAAATATGAGTCTGAATTTTGATCACGTGACCATTGGGATGTTTTCAACGGTTATATGTCAATTTTTTCAGTGTCATTGAAACTTTGAACAGTGTTGTTAAGTCGATGACTATCTGTATATAGACTAAGAACCGAGGTGGTGCAGTGTTTAGAGTGCAGTACTGCAGCCACTTCAGCTGACTGTTAGCTGCAGTTCAGCGGTTCTAATCTCACCGGCTCAAGGTTGACTCAGTCTTCCATCCTTCCGAGGTGGGTAAAATGAGGACCCAGACTGTGGGGGCAATATGCTGACTCTGTAAACCGCTTAGAGAGGGCTGAAAGCCCTATGAAGCGGTATATACGTCTAACTGCTATTGCTATTGCTATATGAATGTAAGCTTTTGTACAACTTTAAATGTATAAACTACATTCGTTTAGTTTGGTTAGGCAAAAAAAAAAGGCACTATAGCAAATATTGGCTTCCATCCAAAGCTTCCATTCAAGAGTGATTTGATCTAGAAGCAAATTGCTTCTAATGGTATGTGGGAATGAACTTGTGAGACAAGAGAAATAGCCGCAATCTGGCAACCAGTGTGTAAAAGAAGGATGAAACGTGTGAGAAACATTTCAGAAGGGATTGTTCCAGAGGTGGGTTGCTCCCGGTTTGGCCCAGTTCCGCTGAACTGGTAGTGGAATTTAGGCCTGGGTCGCAGAACTGGCAGCGACCCAGGCTGGCTACGCCCCCGAACCGGTTTCCCGGTCACTGCTGCCGTTGCCGGCATGTGTTTTAGTCCCTTTTAAATGCTCTGTGCATGCACAGAACAATTTACAGGCAACTAGTGCACGAAACTGCCGCACAAAGTGAACTGGCAGTAACTTTGGCAGCAACCCACTCCTGGAATGTTCCTATTTTTATGGAGACTACAGGGGAAAGGAGGAGATAAATGCTTGCTTTTAGTCTCGCAAGATTCTGTTAACAAAACCTTACAACAAAGATGGGGCTAGTATTCCTGGATGTACTAGTAGTTCTTTCAAGGCTAACATTATCATCTGCACGACGGCATAGTGGTTAGGATGCAGTATTGCAGGTGTACTCACTGCTCACTGCCAAGAGTTCAAGCCTTGACTGGGTCAAGGTTGACTTAGTCCTTCATCCTTCTGAAGTTACTAAAAATGAGGACCCAGATTACTGGAAGCAAATGTCAGCCTCTGCTTTGCTGCTGCTTCGGCTGCCATTGAAACGGGGAGGGGGGGCATGGTATTTGGGAGGGGTTGACTAATTGTGCTGGAAGAAGATTCTGGAGTTCTGCTGCCTGTCGGACTGCGCATCCAGAGGAGGTTCCCGCCAAGGCCAACGGCACCGACATTCCATCTTGGTGATGCCTTTCGAAGTTATCTCACACCTGACACTTGGGAGAATTATGATTGGGCTGCAACTGGGATGCCAAGGGGTGGGGAATGGGTTATTTTATATATCACTCGCTTTCGCGCCTAAATAATCAGTCTTCGCTTTGCTACGCTTCTGATCATTTATAATTAGTAAAAGTACACTTGATTTCTATCAATGGAGTCTTGTGGTTTTCTTTCCTAATTACTCAATGAAGGAGTGCTGACAGCAATATTCCGACTCTACAGCTTGGAGAGGGCTGTAAAGCACTATGCAGCGGTATATAAGTCTATAAGTATAGCATTGCTACTGCTATCTATTTAATGCACAGAATCAAATCAGGGGCCTTTAATCAATTTAGAGACTTAATGCAAGTTTCCCCATGCACACCCCTACGGTTTAACACAATCAACCCAGCTCTTCAAAATGGTGATTCAGATCAAATCAGAAATGTGAATCAGGCCTTGGGGTGGTTTGACACCAATAGTTTTCCTATTGCGACTATCTATTTACGTACTCAGTTACTTATGATCTCGCTCTTTCTTACCTGGTCCTTGGGAAACACAACTAGATAGTAAGTTTGGGTAGTTGGCAAGTTGTGAGGCAGGAGGTCCAAGAGCAGAAGCCACATGAATCTGCCTGAGATCAGCTGGTGCCAAGATTTCAGATGCAGGTAACAAATGTCTAGGAGAGCAAGCAAGACATATAGTTAAAGTCTTATGGGCAAATGCTGAAATTCTGTGTAAGAAAAAGATTCAGGAAAGGAAACTTCCTATATATGAATCAGTAAAAGAGAGCAAGCAGTCTATAATGCACAGTACTCAGAATTCTGAAACAAAAAGTTGTAGATATATTTAAAAAAAAACACCTCACCATTTTCATGAAATATTCCTAATGAATTCTGACCCTTAATTTAAAAATTAGTAATATATTTGGATTTAATGTACCTGCTAAGGAATAAATGCCGATTAGTCATTTTAAAGCCTTAAGCAAAACATCTATATTAGTGGTTTAACATTAAAAAATAATAACAATGACAAGCAGCGAAATGGAGCAGAGGCGACTATAGGATCAGATGTTTGGATCAAAATATGAAAGCACCCCATATCAGTAGTAGGCTGCTAATTGGTTTACTACCGGTTCGCGCATGCGGGTGCAATGCTTCTGTGCATGCAGAGAAGCGTTTGGGTGGGTGGGCGGAGCTTCCCGCCTCTGCCACTACTGGTTCAGCTGAACTGGGCCGAGCCAGGAGCAACCCACCTCTGACCCATATGCTGTCAATTCTGCCTCTTTGGTATGAGTGAGCAACATCATTACTCATGGCCAAAGGGCATGGAGATTGTATTGTGCCCACTGTTTTGATTTGTCCTCTCTCTCTGATGAGGGACCATATTCCAAATTGTTCTGACAATTATGTATGGAGAAAGAAACACTTGTGGAGCCAATAGGTAATCTTTTCTGGAAGAAAAGAGTATCTATAACAGTATTTTTCAACCTTGGGAAGTTTAATACGTGTGAACGTCAAGTCTCAGAATTCCCCAGCCAGTATGTTGAGAAACACAGTCTGTAGTGGAAAAAGTGCTAGATCAGAACTTAGATTTACAAATAGTTCTCAACTCATGACCACAATTGGGATGGGAATTTCCATCACCAAACAATGTGGTCATTAAGTGAATCACAACCGATTTTACTACCTTTTCGCCATGGCTATTAAGCAAACCCAGCTTAGCTCATTGACTTTTGTTTGTCAGAAGGCCCCCTGCAAAGGTTGCCAATGTCTATCACATGACTCTGGGATCCTGTAAATACAGGCCAGTTGCCAAGTGCCAAAATTTGGAACATGTCATCATAGGGATGCTGCGACAATTATCAGTGCAAGACTGGTCGTAAGTCACTTTTTTCCCCACTGTTATAACTTCACAGAAGTTAAACAAATGGTCATAAATCAAGAACTACCTCTGTTGAACTCAGATATATTGAAGATGCTGGCTGGTAATTGTTGGCTGTATTGCTGCCCAATACATTTGAAGGACATAATTCAAGGAAAGCTCTCCTTGAAATTTTGTCTTAAAGCAAGGGTGTCAAACTCGATTTCACTGAGGGCCACATCAGGGTTATGTTTGACCTTGGGGTGGGGGCAGGGGGGCATGGTCAGCTCGACATCACTCATGTCAGGGGTGCCTGTGGTGGCCCGAGCACTCTGCCAGTGAAAACGGGCTCCTGAGCTAAATTTTTGGCTGCGATGGCCTCCTGCAACCCTATGCCAGTGAAAACGGAGCTTGTGGCCCTTCCAAAACTCCGTTTTTGCTGGCAGAGGCACTGGGGCTGGTTCTTCGCTGTTTCCAGAGCAGCCCCGCAGGCCAGATTTAAGCAGCTCATGGGCTGGATACGGCCCATGGGCCTTGAATTTGACACCCCTGCCTTAAAGCATAGGAGATTGTTCTATACCAGGAGTGGGGAAGTATGGCCTTGTGAACTTCAATTCCCAGAATTCCTGAGCCAGCATGAGCATGGGAATTGAAGTGCATAAGTCATAAAAGGGCCATAATTCTCCACCTCTGCCCTACATGCTTTATGCTGTACAGACAATATTTTTTTTCTTTCATCCGTTAGCTAGGAGTACCTTTCCACAAACCGAGAGTCCAACTGTGAAGGAATTGTCTGCATTCCATGCTGGCGCATTAGCGGTAGGTGTCCTGTCATGAAGTGGCTCCTCATTAGGGTCTCGTGTTGCTGCCTCAGATCTAAAATAAATCACACAATATCAATGTACTAACAATTGTGTGCATTTGGTACTGACAATGCAGAGTTGACCTTGGGCATAGGGAAGGGCAGAATGTGCCATTGAGGGGGCAGGTTTGCAGAAAAAGTACACAGCCTTGAGAAAAAGGAACGGGTGAGAAAGAAAGAAAAATCCCTCAAAATAACTCTGCCCTGGTTTTGTTTCCTATAAAATGGGAAAGAGAGAAACATTTTCAAGGTTGAGGTGACCATGGTCAGCAACGTGGTACACAGGTGACTTACTCTCTGGAGACAAATACTGTGGGGGTAAGACACCCCTAACACCCATCGGGGGGGTGTTCTGTTAAGATGCAGCCTGTTGTGCCTTTAAATGACTTCTACTGTACTGCCATAAAGTGGCTTCTATTGTACAGCGCAGTGGAGTTGCCATGGTAACGGCTTCACAGTACTCCATAAGGGTGTTCCCTCTGGTAAGGGGCGAAATCTGACATTAGAAATTACATTTGGTCCTGACATTTCCCCCCTATAAATAAATATCCGGGCAACAACGGATTATTGGCTAGTACATCAATAAAAACCAAGAAAAAAAGAAAAAAATTCTAACAAATAGGGTCAGTAAAACAAACCACAATCACTCATATAATAACATACATATTACATAACTTAAAAAGCAAAGTTTATTTATAATGAAAGGAATACAACTGTTAATCTGGAAAAACGTAGTGCCTGGGACTACATGGCAAAATGTAAATTTCTATCACAATGTAAGGTTCCGCCTTACCACCTGTTGGGATGCCACTTCCAATTTGGTAAAAGGCCCCATCTTCCACACTTCTCTGCTTCCCAAGGATTATTATTTTTCTCATGTGATCCTGTGGATTCATGCTGTTGAAGAATGATCATCACTGAGAATCAGTGAAATGAAAATGTGCTGAGGGAAAGCAATTACATGAATAACACAAACAGCAGAAAAATACAAATAATATAATACAGCTAATGTAAAAAGGCCCTACTATATTTCCTTCTTCCACAACTCTGCATTGATGGGAATTGTTAGATCTATCAAGAATGTCTAAAAAGACTAAGTTCCTTGTTTGTGCCTTACATGTGCAAACCCCTGGCATTTTAGTCTTCAGGTTGCCATAAAAATAGAGCTGTTTTCTACCTATCAAGCCATGTCATTTAATTTTGACTGCCCAGATCCTTTTCCAACCTTCAACCTTATTTCCAGTCCTTCAATAGAACTTCTACAGTTAAGTTGATAGATAACTGAAAAGAGTTCTTCAGGTTTTTGTTGTTTCTCTCTATGGATTAGGAAATCCATAAGAATGTGAAGTAAAGCAGTGTTTTCCAACGTCAATAATTTCGTGATGTGTGGCCTTCAACTCATAGAACCATGATGGTAAACCTATGGCACACGTGCCACAGGTGGCACATGGAGCCATATTTGCTGGCATGGGAGCTGTCAGCTCTGGCACGCATGCATGTCCTGGCCAGCTGATTTTCGGCCTTTTGGAGGGCCAGGGGCAGGGGTGGGTTCCTGCCAGTTCTAACCTCTTCTATAAAAGAGGCTCCACAAATCTACAGTGCCATTTAGAACCGGTTCCAGCTCCCTCCCCCGTGCCCGTCTGCACATCATCAAGATGAAGAGCGAATGGAGTAATTCTGGGAGTTGAAGTCCACAAGTCTTAAAGCTGTCAATATTGAACACCCCTGGGGGTTTTTTTCTAAAGGGTTAGGGGTGCAAAGGTCTTGTAACTTGACAGCTTTAAGACTTGTGTGCTTCAAATGCCAGAGTTTCTGAGCCAACATTTTGGTTGCTAAGCAAGAACATTGTTAAGTGAGTTTCACCACATTTTACGTTGGCCACGCCCACCCAGTCACATGGCCAGCACTCCCACAAAGCAGGCCACACTTACAGAAGAGGTTCTAAAAAATTTTGAAACCCACAACTGGCCAGGGGAGACAGTTTTTGCCCTCCCCGGGCTTCAGGAAAGCCTCTGGAACCAGGGGAGGCCGAAAAACAGGCCTAACAGGCCAACCAGAAGTTAGGAAATGATCCGTTTCCGGCTTCCTGAGGGGCTCCCGGGGACTGGGGTAGGCCATTTTTGCGCTTCAGGACAGCCTCTGGAGCCTGGGGAGAGCAAAAGCTCCCTCCCACGTGTGTGTGTGTGTGTGTGTGTGTGTGTGTTTTCTTTAATATTTATAGGCCGCCCTTTTCCCCGCGGGGACTCAGGGCGGCTTACATAAAATAGGGAGGGGGGTATAAACAATAAACATAAAACAATACATAAGAGTTAAAATAGTACTCAACATTCATTCTTCATTCGGTGTGTGTCATGAGTACATGCACGGGGCGGGGGTTGCGCGTGCATGCACAGGTGGGCAAGGCGCATTCAAATGGGGGTGTAGGTACGCACATGTGCGTGCACAGTTTTGACACAACTTTACAGTTTTGGTATGCCATCGCTGTCCTAGAATTCCCCAACTTCATGCTGGTTGGAGAATTCTGGGAGTTGAAGGCCACACATTTTAAAACATTAAACCACCAGGGGTGTCAAACTGGCGGCCCGTGGACCAGGTGTGTCATGCGCAGACCATGCCCACCCCAGCTCCGCAAATGGAAAAAACGCTGCAATACATCCCATGACGGCAACATGATGCCGCGAATTTGACACCTGTGCATTGGACTATGAAAAAACATAGATACCAGCTGTCACGGCCTGGCTTCATATAGGAGTTGTTACTAATCCTATTCTGTAAATCCTAGCAGTGCAGCACATTATAGGGATGAAATCAAGTTAATCACTCCTTTAGAGTTTTACCCTGAACAAACCCTTCTTGGCAGCAGGCAAAACCATTCATCCACTGGTAATTCTGTCACAGTTGGTTAAGTAAAGAATGGAAGTATGACATCTTTGCAGACTAAAGCTATTTGCGCACACTTAATCATGCTTTACAAACCCAAGGGAGAATAAAAGATAGGCTGTTGCAAGTACAATTATGTGTTGTGTAGTGTGCAAGTAAAGGTCAGAAGTAAACGTTTACATTTTTGAAAAGCTTGTCCTTCAATATAATAACAATGTCATTCAGTTCATATCTAATTTTATTGTGATGAACTGAATAGAGAATAATAGAGTTGGAAGGGACCTTGGAGGTCTTGTAATCCAACTTCCTGCTTCCTTTTCCTGACAAATCGCTGTCCAATATCTTCTTAAAAACCTCCAGAGATGGAGCATCCACAACTTCTGGAGGCAGACTGTTCCACTGGTTAATTGTTCTCACTGAACTATTGTTGGGAACTAGGAATCTATAGTACGCATATTCCCAACCTGGCAGTTTCCTTGTGTGGTGAACCTCAACTACCTAATCTTTAGCCAACAGCACACTGGGCCAGGAGAGCTTACTTAGATGACTAAATATCCATTTATGAAGTTAGAATATGGGGCAATCCTTGTTAGTCTACTGGTTTAATTATCTTGATCTACTGATATTAAAAAAAAACAAGCAAGCAAACTGGGCATCTTTATCTTCTGCCTCTTTGGATAGAGAGCACTAAGCAAAGAGCGAGATGCTTTGGGGTTGACAATGCAGTATTTAAGTCAAGTAAAATTTTAAAATAAACTTAGAACATACTGAACAGACAAAGTAGCTAGCTACCTTTCAACCTAGTGTGTTCTGTAAACTCATGAAAATTATTTATATTTCAGTATGTTGTTTGAACCTAAAAAAGTACGTAGATTAAATTAGATGGATTCAGAATTCATTTCAGCAACAACCCATCACATGCACATCCCCACGTAAGGCTTATTTAAAAGAGTTTAGTTTTTGGTTTTCCTTAGATGCATCACAACAAGGTGTATAATGGGAATTGTACAATTTAGAGAGTGTGGCAGGAAAAGGATCTAGAGGTAAGATCCTGCTGGGAACCTTTCCAGGTCTCTAGACTAGCCAAAAATGGACTGCCAAATCATACCTGTAAGACTTTTCTAACAAAACAAAATGGGAAAACAAGATGGGAATCATATTGCAAGGCTTCAGTGATGTTGCCATTCCTTCGTTAAACTACTCCCAACCTCCACATCCATCAAAAACGATCCAAACATTTTTAGACTAGCCACCTGGATTTGTTTGTCCCTCTAAATTCTAGAATTAATGTGTTTAAACCATCAGAGCTAGAACAAAACCCAGAGAAATTAGATACATTCAAACTTAATGCCTGGTGAAAAATGGTCCTCTACTACAATCAACAAGTCACGTACAGACATGTATTTAATTTATATCCTATTTTGCCATTAGCATTAGTACTCAAATTAGTTTGAAATAAAATAAAATAATAAAATTACATTTTTAATTATTAAAATTTCCCCTAGTAGCAAGGTGACTTCAACACTAAAATATGAATAAAATACATATTTTCAAATCAGCAAAAAACAAGAGCAGTGCAACAAATTTTTCCTTCTTTGCAGGGAATTCAAAAGCTTTCTAAAAAGGACGGAGGTTTAGAAGAAATTAATTTGTACAGAACAGACAACGGCGTCTGATATATTTTACTTTCAGTTCTAAAAAAGCTTGTTTCCAAAAATGCTGTATAAACTTTAAAGATTAAATGATTAGGATAGCAAAAAGCAAGTAGAAATATGACATTTACATTTGCTTGTGTTAAATCACATTCCCATCACATTTCATCAAGCTGGTTTACATCATGAAAAATAACACATATAATTAAAATGAGCGCTACAGATATTCCTAGAGTCATTCTGTTGGTCATCTGGTGGTAGATGCAAAGCTGTATCAATTTGTTTAATAAACAGAGACATTGTAAATAATCAAACAAAGATTCATGTGATTGAAATGCCTTTCTGTTATAAAGTCCCTGGTGTGAAATAGACACTTTCCGGAAACTACGTTAAAATTACTGACGTTGTTATTACCTGGCTGTCTCACAAGTAAGTTATGGGTGATTGCATGTACTTACAGCAGTTGTCAGTGCCTTCGTTTTGAAACAAGAGAAGTGTATATAGATAGGAAAATGCTGGATCTGTGCATTCAACTCTGGTTGGCAGCAGGATTGAAAAGGCGTTGCAAAGTCAAAACATTCTGAACAGTGACTTTGATATAAACCCAAACTCAGCTTATTTGGATTACTCTCTATCCTTATCTTTAAGCCCTCCTGATTATGACATCAGAAGGTCTTTTCTCACATCATCTCCTCAGCCAGCAGAAACAAAACAATGTAATTATAAGTCAAACATCCCACTGATCTGATAAACCTATTTTGATATTTAACCTGTTAAGCGGTTAACAGCGATCAAAGCCCTTAAGGCAGGAGTGTTCAAACTTGGGAACTTGAAGACTTGTGAATTTTGGAAGTTGAAATCCACAAGTCTTAAAGTTCCCAAGTTTGGACACCCCTGCCTTAAGGCATTCATGGAAAATATTAATTATTGCAGAAAGTCTGCAGTCGGCTGTGGAAGAATGATCACAGTGGCTCAGACTATAATTGGTCTTGCATAAATTTCCCCCTTTAAAAAGGAAAAAAAAGGGGATTTGCCAAAGGACAAGTCTGATGCCCTAGTTTGCTTATCCTGTTGATTAGGAAAGATTAAAATCTCATCAAGTACACTGAAAAACAAACAGAAACTGAAAGGTTACAGCTGTTTGCTCTTTAAGTCTTATTGCCTGTTGGTTACCAGCTCTCTAAAGCATTTGGGGGAATCTCTTCAAGAGAAAAAAAAATACATAAAAAGATTCCTCAGAATGTCAAAATCTAAGATTAGTCAGGAATTTTGAGAATCCGTGAATGATGCAGGCACTCAAAAACTGGCTATTATGCGGAGCTTTCTTATTCAAGAAAAGACCCCTCAGTCATGGGTATTGATACCATCCTTGTATACGACCACAATGGAGCCCAAAATTTATGTTGTTAAGTGAGACAGCTGTTAAGTGAGTTTTGCTTCATTTTATGACCTTTCTAGTCACCGTTGTGAAGTTGTTCAGTTAGTAACATGGTTGTTAAGTGAATCTGGCTTCACCCGTTGACTTGGCTTGTCAGAAGGTCACAAAAGGGGAATCACATGACCCCAGGGCACTGCAACCAGTATAAATACATGCCAGTTGCTAAGCATCCAAATTTTGATCACGTGACCATGGGGATGTTGCAATGGTCGTAAGTATGAAAAATCTGCCCATTTTCCACAAAAACGGGGGTGTTTTTGCCTTCCCCCAGCCCTGCTGAAGCTTTTGTCCTCCCTGGGGGCCAGGGAGGACAAAACCTTTTTTTCTTACTAGGTAGTTTGCAGACGCTCCCTTAGCTCTAGCAAGCCTGGAGGAACACCACCCCCCCCTCGGGTCAAAACCTTTCGCCACCGTTTCGGTGGGCATGGCTTGGTGAGGAGGTCATGTGACTGAGTCTGCGTGAGTGATGTCAAGTTGGCCACTCCCACTCAGTCACATGCCCACCCCATCTAGCCACGCCCACTGAGCTGGTTGTAAAAAAAAATTGAAACCCACCCCTGCACTAAATGAACCTTTATGTAGGATCTCTGGGGATTTGAAGTAGAAGGCCATGCCATTTTATTTCTTTTTGTTATGATTAAAAAGATATTTCAACTATATCTGTGATGAAGCACACGTGGGGTACCAAGAGGAATATTTGCAATAGAGTGAATTTCTACCCATGGACGTAGTCTAGTTCATGAAGTTCTGGTTGCAATAGGATAAAATCAACAGGGTGGAACAATCATGCTTTGCCGGGCATAGGTGCCCTAATGCCTTAGGATTAAATACCCACCTTTACATGAATACAGAATATAGATGGCATTGGTGGATTCTTCTAGAAGAGCAATGGGCATCAATCACCCTTGGTAGATTGCATAGCAGTTCTAAACATATTCACAACGTGGTCGTCCAACTTTTTGGCTTGCCTGTGCACAATGAGTGGGGGAACTGTCTTGGGCTGCATATAAAATATATAATATAGTAATGGATACAAATAACAAACTTCCTTTATTTTTTAATATCTTGTGCAGGCCACATTACTAGCTTTCCAGAGCTGCATGTGGACCTCAAGCAATGGGTGGACACACCTGCTTTACGCTATCTGGTCCTGTACCCCAGCATGCTTTGCTTTCTCTTTCCTGCTTCCTAGAATGCTAATTCTTTACCTCTCGGCTTCCTCCTCTTTCTGAGGAACAGTAGAAACAATTTTAAAAAATTGAACACAATGGTCCTTGACTTACAACCATTCTTTTAATGACTGTACAAAGTTACAAATGTATTGAAAAAAATGTAGAGGAATTGGATTAGGTTATTTTTACCTGAATTTAATTAAACCATTGAATGATTATCATCCCTTCTAAATCCGTTGATTTCTAAAGCCTGACTTAGAATGATTCTATCTGACCAAAGTGTTTTGCTTTGAAGAAAAGACCTTTCTCAATATAGTCAACTGCCTGAACCAGATTTGGCTTTGTTCAACATGATCTCAGTTGGCTAATTGGCTTGTTTATGCATAACTCTGATTCATAAGCAAACAACTTGATGAGGAAGTGATGTGTATGAATCAAGTCTACATCCTTGATGCATACATATCAAATAATACACCCATTTATTCGGTTTTCAGTTGCAATGTACGGCAGTGAAGAATTCAGACAAAGGGAATAAGCATAAAACTGATACGAAACTGAATCATTATGTACCACTTAGGATGAACCGGAATATTAATAAATGGAAAATAAAAATCCTCAGAATATTTTTTTGGGTGATTAAATGCACGCAATATAGGATTTCGGTGTTTGCAAATCCTTTTTGTCAAATCAACTTGTGGCATTAATCCTCTAATGGTTTTATTCCCTTAGAATATTTTCCTTTAGGATTATAGAGTCATGATGAGGCAAAGTACAAAAATCCACTTTGATCGTTGAATTGTAGATGTGTGGGAAGGAGCTAAAGAGATTGTCCTCAAAAGGTTGGTCTCTCTTCTATTACCTTAATCTCTTTCCGACAGAGACTAAGAATATATTTAGTACGGCTGGTGGGGTGCACACAATTGCGCTGTTTTCTGGATCAGCAAGTTCTTCTCTTAGTCACAGGCATTTTAATCACCTTCTGTTTGAATTTTTGCAATTTATTGAAAATGGGACTTGCCCTTGCAGACTAATCAGAAACTATAGCCGGTCCAGAATATAGAGACATAAGTTGTTACTCTTATGTGACCTCTATACTACATGACCCAAAAGTCTTTTTCCCCAAGACAACTGAACTTTCTCTGGTTTTTTTCCTTGAAAATGTTTTGCTTGTCGTTCAGGAAGCTTCTTCAATTCTGAACTTCCAAACTAAAGATGTTTCTTGGATGAGAAGGGAAACATTTTCAAGAAAAAGAACCCCAAGAAAGTCCAGTTGCCTTTTGGAGAAACACCTTTGGGACCACCATTTATTTATTTTATTTATTTAGTTTGTCACTCATGTACAAGATAATAGGAAAGAATAAACATGAATAAGAACACAAATAAATGGGGACAGTAGGACAGAGATGTTAGGCATGCTGGTGTGCTTTTGCAAGCCCCCTTACAGATCTCTTAGGAATGGGATCAGGTCAGGTAGTGCATTCCAGGCATTGACCACTCTGTTGCTGAAGTCGTATTTTCTGCAATCGAGTTTGGAGTCTTTTACCTTGAGTTTGCATCTATTGTGTGCTCATGTATTATTGTGGTTGAAGCTGAAGTAGTCATTGACAGGTAGGACATTGTAGCAGATAATTTTTGTACTACGCTTACTAGGCGGTGTAGTTCTAGGTTGTCCAAGTCCCAAAATTTCAAGCCTAATGGAATAAAGTATTCTGTTGCAAACAGTGAAATACGTCTGGAGTCGCTCAATTGTGTTAATGTCCGATATACAATGTGGATTCCAGACAGATGACCTGTATTCGAGAATTGGTCTAGCAAAGGTTTTGTATGCCCTAGTTTGCAGTATAATATTACTGGAGATTACCATGACCTGGATGATTGAGAATCTTCATAGATTTTACTTTATGAGCTGCGCTGGATATCAGTTGATTTCTGGGTGCAGTTAAAGAAAGATTCATGGCTTAGGGCTTGCAATTTATGGGATCATCCATCCCAGTTGTCTTTGCCTGTCGTATAAAATCAGGCAGGGTCGTTGTGCTCCAAGTCTCTTCAGAAAAATAATGGAATCTTATGATACCAGTCAGTGATGCCTTCTCTGTTGCTACTTATTTCTCCTATCTGGAACAGAATTCTGCCACCAAAGTACATTTGGCTTGAAATTATTGGAATTTACAGTAGAAGGATTTTAATGCTCGTATTCCATAATGTACTCTGAGGGATTCTGATGGGTGGGAAGTGATCAAACCTATATTGGGAATTTGCAAACCAAATAAAGTATTTGTCAGTGTTTACCCAACCTGTCAGTTTACAATGGCATGATTTTAGAAACGTTTTTATCACATTTAGTGCTCACATCCTTGATAGATTGCTGTATTTACCCAAACAACACCTGTCTTTGTGGCAGACTGCAATATGCTAACTCCTACACACTCATAGTGCAGGGTTAGCCATCTTTGAGGCAATGACAATAACAAAACGATTATTCAGGAAATGTAAAATATTAACCCAAAGATTTGTAGCGTAAGCCTTTCCTTAGTACCTTGCCCATTTGGCTTTTCTGAAATTAAACTCATCAGTAATTTGATACGTTGCTATTTGGTTCCTATTCTGTCCTGTGACTGAATAATATTATACTGTGGACCTAAATAATTTTTCTGAGATTTATCCTCTTTCCATTGATGCATTGTAGTTTGGAATTGAATGTCGTTCAAAAAATGGGCAAGAGTCAGGAAGCATCCAAATTGAATTAAAGAAATAAATAAAAGAATCAATCGATCATTTAGCCAGGGTTATCTTTACTTTTGGACAAGGCACTAATTTCTTAGGTTTGGTTTCAAATCTATAAAATGAAAATAACAATCATTTGCTCAATAAAAGAGTAAATGCAGACACAATGAAGTCTGCAAAGATCTTTTAAAATTAAATACACTGAATAAATAGCAGATATTTTTTTCTGAGATCACTTCCTTTTAGTTATGATATTATTTTTTAGCTATTTGTTGCCACAATTTTCTCAAAGTGCATCAATTTATCCTTAAAACTAGAGGGAACGAAAGGTTAGAGAACACACTGAACTTGTTCTTGAAGTATTGTAATTTGAGCTATAGATTGACTCAACCCTTGGAAAACAAACACAACACCAGCAATGTGTCACATGTAGGAGACTGTGGTATCAAAGTCTACAAAATTATTCTCCTTTTAATTTTGAAACTTCAGAAAAGAAGGGAAGGAAGGAGGGAGGGAGGGAAGGAAGGAAGGAAGGAAGGGACAGTAGAGTATTTAATAAAATATCTAAGCAAAACTATTTACTAAACCTCAGGCAAAATTTGGGGGAACAGAAAACAAAACCAATTGAGAAAAAAATCTGCTTGGAGCAGCATCTCTAAGTTTTTGAACTCTGCCACAGATTTTTAGACTAGCAATAGTTTGGCATCATTCTCCCAAATTTTCCCATTTTTTTCAGGAAAGTTATGTTTAACAGCGGAAATAGTTCAAGAAGAACTAAACAAAGTGAAGCAGTTAAAATGATCAAGAATCCATTGCCAAGGCTGATTTACAAGTCAGAAAACAATTTTACAATGGATGACAAAGGTAAGTTGCTTGATTTAAATTGTGTTATGTGAAGTTGTTCAATTTTAAAAGGAAAAACCCCTTTAAAATATGTCTTATTTTTGTTATATTTGTGCATATGAACTCTGTTTCTGGTGGGAGATGAGAAGATTGCAAGTTACAATGATTGCACAATGTTTATCTAAGAGGTCACATACAGCTGATAGTGCTTCTAGACTAAAGCTATCATATCTAGAGCTAGAGTTTAAAAAGATCTAAAAAGATCAGAGAGAGAGGGAAGGAGGAGAGAGAGCGGGCTAAGCATAAATGCTTTTATTAATGTTTAACAAATTCCTATTTTGCTCAGATTTCTACTGGAATTTTTTTCTTCCACCCAGCTTATACACAGAACAAAATTTATTTGCTGCCTTTTCAACTTCTGTTCAAGCATAGGCTAATTGTTTCACGTAGGTAGATTTCACTACGTAATTTGCATTCAGGGGCATCCATAGCAAACCGTGATGATGCCAAAGGGTGATGTGTGCATCATCATACAACTTTACCATAACATGCTGCATTTGCAAGAGGACATGACTGTGAATATTTTCCCTGTCCCATGGACACCTATATCTGGATGAGGGCAAGTAAGCTGTCTTGACCTATTGCTTAGGTCTTTATTCCAGTTCCCATTGAAGACATTACCAGAATGTGACCAACACGGAACTGTATTTCTTCTTATGTCTTAAAAAGTGTATTTTAAGATTAGGTGAGATAGCTTAAAATAATCAACAGTTGATAGGTCCAATGGTTGTTGTAGGGACATTAAAAGAGGTGAGAGGCCATTTAAATTAAAATTGAATAGCCCTCTCTCAATAGAGGGAGAGGAATACAACACCACTTATTCCTTGTCTACAATATATAGTTCTTTCAGCAGTCCCAAAAAGGTTCCATACCCATTTGCCCTCTAATTCAAGTAACATGGGTGCAGATAAACCTCCAAGTGGCCTCAATGATTTTCAAACAGCTAATGACTGACCTTCAGAGAGCTAAAAACCAGGTGACTGCTAAGGAATATAAACTGGTTCATTCAGCCAGAACTGAAGATGCTTCTTGTATGAGAAGTGAAATGCCTTCAAGGGGGGAAAAAGAAAGCCTTTTGAAAACCTTTGGGACTACTGGGCTAAACATTTTGGTTTGTCTCCTTTGAAAATTGACTGCAAACACATTTGCACCAATAAGAATGAATGTATCTAATTGTTCCATTCCAAATAAACTCAATCCTAACTCATATATTGCTGTGGCTGAATGTAAGTACTATAAATTCAAATTGCCACGCTTCTATGAAGTTCACGCATATAGCTATATACTGTCACTCAACTGAAGTGTGCAATTTCTTAAGAGTGTAAATGAAGTTCCACTGAATGTATTAGAAATTCTCTCAGTGAATTAAAAGGACATTGCGTCCAATTTAAGTAGACTGAGAAGAACAGTTTAAAACTGATGATAATCTTAGCCAAAGCCATTTAGATCTCAAATGTTGTATGTGCAAATTGCAGTTTAGAAAATGACTTCAAAGAGATAAGCCTAATAACCAATAATGATGTTGGTTCTGGTTGTGCTTGTATGATGCCATCTCTTGCTTATCTGGGAAAGCTATGGACCATTCACAAGAAATAGCATGAGGTCAGAGTTAGACAAAGATGAGAACAAAGTAGATCACAACAGATTCTCTCTTTATCATACGACTATTAACCAATACCTACTTAAGCAAGTGATGGCATGAGATCAGCAAACTAGGACCAGATAATAACACCCAATAACCAAGGTGGCGCAGTGGTTAAAAGCAGCACTGCAGGCTACTGCTAGATCAGCAGGTCAGCGGTTCAAATCTCACCGGCTCAGGGTTGACTCAGCCTTCCATCCTTCCGAGGTGGGTAAAATGAGGACCCAGATTGTTGTTGGGGGCAATATGCTGACTCTCTGTAAACCGCTTAGAGAGGCCTGAAAGGCCTATGAAGCGGTATATAAGTCTACTGCTATTGCTATTGCTACTTATTTCACTCCATGTTAACAACAAATACTCCAAGATTCGTGGATAATGAAACATTTGTAAATAGAAAAAAAGCTCAGAGTGTGAGGGTTCCAAATAGCATCTATGAAATAATAGCTCGAGGCAAGAAGTTCCCCAAAACACCAATTTATTAGAAGAGCCATGTTGGCACATCTGTGAAAACCCAAATCTGAAAGCTTCCAGGTTTCCCCCACCCAGTTGAAAATTAAAGACCCTGCCCCAACACCCACAACTCCATCAAATGGTCCAATCAGTTACTGCCATGGATGAAGATTCCTCTCATCCACATCTATCCAGGTGCAGGAATGAGGTGACCTTGACTTTCTGAGAAGGAATGTTATTATGGCTACACATCTCCCAAGCTCCATACCAGCCCCCCTCCCAGTTTCCCATAGTAACTATGTTTGAATATTTGGCAGGCTTGAGGCTCAACCCCCCCCCCCCCACACACACACACATGATGGCTTCCAAGCCTGACCCAAAGAAGCCCCACAACCTAACATTTAAGCTTTTTTTCCCCCCAAGGAAAAAATATGGGTTTTGTAATAATTCACACATTGCACACAGGGGTGCGCTTCAAAAATGTTAGCAAGGGGTTCTCTGCCCAGTTGCTGGGTGGGCGTGGCCATGGTAGGCGTGGCCTAGTTGGCCTCCTGCACCAAGGCCGGGGAGGGGCGCTTTTGCCTTCCCTGGGCTCTGGATGCTTTTTTTTTTTGAGCCTCCGGGAGGACAAAAACGACCTCCCCAGGCTCCGGATGCTCTCTGAAGGCTCGTTTCTGGCTTCTGGTAGGGCCGTTTTTGCCCTCCCTGAGCCTCCGTGCCTGCTCTTCACTTACCTGCATTCAAAACACTCAGTGTAAAGACTCCTGGGAGGGGCAGGGTGGGGTGGGAAGAGACAGCCAGGAGTGGGATTTGTGGGTTCTCCGAACCGCACAGAATCTTAGCTAGAGGCTCCCCTGAACCTCTGCGAACCCCCAGCAGCCCCAGCAATCTGACCAAATTTACTTTGATATATTTGGCAAACACATTTTTCCAAAGGCACTAAAATGAGTCAGAAAATTGTGTCAACATTTACACTCCATAAACTTGTCTGACTATATGTGTGTATTAACTAAGGTACATGTCGTGCCATTTATGTCCGTTTTGATTCCTCTGGACTTCCTGGACAATTTTCCGCTGTTTCCTTGGCAATTGTTTTAGAAATGATCTCCCATGGCTTTCTTCTACCTAGTTCTCTAGGGAAAGTGTACCACCCACCTGGCTTCTGTGCCTAAGGCAGAACTGGAACTCACAGCCTCCAAGTCCCCAGCCTGATGTCTTTCTTATTCGTAGTTGGCGAAATCAGATCATTTTCACCAGCTACATTCGACAAGGATATCTTTGTATTTTTCAAATTAGAGGCCTCACGAAGAGGGTTAGTTGGTTCATACTGCCTGTCATGGCTCTGTTGGTAGATGCTGAAATGGTACATTCCTGGTTTGTTTGTTCACCAGATAACTTGCTAATTTCTATTTCTCCAGCAGAAACAATGTCATGTCATTGGAGAGTTCAGCAGTTCTGGAAAAAAATGGGCAGATTGCCCTCTGACAAGAATTTGGATTTAAACAATTGTTCCTTGAATGCAGTGGATATAATGGAGCTGAGTGGGTATACTTTTGTGATATTTCTTTTCACACACATACATACACAAATCCATTATTTTCTCAATTATTTCCCTTCAAGAATCCACTTTGTATATAATATTTGTAAAATTTGGAATATCTCATTCTGCTCTTCTTACGTGGAATTTTCTTTCTCTTTAACTTTCCAGCCAATCCCCTTTATTACTTCAAGCCCTTTCCTGAAAACCATTTTTAATAATTTAAAACGGTCAGCAACTTTAAGATCTGTGGACTTCAACTCCCAGAATTTCTCCCGACAGCAGGCTGCTATTTCTTGGTGTATGGACTTTGCTGTATGGGCTTTTCAATTTTTCAATTCCTCCTTTCCACCAAGCGCCAATGCATTTAATGAATTCCATCCACAGAAATTTATCCCACATAATATCTGCTCATCTTTAAGGTTCCTTAAGACCAGGGGTGTCAAACTCGATTTCACTGAGGGCTGCATCAGTGTTGGGTTTGACCTCAGGGGATGGGGGGGGCATGGCTGGAGGCATGGCCAGGGTGGGCATGGTCAGCTCGATGTCACTCATCAAGGCTCCATTTTTGGCCACGACAGCCTCCTGCAGCCCTCTGCCAGCAAAAATGGAGCTCAGGGGGGCTCTGCCCGGGCTCCATTTTTTAGTGATTTTTTTTTTTTTTTAGTGATTTTATTGAAATTTGTAGGCCGCCCTTTTCCCTGAGGGGACTCAGGGCGGCTCACATAAAATCGGGGAAGGGGAGATACAGACAATAACAAAGACACATATAATAAAAGCAGTAACCAACATGCATTCATCATTCGGGGGGGGGCAACTATCTTCATCCCCAGGCCTGACGGGCTAGCCAGTTCTTCAAGGCTGCGCGGAAGGCCTGGACGGTGGTGAGGGTACGAATCTCCACGGGGAGTTCGTTCCAAAGGGTCGGGGCGACTACTGAGAAGGCCCTCCTCCTTGTAGTTGCCAGCCGACACTGGCTGGCCGATGGAATACGGAGGAGGCCCAATCTGTGTGATCTTATTGGTCGCAGGGAGGTAATTGGCAGAAGGCGGTCTCTCAAGTATCCAGATTTTCACTGGCAGAAGCCATCACAGCCAAAAACAGAGCCAGGATAGGCTGCCCGTGGTCCTCCTGAGCTCAGTTTTCACTGGCAGAGGCACTGGGGGCCGGTCTTTCACTGTTTCAAAGATGAGCCCATGGGCCAACTATAAGCACCCCGTGGGCCGGATGCAGCCCCCCCCCCGGGCCTTGAGTTTGACATCCCTGATTTAGATTGTTTATTTATTTATTTATTTTGCTGCAATAGACCTGTTGCGAGGAATTGCCATTCATTCATTTAACTGATGCATTTCCACAAAAGAATAGATAGTAGTTTACATTATGGAAATTGGTGGTGATGAAAGAAATGTCCTTCTGGGTTCGGCTCCAAGTGGGGAAAAAGACACTGGAGACATGGAGGCTGCTTGGAAAGATGGTTTATTGGTGGACAGGACCACATGGCTTGAGTCCTGAACACCAATGTTGGTGGAGAAGAAGAGAAGGGCTGAGGGAGGGGCTTGCTAGGCTTTTTATAACCTGTTCAGTCCCACCCCTCTGTTTCCTGTCCCTGTGTAAGAAATGTATTCTGATTGGTTGTCAGACTCCCAAAGGACCATGCAGGGGCAACTCTGGGCTGTGTTTTGAATCCAGGTGTGGTTGAGTTCTCAGATGCCATGTGGTCAGATGGAGCCAATATTATCATGCTTTCCTGTAGCTGGAGTGGAGAAGTCTTTATTATGTAAAGTGGACTAGGTTGGCCTTCTTAATGGCACATTAACAAAGTGGGGATGGGCAGGAAGCTACAGGCAGCTATTCTGTCTTTTAAAACATGTTTCTTTATTTTAACACCGAGAAATAATCTGCCTTTTCAATATTTCCTAGGATATTTCATTTTTCTGGGAGAGGGCTGGATGATAACTTCCCACAATGGAAGGCTAGGTTTTCACATTTTTCTCTCTCTGCTTCTTTTTTAATGCTGTTGAGAAAGAAATATGATCTACTTATTATAATTTTTAGTATTATTGTGTTACAAGCAATTTGAGATTGCTATTGACTGTTTAATTTTTTTTAAAGTCATTTTTAATTTACCATTTACAAAGCTGGCTTCTTTGAGCAAGATATAGTTAGAGCTGTCTGTGGTTTGTGACATTAAATGGCATTAATTAGAAACGTACTGTAAAGCTTTCCATCTTCTTGTGGCTGAAGAGGAGAAGGGAAAAAAAACCTCAGGAAAATATATATGCTCAAGGCTCCATCAGACTTGTTTTCTTAGTGCTACATCATAGCACTTATGTGTGAATCATTGTGTGAAAATATAGCCAAGGGCTGTTCTCACAGCCTATTTCACTTTGGTTAGTTGTGACATTGCTCTTTCATCTAAACAGGGAATAAAGAACCAGCAAAAGTTTTAAAGAGAAGCACATATACATGTAAGGCGATATACAGTAGAAGAGACGTAGATTACAATGGTGTGTCTTAATGTTAGTCATAAAGTTAAGAGCCAAGGTGGCGCAGTGGTTAAATGCAGCACTGCAGGCTACTGCTAGATCAGCAGGTCAGCGGTTCAAATCTCACCGGCTCAGGGTTGACTCAGCCTTCCATCCTTCCGAGGTGGGTAAAATGAGGACCCAGATTGTTGGGGGCAATATGCTGACTCTCTGTAAACCGCTTAGAGAGGCCTGAAAGGCCTATGAAGCGGTATATAAGTCTACTGCTATTGCTATAAACTAATAAACTTGGAGGCAGGAATTGGATTTAAGAGAAATAATAACATTTATTCACATTCTAGCCTTGTTGTGTGTCAGCAATCTTTCTCTGCTGCTTGGCTGTCTTTTAGCTACTGTAATATCACTGCTGCCGGATTTGGAAGAGATTGATCTTTCCTGGAATGACTTCATAGGAGGAGCACTAGAACCTCTGGCCCTTCAGTTCAAACATCTGCAAGAGCTGAAAATCCTCCAGCTGAACAGCTGCAGGCTCACAACCAAGGATGTGGCATGTTTAGGTATCGTTTAGCAGTAGTAGAACCCAATACGTCATCCCAATTGACTATGTTATTAAAGAGATTGATTGATGACACCAAAGACATATCATTAGGGTGAAATTGCAAAATCTAGACCCGCTGATTCTTTTTTTTAAAATTTATTTATTATGTTAATACCTTGTAATCAAATGACACACTGTATATAATGAAATATGGTTTTATGTTTTATGTCTTGTTTGTTTATGTCTGTCTAAGAATAAAATTTTTCTATTTTTAAAAAAGGCACCTTTGGGCCAGAACTTAAAACATACGGTTGAGGGTCCATTTCATAATCTAGTTTGTGTTAATAGGAATTAGTGGTTGATCAGATTCCCACTATGAAGGAGAATCACTGACCATGATTAAGGAACACAGAGAGGATGGGCCCAGTGTTTGGTCCCACTAATCAGAGAGGATTGTTTGTTATGTCTTCAGATGAGGGTTGGCCTAGAACCCACAGTGTGATTGTGATACATAATTGGTTTTCCTTTCTTTCTTTCTCAATTTAGTGGTGCCCCCTTTGAGCCTGGCGCCCTAAGCACGTGCTTAGTCTGTTTAAGAGTTAATACAACACTGCTTGAGGGTCGTTCTCAAAATATATATCTTATGCATAATTGTTCCTATGTATCACAATCACACTGCTGATTCTTTGAATTATCTCTAGCATATACCTGGCCCCTTCCTGATGCTAAAGCAGGGGAAGATACTGGATCTGACCGGAAGTCTAAATTCCGCTCTTTCCATCTCTCCATGAACCAGTCAGGCCCCGAGGGGAAGGGAAGGCTTGCCTTCTAGGAAGAAGCTCTTTTTGTTCCCTGCATCAGTGGTGGGTTCCTACTGGTTTGGCCGAACTGGTAGTGGTTTGGCGACCTGAGCCGCTGGAACCGGCAGTGACCCAGGCCTGCCACGGCCCCAAACCAGTTCTCTGGGCGGCGCCTATGGCGCCACCATCTTGTGTTTTGCTTCTGCGCATAGCAATTTTTATTGCACTGTGCACGCACACACAGCGCGCATCAAGCATGTGCGCACGAAGCGCTCATGAGTAGTGATTGCCGCAACCCACCCCTGCCCTGCGTGATAGAAAACAATAACTAAAAGCTGCTGCAGTGATTACTGAGGGCAGAGAAATTTACTCTGTTCATATTTGATCCTCTAATTTGGCATTTTTGAGCCAATACCTATCAAAAGAAACTCAATTATCCTTCAAAATTAAGATTGTTGTCTCAATATTGAAAGGCATTTCCCCAATATACCCCTATACATATTATACTTTACATTGAAACCTATGTAAAAAGAAAGACAAAAATGCATATATTCCTGAACGTAATGGCACAGCAATGTTATATATTCAGGAAAGTATGATTCTAAATGGCATTTGATTAGAATGTGTAAAGAAGGATGCAAAAATAGACGCAATAGTACAAATTAGTTCAAATCCATTCTCAAGCTACTACGGAAATAAAGAACAGCAAAACATTTGAGGGAAATTTACAGATTCACTCACCCCACCTCTATCAATGACTGAAATGTTCAATAGTTTTGTGTGATTTTTTTTTTTTTGCATATTCAGTTCAATATCTGAAACCTCACCAGGAATCCCAAATGATTTATTATTATTATTATTATTTTACAGGAGAAGCACTAGAAGGAATTTCTCACCTTGAAATACTGGATTTATCATGGAATCCTGGCATTGGGGGAAGCCTTTCCCTTCTAACCTCCAAAATCCTCAAAGGCTCTAAACTCCATACATTAAAAGTAACAGATTGCTGTCTTACTCAGGAAGATGGCAAATCTCTAGGTAAGATTCTGTGGCAGAGAGATGCTAACATCTTTGGAGTGTTCACTGTATCAGCTTATTCTTCAAACTAAATGTCTTATTGAATGAACTCGTGATTTTTCCAGCTCTTCTAAATGGTCCAGACAGGAAACCAAAATCAAATGCGACCGCTTTGGTCGCATTGACCGATGATCTCTGGAGGGCCAGAGATGGAGGCTATGCGTCCATCCTGGTTCTCCTTGACCTCTCAGCGGCTTTCGATACCATCGACCATGGTATCCTTCTGCGACGACTGCGGGAGGTGGGAGTGGGAGGCACTGTTCTGCGGTGGTTCTCCTCCTACCTCTCGGACAGGTCGCAGTCGGTGTTGGTCGGGGGGCAGAGATCGTCCCTGAGGCCCCTAACATGTGGGGTACCTCAGGGTTCGGTCCTATCCCCCCTACTATTTAACATATACATGAAACCGCTGGGCGAGATCATTCGGAGGCACGGGATAAAATACCATCAATATGCGGACGATACGCAATTGTATCTGTCCGCCCCGTGCCAACTCAATGAAGCGGTGGACGTGATGAACCAGGGTTTGGAGGCCGTTAGGAACTGGATGAGTGCTAACAAACTGGTACTCAACCCGGATAAGACCGAGTGGCTGTTGTGTTTCCCCCCCAATAATTTGGCTAATACACCAACGCTTAGGCTGGGGGGTCAAATTTTATACCCCTCAGACAGGGTCCGCAACTTAGGAGTCCTCCTGGACCCACAGCTGACTTTTGATCACCAGCTGTCAGCTGTGACCAGGGGGGCATTTGCCCAGGTTCGCCTGGTCCGCCAGTTGCGGCCCTACCTAGACCGGGGGGCTCTCACAACAGTCACTCGAGCCCTTGTGATCTCTAGACTGGAATACTGCAATGGGCTCTACATGGGGTTGCCCCTGAAGTGCATCCGGCGACTACAGCTAGTCCAAAATGCAGCCGCGCGAGTGATAGTGGGCGCACCGCGGTTCGCCCACGTTACACCTGTCCTCCGCGAGCTGCACTGGCTACCTGTTGGTCTCCGGGTGCGCTTCAGGATACTGATGACCATCTTTAAAGCACTCCATGGTAGTGGATCTGGGTACTTGAGAGACCGCCTTCTGCCGATTACCTCCCTAAATCGACCAATCAGATCGCACAGACTGGGCCTCCTCCGAATTCCATCTGCCAGTCAATGTCGACTGGCGACCACACGGAGGAGAGCCTTTTCTGTTGCTGCCCCAACCCTGTGGAACGAGCTCCCCATGGAGATCCGTACCCTCACCACTATCCAGACCTTCCGCGCAGCCCTCAAGATCTGGCTCTCCCAGCAGGCCTGGGGATAGGTTTCCAATTACCCGCCCGAGTGTTTGATTGCTGAATGAAAGTTGTGTTTTATTATTTTTTCTTTGTGCACATATTGTTTTGTTTTTGACCTTGCACCCCCCCCCCTGTGGTTGTAAGCCGCCCTGAGTCCCCTCAGGGAAAAGGGCGGCATATAAATCCCAATAAAACCATAAACCAAAAACCATGAGGACTAAACACTACCTTTGTTGTAGGAAAAATTTTACCAACCAGTTCTCTGCCTGGTTGCTGGGTGGGCGTGTCCATGGAGGCGTGTCCTAGTCAGCTTCCTGCACCATGGTGGTGAGGGGGGGGTGTTTTCACCCACCCTAGGCTCTGGAGGCTTTCTTCAAGCCTCCCGGAAGGCAAAATGTCCTTCCTCAGGCTCCAGAGGCCCTCCGGAGGCTGGAAACAGGCTTGTTTTTGGACTTCTGGTACTTCCGGTAAGCCCATTTTCACCCTCCCAGAGCCTCTGTGTGGGCTCTGCACTTACCTTGCATCCAAAACGGGCCACTTGGAGACTCCTTGGAGGGGAAGGGAGGGGTGGGGTGGGTCAGCCAGTCCTTGAAACTACCGGTTCAGCGAAGCAGATTAAAATTAACATCCGATTGAACCAGTCCGAACCGGCTGAATCCCACCCCTAGTTATAGCAATAGTATCTTGCAAGTCTGAAAGTGCTTCCTTCCTGCCTTTACGTTGCAGAGAACTAGGGAGGGTCTCTTCTGAGACACTCTCATCCCTTCTGAGACTCCCTCATTTAGACTCAGATTTCTCTTGTCAGACTGTTGCTTATGTAGTGGCTCTTCCTCCTGTCTCCCAAGGTTGCTTTCACTACCTATTACAGTTTCCACTTATAGATTATATCATCCCTGCTTCTATTGTGTGCATTATACTGTGCATGGAGCCAGAGTTAGACTGGTGTGGAAAGACAATGTATAGAGAAGTCTTGGTCCATTTTATCCTGGAAGTCAGAAGAATTGGGACACAGCAAGGCTGGTTATGTGTATTGGAAAATTATTGCTGATAACTTCCAGTTTAATTTGCATATAGGATGCATCCAGTATATACGACTATATCTATTTCCCAATTAGAGCAAGCACAAACAGCACTTAGTTCAGCTAGCAAAAATATAGCTTGATATTTAATTATTGAACTTCAGCAAACTTTAAAAAAAATTAACTGACAAAAGTAAAACAAAAGCTGGGAAAATCAGGGAGAGAAACATGAACAACGCCATAGTTTACAATATCTATGTCTATATCCATATTTATATGTCCCAGAACTTCTCAAAACCATTGGAAATACTGTAGATAATTAACATGTCCTAAAAGGAGGGCCCATTGGTTATTTTAGCCTTAATCCCTTTTAGATGTAATACTATAGCTGTAGAAAGGGAGGTGGGAATTTTGATCTGGTGTTTATTCTACATCATGAAAGAATCAACATGGTGGATAGGAATGATTTATCCAATAATAGAAGTGTCTGTTCCCTAGAATTCATATCAATAATATTAGGGTACCTGCAAATGGCGCATGTGAAGATCTAACTGCTGTAATGGTGTTATCTCCATTTATATTTAAGACTTACCTTTTATATTTAAATTTTAAATTTGATCTGTGTTATTTACAAGGACTCAGAATCTTTAGGATTGAAGCAGCATATAAACCAAGTAGAACAAATTATTTCTGATGCTTTTCCTATGGGGTTTCTTATTAAGATGACCTATCTGAACCTATCAAAGATTTTATTTCCTTCATTTGTAGCTATAAATGATATTTGGTGATTTGTTCCTGAATTTTGAGAATGTACTGCTGGGCAGATCTAGAGATTGTCTAGCCCAGATCTCAGATGTTAGCCACAAATGATCAAGAGAGAATTCTTGTTTCAATATTCTAGATGTACTTTCTCAGACATTTGGAATCCATTGCAAGACTTTATTAAAATGTCTCTGTGATATTTCTTTAGCGATCATAGTTCAGAAATGTTTGGGGTGATTTCCTAAGCAGTAAACTCTAAAAAAAAAAAAAAACCTTTGCAACTGTCTGCTAGCGTGTCTTCCAGTGTTCTTAACTACTCTGCATCTGTCTTATTTTCAGCTGAGCTTCTAAGTAGAATTCCCAGCCTCAAAATTCTGGACTTGTCAATCAATGTAAAGTTGGGATGTAGCCTTAAAAATATTGCTCAGGAATTACGGTTTGTCTCAAGGTTGCAAGTATTAAATCTGAACGCATGTGGATTAGAACAAGGTGGCTTCCATTCTTTAGGTAAATACTGGTGTTGATTGGGAACTGAGATTTTTTTTTTCACAAGTAAATTTCTTTTTTGGATGGGGATTGAAAGCTATATGTTGAGGGAGGTGATGAAGGTTAGTATGCTCAAAGCACAAAAAGTTAGGGCTTGAAGTCACATTTTGACTTAAGCCCCTATATAGTCTTTCCATTTGAAGGAGGATTAACAAAGTTAGATTTCTAACCCATTAAGCTAGAAGATAGAGTTGCTCCATTGCTGTAATTAAAACTGAATTGTTCATAAATTGAATTTAGTTTTTCATTTTAGACATTTTCAGATTTCCATTTTTTAAAATGATTGTTTAGCTAACTTGAGCCGGTGGCTCAGTGGCTAAGATGCTGAGCTTGTTGATCAGAAAGGCTGGCAGTTTGGTGGTTCAAATCCCTAGTGCCACCTAACAGAATGAGCTCCCGTTACTTGTCCCTGCTTCTGCCAACCTAGCAGTTCGAAAGCATGGAAAAATGCAAGTAGAAAAATAGGGATCTCTTTGGTGGGAAGGTAACAGCATTCTGTGCGCTTTCAGCATTTAGTCATGACGGCCACATGACCATGGAGACATCTTCGGACAGCGCTGGCTCTTCAGCTTAGAAACGGAGATGAGCACCGCCCGCTAGAGTCGAGAATTACTAGAATTACATAAGTGCAAAGGGAGTCGTTACCTTCAATTTTACCTTAGCTAAGTTACTGATCTTAAGCATCACCTTGCTAAATTCAGCATTTTGAAACCTGAGTGAGATGCTTTTGCTTAAGAATATTTAAAATGTACTTAACCTTTTAGTGTAGTAAGTTAGAACTTTTATAGACAAAATATTGAAACTAAAATTTGATAATTTAAGGAATTCATCGGTTCAAATGTTAATTCTGAACTAATCAAAATTGTTAGATTGTGCTTTAGCCACATTTCTGACAAAGGAAAAATGTCATAAATTAGTGAATATGATGAACAATCAGTTAAACAGCTTTTATAATTTTGGCTTTGTAAATTCAGCATTATTATATTATGTTAATCGTTTTATAGTATTGTGTACATCCTTGAACCCCATCCTTATAGATGAAATATGACATCTATTGTACAAATGAATATGTAATGTACATGTAATGGTTAGAAAGTATATAATTAGTAAAAAACTTTCCTATTTCAGATGCTGCTTTCCAATATTTATCGGAATTGAGAATATTAGATGTATCGTGCAATAAATTGATTGGAGGAGTTTTCCAGTCTTTGGCTGGTCATTTGGCCAATTTAAGTAACCTTGAAATCCTGAATCTTCACCAGTGTTGTATTACAGAAAAGGACATGTTGGTTTTATGTAAGAAATATGTGGAAATGACTTATAATGAATTGTAAAATCATTTAACAGGGAGAAGCAGTGCTTATCACCCATGCAAAAATGGAATCATCAATTCTCCCAGGCTTTTAACAAATCAATTCAAGCAATTTATACCTCAGTGCAGAAGTAGCTGAGAGCAGGGCCATTATTGAAAATTACAGCAGAGAAATAGATTTGTCTATTCGGTTAAGTGAGATAAATATTCCAGTCTAGTCAATTAAATCATCATTAATGTGTTGTCAAATATATTTTAACACAATGAGATCATTACTTCAACACACGGCACTCTTCAAGTGAGTGCTTTCTTCAATATTGGCTATGATGGTCAAGTAGCATTATCTCCTAAGATTGATATTGCTCCATTTCTTCTAATTTTAAGCTGTTTCTATTATTTAATTTTTCAAAGAATTTATAAATGTTGTGTTCAAGCAAATATGGGAAGCAAAGAGTAGATGAAAGACTTACAGGTCAATACATTGAGCTGGTTTTCTATTAATGAATTCAAAATAAAGTGTTTTTGGTTTTAGTATTTGTTACCTTTTGTTTCAGCCCAGATAATACCTCTTTTGTCAAATCTTCGGGAGCTGAATTTATCCTCAAATACAAATGCAGGGATATCCACCTATCATCTTCTTAGCAGACTCAGATTTTTACCAAAACTGACATCTGTGCTACTCAGCAATTGTGCCTTGCAACATGATTCATTTCTGTCTCTAGGTAAGAACGCATTAAAATTCTGTCTTTGACTCCTTGTGTCCTCCTCCTCCTCTTTCTGGAAGAATTTGTTCTTCTTCCATATATAGTCTGCCTATAGAGGCAGACACTCTTAAAATTGATTTCTGGTGCATTATTAAAAGATATTCTTCAGTATATCCAGTGTTAAAATATTTTGCTTTGTTCTGTAAAATGAAGTCATGTTTGAGTGTTCTTCTTTAATCATAATCTTTCTTCCTTTTAATTCCTTCTAATGTCCAATTTTTAAAATTCAAAAGAAAATCTTTTGGGAAGGATTCTTTATGATTCATTTCCAAGTCTTATTTAAAAAATTTTGGGCTCTTAGTCCATTTGTACATTTCTAAAATCTAAAACCATCATAAAATGTGATCAGATGACTGTGTTATGCTGCAAATGGACAGAAATGCAGCCATGTTGCTGAATGCCAAAGTGTGGTCATGTGATCGGGGGGGGGTTGACCGTTGGAATTTCAGAACTGTCTCATAACTTCCATGTTCCAGGTACAACATGATTTTAAACCAGTTGCTGAACAACTGGTTGCAAGTCAAGGACTACCTCAGGGGTGCCAAACTTATGGCCCGAGGGCTGGATGCACTACATGCTGGCCACGACCAAACCCGTTTTAGTGAAGGGGGAAAAAGTCGCGATACGTCATGTGATGACAAGGTGACAACGCGAGTTTGACATCCCTGGACTACCCGAACAGAGCTTTGTTCCTTAGTTGTAATAAAAGAAGGTTCAGGAAGAATAAAATGTTGGAAAATCAGTTCGATATATATTTAGATGAAATCTCAGTTGGATGCATAAGGCTGCCTTTCATTGAGAATATACAAAGGGTTATTGCTAATCTTTTCAGCTGACGCTGCCTCTCATCTTCCTGAACTGAAGCTACTAGATCTTTCTTGGAATAAATGTGTTGGTGGGAACTTGAAGCTGATTCTGAAAGCTTTCGACCCTGATTCCAAGATCCAAATGTTAAGGGTGAGCAGCTGCAGCTTGGTGGATCAAGACATGATTGATTTGGGTAGGTACAGGATTGTATCCATCCCATTCCATTCCTCCACATCTGTTCTGTAAAAACTACATTTCACTTTTGGTTTGTTCATTGGGTATATAACATATCTCCTAAACATCGTCAGAAGGATAGTGTCAAATGGCTCCCTTTTTATTGTGAACTAATCCTTAGCAACAATCTTTCCCTACCTAGTGTCTTCTAAACTGGTTCCCAGAACTCCTAGTAGCAATGATAAAGAGTCAAAATAAAAGGATTAACATTAGAATAAGCAACACAAAAATGACTCTGAGGTTTTCTAGATTTAGTTTAGGAAGATGGGGATTACTTTGAAAGCTAGTAAAAAGTCTTTAGTCAAAAGAGACATTGCAGTGCATAAGTTTGTTATTGAAGATTGATGCTTGGAGCCAACTGTCAATAGTTTTAGTCATGAGAGGGAACTAAAGAACTAAAAATGGCAGCCACTGACAACAAGAGAGCAGGTAATTATTATAAACGGTATAAAAAGTTTTAAAAAGAACATAAAAAGCCAATAAATCCAATAGGGAATAAAGAAGGGAGGAAGCAAAAATGCAGAAAAGGAGAGAATAAAAAGAATTAGAAAAAGAGACCATGGCATTCTTGGAAGGAAAGAAAACGTAATAGGCCTAGTACAGTGACTTTTTTCTAAAGGCATGCCAAATTTGGGCGTGCGTGCACTATTGCGCGCGTGTGTGACCAACCCACCTGTGCATGTGCAATACCCTCCCTCTGTGCAGGGGGGGGGGGAGTTTTTGCCTGCCTTAGCCTCCGGAGCCTGAGGAGGGCAAAAAACAGACCCAATGGATCAACCAGAAGTTCAGGAATGACTCGTTGGGCCTGTTTTTCGCTCTCCCCAGGTTCCAGAAGTTTTCCTAAAGGCCGGGGAGGGTGAAAATGCCCCCCCCCCAGCCCTTCGGAAGGCTGGAAATCACATGCGCCGGAGCTGAGGGCTGCCGTCCTGGCAAATATGGCTCCACGCGCCATCTGTGACAGTGTGCCATAGGTTCCCCATCACAGACCCAGAATCTTTATGTTTAGCTTTTGTGCATGAAGCACACAGGAATTGTATTACAAATGGTTAGGGCTTCTTCAGTGGTAACTCCATGATTGGGAAAAAGTTCTATAGCAACAGCAATGTACAAGAGCTCACATGAGTCTCCCCTCTCAATTTTATCCTTGTAATATGAAATAGATTAGCTTAATAAAAGTCATGTGCAAAATCCAACCTGAGATTACACCTTGTATGTTTTTAAACTCTTTATCTATATTTAGAATAAAATAAAATAGAGTTGGAAGGGACCTTGGAGATCTTCTAGTTCGACCCACTGCCTAGGCAGGAAACCCTACACTATTTCAGACAAATGGCTATCTAACATCTTCTTTAAAACTTCCAGTGTTGAGGCATTCACATCTTCTGGAGGCAAGCTGTTCCACTGATTAATTGTTCTAACTGTCAGGAAATTTCTCCTTAGTTCTAAGTTGCTTCTCTCCTTGATTAGTTTCCACCCATTGCTTCTTGTTCTACCTTCAGGTGCTTTGGAGAATAGTTTGACTCCCTCTTCTTTGTGGCAACCCCTGAGATATTGGAACACTGCTATCATGTCTCCCCTAGTCCTTCTTTTCATTAAACTAGATATTCCCAGTTCCTGCAACAGTTCTTCATATGTTTTAGCCTCCAGTCTTCTAATCATCTTTGTTGCCCCTAATTTCTTTGATTGTTTCTTTCAGCTTTGATCATCCAGGATGGGCTTTTGGCCCAACTAAAGAACCTGGACCTCAGCTATAACAACAGTATTTCAGACCAAGGATGGGAGACCTTCTGCATAAGCCTATCTGCTCTCGGGCAACTTTCTGAACTGGATATTAGCTGTCATCCTTCATCCCGGCGTGGCTGTGGGGAATGGCTTGGGAAGCTGTTGGATGTCCTATCTCAGATACCTCTGTTCACAGACCTAGAACTAAATGGTTGGCTCCTTTCTGCAGCTCAGCAAAAGCTACTTGAAGATTTCAGGCTGAATAAGAAATGAAATGTCCATTGCAACCTTTAATAGGGAGGCTAAAATTTTGGAGTAGCATGTAAATGGTTAGTTGGTGGATTAGTACCTGTTTTCTCCAAATTTACCTAAAGTGCTGCAGCAGGGGGTCTCCAGACTTGGCATATTTAAGATTTGTGGATTTCAATTTTCAGACAGCCAAAAGGTTGGAGAAGAAAGGTGGATAACCACATCTAATATCTAAGATAAAGGTTTCTCAGTCAGTTGTGTCCAACTCAAGGAGAAGGATGGCCATCCATTTCTTGACTGAGGAAGCCAGCATTGTCTGAAGACAATTTCCATGGTCATGTGGCCACCATGGTTATACACTTACTTGAAGATTTCAGATTAGATATTAGACATCTAATATCTAGTCCCCACCTATTGATGGATTGGATAGTCAATTCAACCTCTCTTCAGGCTTCCCACCCCAACCACCTGGAATGTTTTTTGACCAGTTACAAAAAAAAAAAACACTTATTTACCTCTAAAGATAAACAGGCTTTTTTTTAAAAAAAAAACCAATACTCATTTGTTTGTGTTTATTCCTCTTGTTATTTTTTCTTGCAGGCTTTCCAAGGGCCCTGTACAGTTCCAAGAAATAATTATTTCTTCTTGCCTTTGGGTTTTTCTTTCTCCTTGCCTTTCTTCTCTTTTTTCTCTTTCTTGACCTTCTTCATCATTCTCAGGATCTCTGAATAGATTCCAAGCCCTTTGCGCACCCTTAGGCCACGCCACCAAGCCTGGACCTATGGGAATGAGGGAATAATTAATACCTCAATGTGGTTAGCAGTTGTTATGTTCCTTTGCAGATGCTGGACAAGGTATACCGAACTCCTCCTTACTAGAAGTGAGTTTGATTCAGACATAAAATACTACAGAAAATGTAACTCTTCTATTTTTCCCCACATCACTCAATATCCTGCCCCTTCATTTAAATCCATGCTTCCTTTATGATAACTAATATTATGAAACCTGTCCAATTTATCTTTCTTTCAGCATTATTGCCCCTAATCCCACACTAATCAGATTATACTTTTTATATTGATCATAGTTTCCAAGGATGTTATGATGATTTAATCACACTTTTTAATAAGCATATTCATTTTCTGGATTCTTGCTTTTAAAAAGAAGAAGAAGCTAATTACAAAACATCTTTAAAGTGTAATTTCTTACAAATAGTACAAATACTAAGAAATTACATCCATTCAGTTTTTCCAGCCGTAAATTGCTGGTCCCTTGAGCATATTCATGGTTGCCTTTTTATACAAATAAGATACAGGTAGTCCTGAATTATAACAGTTCATTTTGTGACTGTTCAAAATTACAATGGCACTGAAAAAAGTGACATGACCATTTTTCACACTTATGACGATTGCAGCTTCCCCACACAATCAAAATTCAGATGCTTGGCAACTGATTCATATTTATGATGACTGCAATGTCCCAGAGTCATGTGATCACCTTTTGTGACTTTCTGTCAAGCAAAATCCTTGGGGGAGCTAGATTCACTTAACAACCGTGTTACTAACTGAACACCTGCAGTGATTCACTTAACAACTGTGGCAAGAAAATGGGGCAAAATTCACTTAACGAATGTCTCACTTAGCAACAGAAATTTGGGGTTCAGTTGTGGCCATAAGCCAAGGACAACCTGTAGTAGCATGACGTCAGCCTTGTGAGAAGGACACGTAGAAGTAGTAACTCTGTCTTTACTGAAAGGTTACATTAAGCAGAACCTTGCAAGTCTGAAAGTACACCTCTCCTCCCCTTCACGTTCACAGTCCAAGAAACTAGGGAGAGTCCTGTCAGGGTTCCAGTTAATACACCCATAGCAAACAGAACTCCGAGGCAGGTAGATTCCTTAACAGATTTATTGGATATACCATATTGGCACAAACTGGTGAAAACTGACTCTAAATGTTTCCATGGTTTGCACTTAATTAAAAGTAAAAGTTTTTCTGCTTCCCCAAGCAATCAGTCACATGGTCCAATCAAACTGGCGCCCGGTCGCCTGATAACTTCACTCCTCTTCTTTCTGACCACCTGTGGGAATGTTCTTGGTTCCCAAGAGAAAGTATTTTGTTTTGGCTACAAAACCGCATCTATCTCTATTTCCCCACTCCCTATCCTTCAGCGCCAGTGTGGCAACCCTGAAGCCTCAAAATGGCCCTAGTCAGGGGCTTGACAGGTCCCTTCTGAGAGATTTGCCATGCCCCCTTTCCTTTTGTGGACTCAGCTGTCTTTTGCAGGCAGTCCTCAACTTATGACTTTGTTGCTTAGTCTGTATGACAGACATACCTGGGGGATCTGAATTCAACAGTCATCCCTCCCCCCCACTGATCACATGACCACACTTTCGATGCTTGGCAACCAGGCTGAATTTACAGCCGTTTACAGCGTCTCACAGTTATATTATTGCATTTTCTGAAAGTTTTTCTGCAGCCAGCATTTACTTCAGGTTTTCAATAAAATCACACCCATAAACGAACCACTGGTTTGCTTAATGGCTGTGGATTCCCTTAACAACCACAGTGAGCTACTTAATGTCTAATGCAAAAAAGGCTGTAAAATCAGATTGGTCACATAACTGACCCACTTTACGACTGTCATGTGTTAAAATTGTGATGGGCAGGCTCCATTAGGGTCATAACCTGAGGACTTCCTCCAATGGGTCATTGCATACTCTGCAACTCTTCCTCCTATATCTCCAAATCATTTCCACATGCTCTTGCATATAATTATTTACACATAATCATGCAGTTACATTCATGAGTGCAATATGAAGTTTGATCCTAAGAACCAAGGATCATAGTATTTTTTTTCTAGGAAAGAAACTATTGATCCAAATCATGTTGTTCCAACTGTTTAAGATATTAGGGATGAGCAACCTTTCATTAGATATTTAACCTATTCTCCTCTATACTTTCCGAGTGTCCTCCTCCCCCCAACGTCATACCTTTATGGCCGTCTCTTTTTTTCGTCTTCTGTGTTGTAAATATTCCCATATGGCTGGCAACCCTTGACTGAACACCTCCACTGATGGGTTCATCATAGGATTCCCTTCCAGCGTTAGAACTTGCAATTTTTCCAGGCTGTCCAAGTCCTCTGGGATTTGAAATAATTGGTTGCTATGGAGCAATAGCTTCTGCAAACCTAAAGACAAATCAGAAATTAAAAAAAAATTAAATGGCGTGATGAGCTAAGTTGGCTAAGGAGGCCAAGAATTTCCTTTGTGTATGTCTTTTTTTTTTCTTTTTTACCTTGTAGTTGGCATATGGAGTCAGGCAGTTCTATAAGAAAGTTGTTATGAGCGTCAAGTATTTCCAGGTTATTCAATAATCCTATGCTTGATGGAAGATACTCCAAGTAGTTGTTTTCGATGTACAGTTCTTTTAAATTCTAAGGGGGAAATGCACATGTCCATTTGGCCAGGTGTGGTTACTGACTTGTCCAGAAACTCAAGTAATTTTCAGAAAAAAATGTAATGTGAAGCCACATAAAGTTTCAAATGAAAAAAAAAAGGCAAAACTGAATCTGCAAGCTCTTCCACAGAACTGAATAATCACTTAAGATGTTTGTCTCCTGAATCCTTGCCATCTCCGTTCCTTTGCCCCAAAGTATCTTAAAGTCTACCTGCTAAGCAACCTCTCAGGTAAGTCAGCAATCCTCCCCTCTCCCTAGAAAGCCGGCTGAAAAGTGGCACCATCGACTGGTATTCTGATACCTGCCAGGTGGCTGCCTAGCTGTTTTGATCTTGCAGTAAAGAGATAAAACGCAAGGATCAACTTAGGGGGAATCACAATTTGCAAACCAACCTCAGTCAAGGAAGATAAGAAAACAACATCAAGATATGGAGGGCCAGTTTGGTCTAGTGGTTAAGGCACCAGGCTAGAAAGTGGAAGGCTGCAAGTTCTAGTCCTGCCTTAGGCATAAAAGTCATCTGGATCACTTTGGATGGGTCACTCTCTCAGCTCATTTCACAGAATTGTGAGGGAAATAGGAGGAAGGAGCATTAGTATAATATAGTCTTTATTGCCATTGTACAAAATCAATAAAATGAAATTGGTTTTAGTCTCAAAATTATAGCAGAAACAAAAAAAGAAAGAAAAAGAAAAAACTAGTCATACATTTCCACGTGTGCGTGGGGTGATTGTGGTTGTATTTAAAAATCTTGACAGCCCAAGGATAGAAAGCATTTTTAAACCTATTTGTTCGGCTGGCTATACTTTGATGTCTTCTATACTTGATGTATTAGATATGTTCATCATCTTGAGTTATTTATAAAAGTAACAAAGGCAGGATATAGAAGAAAAAAAAACACTGGTAATATCATGGTGCTTTAAAAAGGGAAATTCTAAGACTTTGATGACAGCAGAATTCCATCAATCAGTATTTTTACCACACATCTCCAGAATAAATGCAGAAGAAGGATCTTAGCAGCATTTTCTCTGGGCCAACATTTTGGGAGGACCTACAGGTAGTCCTCAACTCACAACCATTAGTTCAGTGACTGTCCAAAGTTACAACAACACTGAAAAAAAGAGACTTATAGTTGTTTTTCACACGACCGTTAAGAGCGTATTATGGTCACATAATAAAAATTTGGAAGCTTGGCACCTAGCATTCACTTAGGATAGTTGCAGTGTCTTGGGGAGTCATCCGATCACCTTTTGTGATCTTCTGATAAACAATCTCAATGAGGAAGCCAGATTCATTTAACAACTGTGTTACTAACTTAACAACTGAGGCGAGTCACTTAACAACTGTGGCAAGAAAAGCCATAAAATGAGGCAAAAATCACTTAACAAGTGAAATGTGTTTGAATATTAGTAGCTCAGGTTGGTAGTTAGACTGTTGATGAGAGCTTTGAACTTCGCAATTTGGTTGCAAAAATTTCATCACCATTCGAGGAGACATCGTTAAGTGGATTTTGAATTGTGCTCGTCTGTCAAAAGAAATTATCAAACAAGTTGTTTGTTCTGACAGGTGAGCACAATTCAAAACGCACTGACGATGTCTCTTCGAAAGGTGATGAAACGTTTCCAACCAAATTGCCAAGCTTGGAGCTCAAACTAACAGCATCACTTAATAACTGTCTTGCTTAGCAACAGAAATGTTTGGCTCAATGGTGGCTATAAGTGGAGGACTGCCTGAACAGAATCCCCTGACTGATGCCAATCTCAGTTCTGCACAGCATTTGCAGCCAAAGCATCCTACAGCTTTATTAGGGTAGGCTTTGGGTTTTTTAAAAAACAAAAAGAATGCCGCTCACTTTGAACATTGAAAACTTGCTGACTCCTTAGCTTTAGTGGCATCATCAGAATTTTTTCTTTCTGCAAAGAATGACTAATAAGTACGCATATGTGTCTTTTATTTTTTCTAATTACTGCAGTGAACATTAACCTAAGAAATGAGCAACATGGAGAACAAGTCGGATGAAAACTTTTTACAATCTTGATCTTAGCCAAAAGTCCAAGAGGCAATGAATTGATGTTTCTCAATCTCACCAACTTAAAGATAGGTGGACTTCAACTCCCAGAATTCCCTAGCCAATATGGCTAGGGAATTCTGGGAGTTGAGGTCCACCTATCTTAAAGTTGCTGATATAGATAAACACTGTCTCAATGAACAGTGTTCCAGGATTGCTGTTTACATTGCAAATGTCTTTATTTCAACATATATGTTAGTACTTTTTCTTACCTGCAATTGGCTAATATTCTCTGGTAACTCTGTTAATTTGATCCCTCTATCTTGTCCGAGGTAGAGTGTCTCTAGTGATGCAATGTGGAATATTTCCTCAGGGAACGAGATGAACCTGTTGCCGGTTAGACCAAGGCTTTTTAGCTGACAAAGCTTATTTACGGCTGGAGGTATCTTGATGTTTTCAAAATACAGATTTGGGAAAACACATATTATTCAGTTTGTACATTTCAAATGGGTTCTAAAAGTTGAATGAATTGCTCATTGATTACCAAGTACCCTTTTGTATGCCAGTATCTTCTAGAACAAGGAAACCACCAAGGATTCACAAACATCAAATGGTAGTTTTGACCATCTGATTATGACATCCCTCTTAACTTTCTTCTGGCAGCCATCCCTGGAGACTACAAACAGAGTTGAATTCTTCAAGATTCTAAAAGTTATTCTCTTTCTGCTTTTTAAACTTCTCTTTCCCTCATCACCCTCAATATGTAATGCCGGTTGAGTCTTCTAATACCTTAAGAAAAAAATTAATAACTCCAGCTGAAATATAATAATAAAAAATGATGCCTTTTTAGAAGACCTCAGGATATTTTATTCTGCCTGGAAATGTGAATCAAGTCATCAGCCAGCAGAAGTGCTATTATTCATTTATTTATTTATTCAAATGAAAATTACAAATTTGAACAAGCAAAATGAAAATAAATTAAAATGTGATAGGGATAATAGGTATGTTAGTGCACTTATGCAGGACTCTCTTAGATGCTTTTTCAGGAGGCCACTGGACTTTCTTTTTTTTTCTTTTGAAAAAGAAAAGAGGCTCTGAGTGGAAGAAGCTTCTTGGATGAGAAGTGAAACATCCTCAAAAGAAAAAAACCAAGAAAGTCCAGTTGCCTCCTGAAAAAGCACTTTTGGGACAACGATGATTTGGATGATTGAGAATCTCTACAGGTTCCCTTAGAAAGTTCTTAAATACGGGGTGAGGTCCACAAAAATTAAGTTAGAATTAAAAATTAAAAGTTAGTAGTTAAGGCAACTGCATTGGATAAGATATTCCAGACCTTGACAACTAAGTTACAAAATTCATTTTTTTGCAACTGAGCTTAATAGCAATAGCAGTTAGACTTATATACCGCTTCATAGGGCTTTCAGCCCTCTCTAAGCGGTTTACAGAGTCAGCATATCGCCCCCACAGTCTGGGTCCTCATTTCACCCACCTCGGAAGGATGGAAGGCTGAGTCAACCCTGAGCCGGTGAGATTTGAACAGCCGAACTGCAGAACTGCAGTCAGCTGAAGTAGCCTGCAGTGCTGCATTTAACCACTGCGCTACCTCGGCTCTTAAGATGATTTACTGTATATTAAGCTTAAAGCAATTGTTCACCCACATTACATTACGGTTAAGAGGGTCCTTTACAGGTAAAATTATATTATGTACAATTTTATATGCAATACTTATCGAATACGTATCTGTTGGGAACTCAATTCAACTACAGTTTTCAACCAACTGGCAGTCACAAGATTTGTTGCCCTAATACAGGGTTCCCCAACCCCTGGGCTGTGGCCCGCTACTGGGTCGTGATCTATTTGGATTTGGGCTGTGTGAGTGGATGGCTGGAGGGTGTGAGCAGCAGGCCAGCAGGCACTCATGCGTGTAGGTGCCAGCCCGCTCGCTGCTTGTGCAAATTGAGTTGTATGTATGCGCACTGGCCTGCCACTCACTTGATCCAGTGCCCCTTTCACTCCCTAGCTGGGCCGTCAAGCCACCAAGATTGGGGACTGCTGCCTTAGTACATCTGGAACAGAGCCGAGGTGGCGCAGTGGTTAGAGTGCAGTACTGCAGGCTACTTCAGCTGACTGCTAGTTCGGCAGTTCGGCTGTTCAAATCTCACCGTCTCAGGGTTGACTCAGCCTTTCATCCTTCGGAGGTGGGTAAAATGAGGACCCGGATTGTTGGGGGCAATATGCTGACTCTGTAAACCACTTAGAGAGGGCTGAAAGCCCTATGAAGCGGTATATAAGTCTAACTGCTATTGCTATGAGAATGCTCTTGGGACAGGTTTCTAAAAACACATTTCATGGAAGTCCACCAGGGTGGTGTTGGAACGAAAATCCATCTGGTTCAGTTCCAAGCTGGGAGAAAGGGGCTGGAAATAAAATGGAATCTGGAGGCTGGAAAGAAGTTCCATTTATTGATAAACAGGACCACCAGGGTTTGTGGTTCTGGGGCAGCTGACCAAAATGGAATTGAGAGTCGGTGGGTTTTATACCTTTTGGATTCCTGCAGATGGATTTTCCTTCCAACGGTGGCCTACCACAAGCTGAAGGAAACTACAAGGTATGGTCCAAAGGCTTTGCAGCCATAATGGCACAGTGAAAGTTCCACCAATTTTGTGTGTCCCACATGAAACACACATAACAAACAGATGGAGCAATCTTGACAGGGGCTGCCACAAAGAAGAGGGAGTCAAACTATTCTCCAAAGTACCTAAGGGTAGAACAAGAAGCAATGGGTGAAAACTAATCAGATAATAAGAGCCAAGGTGGCGCAGTGGTTAAATGCAGCACTGCAGGCTACTGCTAGATCAGCAGGTCAGCGGTTCAAATCTCACCGGCTCAGGGTTGACTCAGCCTTCCATCCTTCCGAGGTGGGTAAAATGAGGACCCAGATTGTTGGGGGCAATATGCTGACTCTCTGTAAACCGCTTAGAGAGGCCTGAAAGGCCTATGAAGCGGTATATAAGTCCACTGCTATTGCTATAATCAAGGAGAGCAATAGCAACTTAGAAGCAACTTAGAACTAAGAAGAAATTTCCTGACAGAGCAATTAATCAGTGGAACAACTTTCCTCCAGAAGTTGTGAATGCTCCAAGACTGGAAGTTTTTAAGAAGAGATTATGTAACAATTTGTCTGAGGTTTCCTGCCTAAGCAGGGGGGGCGGGGGTTGGATTAGAAGACCTCCAAGGTCCCTTCCAACTCTGTTATTCTATTCTGTTTATGATTGCAACCTGTGGACAGCCCTGCACAGGCTCCTCACATTTATTGACTCAAGTCTGCATATTTCCTCAGCCCTATGTGGGCGAAGAGAGCTGAGCTAACAAGCAGATCTGGTCACCTGAGCTCAAGTGGTAAAGAAAAAACATTAATTTCTGACTGCACTTTTTAATACAATATTTTGTTACAAAAGGTCTTTTAAAAGTAAGGGGATAGAAAAGTACTCCCATTGCAACTATTATTATGACTATTTTACTTGCCAAAAAGCATACGTTCCCATGTTTTTAAAGATGAAAATACATCTGTATATGTTTGTGTAGGTGGAATTGTTGGTTTAACTGAATGGTCCTTATATTTTTTAAATGTTTATTTGGTTCCACCACAAAACCGCGGACGACAAAATCGCGGTCGACGAAAGCGCGCATTTGACGTCATCACAGCGCGACGAAAACATCGCGCTGTGATCGAAAAATGTAAAAATAAAGCAAAAACCTTACCCTAACCCCTCCAAACCTAACCCTAAACCTAACCCTAAACCTAACTCTTAACCTAACCCTAAATCTAACCCTAAACCTAACGCTAAACCTAACGCTAACCCTTAACCTAACGCTAAACGTAACCCTAACGCTCTAAACCTAACCCTAACCCTTAACCTAACCCTAACCCTAACCCTAAACCTAAACCTAACCCTTACCTTTATGTGAATCGGCTTGCTTTAATTTTATTTTTATTTCAATTTTTAATTTTTTTCGTCGCGCTGTGATGACGTCAAATGCGCGCTTTCGTCGATCGCCCTTTTGTGGACCGCGGTTTTCGCTTTTGTGGACCGCGGTTTTGACGGGTCATGGTTTATTTTGTGTTTGACAATTTAAACTTTGAGAAGTGCCCCTAGCAAGTAAGAGTCTTCACTTTTACCTCTATACATCTTTTATACTTTTAGGCACACCCGGCAACATCTTTCAGTGGTATTCAGTCATATAAATCTGGTAACAATCTACAATTATTGATCCTTTAAAAAAAATATTTAAGGATATTTTAAAGTGATTTTTAATTTACTATGGGAAGTGATCTTAGTAGCATAGAAATGGGATGGATAAATACCTGACTTATCCGATTGTCGTCCAGGGACAATATCTCCAGATTTTCCATTGCACAAATCTGTACTGGAAATTCCTCCAGAAGATTTTGACTTAGATCTAAAATTATTGTATTGATTAGTTTTCCAAAAGAAGGGTGTAACACTTTCAGGCCACAGTTCTTCATGTAAATGACAGTAAGGCATTTCCAGTGTCGTATTGGACGTGGGAAACTAGCCAGGGTGTTTCCCGATATGCTAAATTCCTTCATTTCAGTCAATCGCTTCAAACTTCGCGGGAGTTTGTACAATTGATTTGTTGACAAATCAAGGACAGACAGTTTGCAACACTTGCTCAGTGAATCGGGTACCATTGTCAGCTTATTACAGGCAAGATAGAGCTGAGATAAATTCTGTAAAGATGAAATTTCATTTGGAATGACACTCAGATTATTTTTCTCAAGGTCTATAATTTCTAGGTCATGCAGTTGGCAAAGTTCCACGGGAAAATGTTCAAATCCATTCTCTTTTAGATAAAGCTCTTGAAGTTTAATAAAATTCACTATTTCATTGGGAAGACATTTTAGATTGTTGTTAGAGAGTCCCAGCAGCTTCAAGTGATGAAGATGTTTGCAGATTTCCACGGGAAATTCATCCAGATTTAAATCATAGAATCTGAGATGAGAAAGGGACAGCATTTTACTGACGACTGTAAGAGCACTGTAAGGAAGTGGATTACTGCTGAGATCCAGGCTTCGGAGACGTTTCAATTCTCCCAGTTCCTCGCATAGCTCTGATAGCCTGTTCTTATTCAAATAAAGAACCTGTATATTCTTAAGGTTACTTATTGCTCCTGGGATGCAACAAATTTCATTTCTTTCCAGATGTAGTTCCTCTAGGTCTTCCAGCTCAAACACTTGCCATGGGATGGTTTTCAATTTCCTGTTGGCTAAATCAACGAAAAAAATTCGGTCTGTGATCTGCACTGGAACCAAAATTTCCTCTTTCGATTCTTTGCTTCCCAAAACTTCATATATTATCCTTTCGATTTGAGTCAAATCCCCTTCCTCTGATGTTGCCAGGTTTTCACATTCTACAATGGCAGGGAAAATTTCGGAGCGGAGAGCAGATATTTTTGTACTATAAGAGCTCTTGGAGACACTGATCGGAAAGTATCTGTTTTCCCAGGAGGAGAAAGAGAAACACGTTTTTCAGCCATGTCTTAAAATACAGGAGGGTCCTCAACTTACAACTATTTGTTTAGCAGCTGTTCACCATCACATTGGCATTGATATGACCAGGGGTAGGCTTCAAAAAATTTTAGCAAAATTTTTTTTGCCTGGTTGCTGGGTGGACATGGCCATGGTGGGTGTCAGCCTCCTGCACTACAGGGTGGGGGGAAGGCATTTTTTCCCTCTCCGGGCTCCGGAGGCTTTTTTTGAGCCTCCAGGAGGGCAAAAAAGCCCTCCCCAGGCTCCAGAAGCCTTCTGGTGGCCGTTTCCGGCCTTCCCGAACTTCCAATAGGCCTGTTTTTTGCCCTCCCCGAGCCTCTGTGCATGTCCTGCACTTGCCTGCATCCAAAATGGGCCACGTGGGGACTCCTGGGAGGGGAGAGGTAGGCAGGGCCAGCCAGGAGTGGGATTTGGGGGTTCTCTGAACTGCAAAGAATCTTAGCTAGAAGTTCTCCTGAATCCCTGAGAACCCCCAGCAGCCTACCTCTGCTATGACCAATTCTCACATTTACAATGGACACCGCATCACATGATCAAAATCAGGCACTTAACAACCAGCATAGATTTATTCTGATTGTTGCAGTGTCCCAGGATCACACACTCTTGTTCTACGACTTTCCCAAGTGATTTTTGACATGCAGAGTCAACGTTTGTGTGTGTTAATATCATTTAGTTAACAACTGCAAAGTTTTGCTTAAAGCCATGGCAAAAAAAGATCATAAAATTGGACACAACTCCCTTATCTTAACTTACTGCCTTGCTTAGCAATGGAAATGCTTTCGATTTGTTGTCCCAAATAACGGATTATCTGTACCTAAAATATTGCATTACTCCATTCTACAAGAAAGGTGTGATCTACAATTAATGGATCCAGTAACCAATGAAAGAGGTTTTATAAAAAGAGATTTGAACCATTTTTTTAAATATTCTGCATATCATATAAAGAATGAGATATGTAACAACTTGTGACATATTTTGCCTAACGAGGAAGACATTTCTCCCCTTTCTACACAACCATCAATTTAGTTTCAGCTACTCACAATAGGTGAGGTGCACATAAAAGAGGAAAACCCTTTTTCTTTTCTGGAAATAGGAACAGTAATTATTATTTTTTAATCCCTGCAAGTCTCCACTTGCTTCCTGACATAACTGCCGGATTCTAGGATGCTTGCCGTTTTCAAATAAAGATTGAATCTGATTCGCTGATGAACCACTGATGTCATAAACTAAGCCATTAACGGTTGACATTCGTACTAAAGACTAAGGATAGGCAGAAACGGATATTAAGGAGGTAGAAAAAGAACAAAATGATCCCTTCAACCTCACCCCAGCTAAGTTCCCCCATGGACAGTTCCAGTTCAATCTCAATTTCCAAGGTATCGTTATAGAAAAACGTTGGAAATAAAGCCGGTAGATCAATAGAAGCTTTGCATATACTCAATGATTTAAATGTTTGGTTTCCTTGAGCTGATATACAGAACCCAAACTTGAGAGCTAAATCATTCCTAAGGTAGCTTATAACAGTGCAATTGTCCTGAGAAACTGTCAGGTAGCATCTCAAAGGTGCTTTTTTCAAGAGGCAACTGGACTTTCTGGTTTTGCTTTGAAGATGTTTCACTTCTCATCCAAGAAGCTTCTTCAGCTCTGACTGGATGGTTGGGCATGGAAGGATTTATACCCCTTGTATTTAAACTCCTTGTATTTATACTTCTTCCTACATCCAGCTGTCTGCAAGGAGTATAAATCCTTCCATTCCTCACCATGCAGTCAGAGCTGAAGAAGCTTCTTGGATAAGAAGTCCTCAAAGAACAACCAGAAAGTTAAGAAGCTGAGATCAATGTAGAGATATTCTAGACTGTGATTGTCAAAAAGTTATACCATGTATGGTCTCTGGGAAGTCGGGGGGAGGGAAGGGAGGTGGGGATCTAGGGGGAGGGGGGAGGGGGGAAACATAATATGTGTTAAACTTTAAGGTACATGATTGCACTTGTATACTGTGGCTTTTTAATGTTAGTGTTAAAACAGAACAAACCGAATATATTGGAAGGTAATAGAAGTATACCGAAGGGAGGAGCTGAGTGAAAGAAGAAGGAGGGTGGAGAGAGTGAGAGAGAGGAGGAGGAGAAGGAAGGGAGGGAATGGATTAAGAGAGGGAGTGATAGGGTTAGGGTTAGATAGAGGGGGAGGGGAAGTAGGCGTAGAGGGGTATGTGAGAAGGAAGAATTAAAGTTGGAGGGGGTTGAAAGAGGGTGTATGGTGGGTCAAGGTGGTATATTCAGTTTGTATTGTAGGGGACACTTTCTATATAAGTGAGGGTTGTGGTTATTACTCAATGTTATATGCCCTGGTTATGCACAGTAAACATGTGATTGTATAGAATGAAACGGAAATAAAAATATTATGAAAAAAAAAAAAAAAGAACAACCAGAAAGTCCAGTTGCCTCTTGAAAAAAAGCACCTTTGGGACAACCATGATCTGGATGACTGAGAATCTCTATAGACATTTGACAAGGTAGCCTTGGAAAACTGTGAGGAATCCAGTTTGCATAGGAGAAAAATCTGATTTTCTTTCATTAATTTTACTCCGCTTCACCTTAGATCTCTACAACCACGTGACCTTGAGGTGCACAGAGATTGCACTTCAAAAACAGGGTTTGCACCAGTGGTTTAGGTGGATGGACAAGCTTTATGTTGTCAGTGCTGGATGATGGTCCTGCTTCGAAGGGGAAAGGTGGTTTGAATCGTATGTGGCCAAATATTGCAATTGCCATGGGCAATTCAAGTATCAGTGTGTTTTCTTGTGCGAGGCCAGGAAAGGATTCATCGAATTTAATGAGGGCAATTATTTCCTTTACTTGTATGAAAAGTTCCTGGCAGATCTGACCATTCAATACTGAGATACGACATTGTGACGGAGACACAGGATAGAATTACACATTTGGTGCATATTGCCAGATTGGCTTGTGTGTCTCCTATCACCTCCTATCCAAGCACTAACAATATTGTGTAGTGCAGTGTTTCTCAACCTTGGCAACTTGAAGATGTCCGGACTTCAACTCCCAGAATTCCACAGCCAGCATTTGCTGGCTGGGGAATTCTGGGAGTTGAAGTCCGGACATCTTCAAGTTGCCAAGGTTGAGAAACACTGGTGTAGTGGGCTTCAGTAGGCAAGAACCAGACCAGCATGGCTGCAACAGCATTCATTGACTCCAAAATGGAACTGAGGAACTGCAGGCAAAAGCCTCTGATTTATACTCTAGGCCCACAGGGCCTTAGCCAATCACAGAACTAGAAAAAGCCCGCCCAAATATAAATGTTCTACATTTCCCTCCAAAACAGTTGGGTTCATCTGAAGCAAGGGTGGAAATACTCCCAGTTCAGCCGAATCAGTAGGGGACAATTGTCCTTGGTTCTGGGAACTGGTAGTAAAAAAAAAAAGCTTCTGAGGAAAGCGCGGTTCAGCTGTGAGCCGCGCGATCGTCAGAAGCTTCCCCCGCTCACTTTTTAAAGTGTTTTTTCCCCTTCCGGTTCAGGAAGAAATGCTTTAAAAAGTGGTGGGGGTGCTGCGAAAGAGAAAGGGGGGAGGGGGAGGGAAAAAGAAGGGGGAAGAAGGACCACAAACCTGGCATTAGATGCAGCTTCAGAGGATACCTTGAAAGAGCACAACAATTCGGGGCTGGAAGGGGCCTGGAGGTCATCTAGTCCAGTGGTCCCCAACCCCCGGTCCGCGGACCGGTGCCGGGCCATGGAGTACCTGGCACCGGGCCGCGCAGCGGCCGGGGGCCATGATCGCTGCAGCGGCCGGGGGACATGATCGCTGCAGCGCAAAGGCTCCTGGGCCGTGCGCAAAGGCTCCAGGGAAGAGAGCCCCACGCAGGTACGCAATCAATGTGTCGTCGCGAACAACGCCCCCCCACCCCTGCGCGCTCAGCGGGCCACGGTAAAATTATCAAAGGCTGACTGGTCCGCGGCGATAAAAAGGTTGGGGACCACTGATCTAGTCCAACCCCCTGCTCCAGCAGAACATTGTTAAAGTGAATTTCTGTCTTTTGACACCCCCGTCACATGACTACATAGCCACGCCACCCAGTCACATGACACTACCACCAAGCCACGCCCACAGAACTGGTAGGATTTTTTTTTAGATTTCACCACTGATCTAAAGGTTAGTTTCACTTTAGCAGAGTTAACAGTTAGGGTCCTCTAAAGGTTAGTTTCACTTTAGCAGAGTTAACAGTTAGGGTCCTCTAAAGGTTAGTTTCACTTTACCAGAGTTAAAACAACTATGATGCTTTCAATACATAACTTTAAAAAAAAAAGTTTTCTCTTTTCAATAAGCTGACAGCATAAAGCAAGAGTTACATTTGGACTCCCATCTGTATGGAAAAACTAACAAAATTATAGTTAGATAAGGAATGGTTGGAAAGTATTAATAGCTACTGAAATCCAGAGTTCTTACTCTGATGATCGGACTTTCCTGTAGGCTACTGTTTTAGATTGAGTCACATCTGAATATCGATTCGAAGTCAGATTGATACTTCCCTCTGAAGCACTGGTCATGTTCATAAATTCTTGCTATTTCTCTGTGGAGATAAAACCAATAAAAAGCAGATAGTTGCTTGGCTTACTGCTTTTCTTAAGCCTCCGGTGCATCCCTTTTGTGTATCCTCTAATTATTACAAAACAAAAAAGAAAACATGACATACATCAATGTGATTTGAGGTGCTGTCACTGCAGTTTAGCCAATAGGAAATACATACATATAAATGTAATGAGCAGGGAGGGCGATCCAGATGAGTGCTTGCTGATTTTCCAATAGATTATTGGTAAAAACTTCAAAAATTTAAAATTATTCTGGCAATTGCTAGGTTCTCTCAGCTTGTAAGACAAAATACTATATGTATGTATGTATGTATGCATACATACATACATACATATATTTGCCATGATCCAAAGATACAGATAAGCACATTATAGTACAACTATGAAGCCATTCCAACAACTGTTACGTATCAAATGGGAGCTCTATTTACACTGTGATCAATATTCGGTTCTTCGCTTTTTTCCTTTTAATAAAGAGTTAAAGTGATATTTTCCGTGACCCGTCAAAACCGTGGTCCACAAAACCGCGCTCGATGAAAGCGCGCATTTGATGTCATCACAGCGCGACGAAAAAAATTAAAAATTGAAATAAAAATAAAATTAAAGCAAGCCGATTCACATAAAGGTAAGGGTTAGGTTTAGGGTTAGGGTTAGGGTTAGGTTAAGGGTTAGGGTTAGGTTTAGAGCGTTAGGGTTACGTTTAGCGTTAGGTTAAGGGTTAGCGTTAGGTTTAGCGTTAGGTTAAGGGTTAAGTTTAGGGTTAGATTTAGGGTTAGGTTAAGGGTTAGGGTTAGGTTTAGAGCGTTAGGGTTACGTTTAGCGTTAGGTTAAGGGTTAGCGTTAGGTTTAGCGTTAGGTTAAGGGTTAAGTTTAGGGTTAGATTTAGGGTTAGGTTAAGGGTTAGGTTTAGGGTTAGGTTTAGGGTTAGGTTTGGGGGGGTTAGGGTAAGGTTTTCGCTTTATTTTTACATTTATCGATCACAGCGCGATGTTTTCGTCGCGCTGTGATGACGTCACGTACGCGCTTTCGTCAAGCGCAATTTTGTCGTCCGCAGTTTTGTGGTGGAACCATATTTTCAACATAATTTTCCTCTAGTCTTTGCCTTGATCTAGTACTAGTTTACTGATCTAGTAATGGGTGGCTTAATTTTGAGAAGGAGATGCTTCACAGAACGTCTCTGCACTGCAGAAACAGACAAATAAATGTTTCTTCTCAGTTATCAGAGAAGACCACAAAAACAGGGATCTCTTGACACAATAGAATAGAATAGAATAACTGAGTTGAAAGGGACCTTGGAGGTCTTCTAGTCCAACCCCCTTCCTAGGCAGGAAACTCTATACCATTTCAGACAAATGGATATCCAACATCTTCTTAAAAACTTCCAGTGCTGGAGCATTCACATCTTCTGGAGGCAGGTTGTTCTACTGATTAATTGTTCTAGCTGTCAGGAAATTTCTCCTTACTTCTAAGTTGCCTCTCTTCTTTGATCAGTTTCCACCCATTGCTTTTTGTCCTATCCTCAGGTGCTTTGGAGAATAGCTTGACTCCCTCTTCTTGGTGGCATCCCCTGAGATATCAGAACACTGCTATCATGTCTGCCCTAGTCCTTCTTTTCATTAAACTAGACATACCCAGTTCCTGCAACCATTCTTCATATGTTTTAGCCTCTGTTCCCTAATCATCAATTGGAAGGAAGGGGCAGAAGGAGGAAGGGTGGAAGAAAGGAAGGAAAGAAGGAAGGAGAGGGAGGAAGGGGAGGGAGGGAGGGAGGGAGGGGGGAGGGAGGGAGGGAGGAAGGAAGGAAGGAAGGAAGGAAGGAAGGAAGGAAGGAAGGAAGGAAGGAAGGAAGGAAGGAATACCCATCTGTCTTCAGCCTTTACCAATATCCTGTGTAACAATGATTCTTTGGTTGTTTGGCAAACGGTTGGGAATGGAAATTGCCAAGGAGCTGGAATTGCTGCTAATGAAAAAAATAGTTCATCTCAAAGCATGGTGAATTTCTGAAACTGTATCCTGCAAAATAGATTACATTGAGTTGTAATTGACCTAGAAATAAATAGGCTGAGTTCAGTTTTGATGAAAGCAGGGAGCTTTCTACCCTTGGTAGAAGTGCCCTCAGACTACATTAATTGAATTAGGTACCTTGACAGAGGAAATATTTTTGTCTGGAGATTTTTAAAAAGGAGATGAGACAGATATTTATTGAGAACTCTCAACCTGAGAAATCTTTGGTTTTTTCCATTAAGCCATGCCTTAGATGGCCAACCTCAGCTGATGCCACAAATAACTACAGTAGAGTCAGCCTTGCTTGGGATATTACAGGGACATTGCAAAGCTGCAATCCAGACTGGACAATGGAAGCCGACTCCAGATGGCTCTTCCACCGTCCACGCTGTGTCGTTTATCTTCTTGGATACTCCACAAGAGCCCACGGAGCTCACTTTGATAGCGCGATATTGGAGAGCTCCTGCAAAGCGAACGGTGACGCTTCCTACCTGCAGCTCCCCGGGGCAGTAGACCACCCGGCTGTCGCTCAAGCGGATCTCGAACAGCTGGATCTTCCCCATCGCCGGGCCCAGGCTAGAGGGAGGGGAAGTGGAGGGAGGGGGGGGAGAGAGAGAATGGCCTGGCTCAGCCGGGCTGCTCCGCTGCGGGGTTTTTTTTTGGGGGGGGGGGGTAGGGGGTGTTTCCCTACTCCTGCGTTTTTACGCGCCGCGCTCTCGCCTCCTGCCCGACCTGAACTGCCGACTCCAGATGGCAAATCTTTCAGTTGCCCAGAAAACTCCACAGATATATACAAAGTCATTTGGAGTCAACCTCAACTGAAAGGACACTTTATTTTTCTTTTTACTCCAGAATTTAAGGAGGAAGGGGCAATGCATGTTTCCATATGGGCTAAGATGTGGAGGTCATTGTGTTTAGATGTATTTAACTAGGCAAGGAAAGATGTCCAACATCTTGTCACACAGCTAAGACTGAGTTTCAGTGGAAGCGAATGGGCCAAATTCCAACTCCCCCCCCCGCAAAAAAAGAGTTAAAAGGCATGAAAACGATTGATTGATTGATTGTCTGACAGATTAATATCTCCCCCCCTTTTTTTTCATACAGGGGCTGAAAGCACTGCTCCTTCCTCCTGCTATTTCCCCCCCCCTAACAAACCACTGGCTAAGAAGGGGCATCTTGGCATTTTGACTCAGAATGTGAGAATGTGGCCAACCGCAGCCCTTGGCCACTTCGCAGGAAAGGAAAGGCATCAAATCGCATCCTTGCCAAGTCTCTAGAGCAGCCAAACTTGGCAACTTTAAGACTTGTGGACTTCAACTGGAGAATTCTGGGAGTTGAAGTCCACAAGTCTTAAAGTTGCCAAGTTTGGGGACCCCTGCTTTAGACGGCTACAACCGGGGTGGGGGGGAAAGCGGCGCATGCCCATTTCGAAAAGCGTGTGTGGTCGCCATAGCAACCGCGGTCCGGGTAGCGGGTGTTTCTCTCGAGCGGTCCGATCTTTGCAAAGGAATCGCTTCGCGGCCACGGAGGGAAAAAGGCAGCGTCAACACAGGTAGGCGGTAGGAGGCTAGAAATGCACGGCCAGGGTCTCCCTCTCTTTGTCATGCGCTCCTTCTCGTGGTGGTATACGCGGAAATATGCCAATGAACATATGTAAACAGCGAGGATGCCCAGATTATATGTGGATCTTTAAAAATTAGAAGAAAAGATATTCACTGAGCGTCAGTAATCCTGGTGTCCCAAAGGTGATAGCTGAGCCTGTGTCCCGTATTGGACAACGGTTCGTTTAGTTTGAAGTTGCAGCGGCATTGAAAAAAGTGACTTAGAACCATTTTTCATATTTACGACCATTGCAGCGTTCCCCATGGTCATGTGATCAAAATTCAGGCATATGGTGCACCCCAGAACAATTAGACACCAGGACAGTTTCCCCCCCCCCCCAATGCCATCACTCTGCCAAACAACTAATTCCCACAACACTGTCAAATAATTCGCAAGACTGTATTACTACTATTCTTCTCAACCTTCCTGTTACCCATTTCCTTTTCTACTTATAACTTTATTGGTTGTATCTTTATGATAAATATTGTTTATTAGTTCCTACTATGATTTATGTTGATTGCTTATTTAGTATCCTATGGCTATCACCAAGGGTTGTATCTTATGATTCATGATGAATGTATTTATGATGACTGTGATCATGATTTTTCACTTATATCTTTTATGTACACTGAGAGGATATGTACCAAAGACAAATTCCTTCTCTGTCCAATCAAAGTTGGCCAATAAAGAATTCTATTCTATTCTATTCCATCCATTCCATTCGTCATGCATTTATTAGGATACTTGCAGTCTCCCAAGGTCATATGATCATCTTTTGCAACCCTCTGATGAGCAAAATCAGTAAGGAGGTCAGATTCTCTTAACGACAGGTTACTAATTTTAGCAACAGCAGTGATTTACTTAACAACTATGGCCAGAAAGGTCAGAAAATGGGGCACATCTCACTTAACAACTGTCTCGCTTAGCTACGGAAATTTGGGGCTCAGTTGTCACAAATTGAGGACTACAGGCATTTCTATTTCCTTCTTTCCAGGTGATCATTTGGAGAAATGTTACAAATTTGGTGACATAAAGACATGTGGGACTTCAATTCCGGGATTTCCCCAGCCAGCAATTGAAGTTTATGGGTCTTCATGTTACCAAGTTTGAGAAACACTGATTTAGCTTCCTGGATTGTGGGCTCTGGATTGGTCTCCAGAGGCCAAATGTATCTGTGCCACCAGCTGCTACCAGTTCCTTCCAATTTGTGGGAAGATTCCCTAAACCTACACCCAGAATCAGCCGAGGGTTTCTTGTGAGTGACTATACATGACGATGCTGCTCACAGATGCTATAGATCCGGTGACTGTTTTCTCACTCTTTTCCTTTCCATTTTAGGAAAGCATGCTAGCATACATGAGCCTGGATCAACAATATTTTGAAACCTGCAGAGAAGTAAAACAACCTGTGAACCCATTCATAAAGCACATTCTCCAAGAAGTGGCACTCCCTGATGAATCGTAAGGCAACATAATAAAACTAAGCCAATAACTCATTAAATATTCTGGGCCTACGAAATATTTTTGAAAACTATGATTTTTGCAGCAGGAAAATCCGGATTCTGCAAGCTTCAGGATACATATAAAGTACACGTAGTACTTGCTTAATGACTGGGTGCTTGGCAACTATTTGGAGGGATTACCCCCCTCCAAGGTACTTATCACCCGGTTCCAAGAGTGACACTCTCTATAGTCACATGACTGCATTTTGGGCATTTGCCTTTACAGCTGGCTGCAGTGTTCCACAGTCACCTAATGTAATTTGGTTCCACCACAAAATCGCGGAAGACAAAATCGCGCTCGACGAAAGCGCACATTTGACGTCATCACAGCGCGACGAAAACATCGCACTGTGATCGAAAAATGTAAAAATAAAGCTAAAACCTTACCCTAACCCCCCCCAAACCTAACCCTAAACCTAACCCTAAACCTAACCCTTAACCTAACCCTAAATCTAAGCCTAAACCTAACCGTTAACGTAACGCTAAACCTAACGCTAACCCTTAACCTAACGCTAAACCTAACGCTAACGCTCTAACCCTAACCCTTAACCTAACCCTAACCCTAACCCTAACCCTAAACCTAAACCTAACCCTTACCTTTATGTAAATCGGATTGCTTTAATTTTAATTTTATTTCAATTTTAAATTTTTTTCGTCGCGCTGTGATGACGTCACATGCGCGCTTTCGTCGAGCGCGATTTTGTCCTCCGCGGTTTTGACGGGTCACGATGTAATTTATGCTATTTATTTTTTAAAAAAAATCTCCCTAAGAATGCATTGACTCGCTTAACAACCATCACATTCACGTAACGAAGGCTGCATTTGAGTTGACCACATGGGTGCCTTGACCTATGAATATCATGACTTAGGACCATAACTTTGGCTCAATTATGGTTATAAGCTGAGAGTGTCTATAGAGGTTCTCAGTCATGGTTGTCCCAAAGGTGCTTTTTCAAGAGGCAACTGGACTTTCTGGTTTTTCTTGGAAGATGTTTTGCATCTCATCCAAGAAGCTTCTTCAGCTCTGAAGAAGCTTCTTGGATGGACAGGCGAAACATCTTGCAAGAAAAACCAGAAAGTCCGGTTGCCTCTTGAAAAAAAACATCTTTTGTAAGTTGAGAAATACTCATATGCAAATGTGTCTCTATGTATTCATATTATGCAATGAGGTAGAACAGAGGAAGGTTAAGAAACTTTACCCTCCAGTTCCCAACGGAGATTTATCAGATTTTCCCAAGTCCTACTGGTGAGATTTTTGAGATCTTTACTAGATGTTGCTTCCAGAATTCATTTCATAAGAGTCATAAGAAAATTGTGAGATTCTGGAAATTAAAGCAGACATGTATAATTATTTGTCCAATAATGGAATGCTGTAGTAGTTCAATGCTGAATTGTTTGTATGCTTTCAAATCACGGAGTTGGCTTGGAGTTATAGCATTGGGCCTTTGAGGCTGTATGCATTGCTCAACCAAAGAGCACATTCTTCATATGAAAAAAGAACCAGAGGCAGCTTAGATTTCAAATCTCTGCAGCCCAGCTGGGGATGAACAAGTTATCCTTTAGAGACAGAACAAAGGGATTTTCCTGCAGAGAATAATACCTGGTTCAATTTTCTGCTCTTGTTAAGGATTGGTGAGGCGGGGAATCTGCGTAAAGCCCAAACTGCATCTTGCCAAATGACTGATAATCCTGGGCTAGATGAACTGATCCTGTGACTCAATAGATAAGACAGCTTTTCTGCCTTCTAGCCAAAGCAATGAAATTACTAGGCATGAAATCCTGGGGAAAACTCCCTATATGGTAAATAGAATCTATTGCATTGCTGATATTAAGAGGAAGGGGTGTTGCATCATGATATCATATACTTTGGAGCAAACTGAATGAGACTTATGGCTTTTAAAAATCCATCTGCCCATGCCTGGATCCATTTCAGACTGTGAAGAACTTTTTCCTCTCCAATGAAAGAGAAAGAGGACTCTCTGCAAATCCATGAATAATGTTTAAACCTCCCTTTTAATTGGAGTGAAATAAAATGGAAGCGCGGCAACAAAAAGAGCTTCCGTTTATGTTGTCCACAGGTTGACCCAAAGGGTAACTGTGAAAATAGCTGGGAATAACCGCTTGGTACCTGTGCAGAAAGTGACCGATTCTGATTTTCAAATCCTTGCATCTGTCTTTATGAACAATGTGTTTCTTACAGGTATGTTTCCTTATTTTAGCCTCTGAATCACAAAATCTAATGCATTAAATTTTAGCCTCTGAAACACAAAATCTAATGTCTAGAATCAGATGGTATAATTGAAGGAAGACTTGAAGTTTAGATTTTTCCGTTTATCCGAAAGGTGCTTTTATTTTAAAGGTAACTGGACATTCTGCTTTTGCTTCAAGGCATTTCACAGAACCGGAAAATATTCTTGGATGAGAAGTGAAATGTCTTAAAGAAAAATCAAGTAAAAGCACCTTTGTGACAACCTTGACCTGGATAAATGAGAATCTCCCTAGAGATTTCTCCATTATGTCACAAAAGCGCAATCAGAAAGTGAAAGCGTAGTTAAATCCCACTTTCCACCCAGTGTAATATTCAGATTAGGCCTTGGAATAAAGCAAGATTAGGCTTTATGAATGAATTTTGCAATTAGAGAAAGCCAATGGAATAGAATAGAATAACAGGGATGGAAGGGACCTTGAAGGTTTTCTAGTCCAACCCCCTGGTTAGGGAGGAAACCCCCTATACCAGGGATCACCAAACTTTCAGACCTCAGGGACCACTAACTCCTAATTTTAAATTCCGCGAACCACTAATATTATTTTTTTTAAAATGATAAATAGTATTAGTGCAATATAAAAAATGCAAAAAAAAAAAAATTCTGCGGACCTCCAGTGGTCCATGGGCCACCAGTTGGTGACCGTTGTCCTATATCATTACAGACAAATGGTTGTCCAATCTCTTTTTAAAAACTCTCCATGTTAGAGAATTCACAACTTCTGGAGAGAATTTGTTCCACTGATTAATTGTTTTACAAAGCTAATTTATCCTGAGTTCTAGGTTGGAACTCTCCTTGATTAGTTTCCACCCATTGTTTCTTGTCCTGCCTTCAGGTGCTTTGGAGAATAGCTTGGCTCCCTCTTTGTAGCAGCCCTTTATATATTGGAACATTGCTATTATGTCTCCCCTAGTCCTTCTTTTCATTATACCAGATATACCCAATTTCAGCAATCATCCTTTATGTTTTAGCCTCCAGTCCCCTAATCATCTTGCTTGCTCTTCTCTGCACTCTTTCTAGTCTCAACATCTTTTCTTATACCATGGCAACCCATGGTATAAGAACCAAGGTGGCGCAGTGGTTAGAGTGCTGTACTGCAGCCACTTCAGCTGACTGTTATCTGCAGTTCGGCGGTTCAAATCTCACCGGCTCAGGGTTGACTCAGCCTTCCATTCTTCCGAGGTGGGTAAAATGAGGACCCAGACTGTGGGGGCGATATGCTGACTCTGTAAACCGCTTAGAGAGGGCTGAAAGCCCTATGAAGCGGTATATAAGTCTAACTGCTATTGCTATTGCTATTGCTAACCCAAATTGGATGCAGTTTTGGTTTAGAGAATGTGAGGGGAAGTGTTAAGGTATTGTTACAAAAGTGATTACAGCTGCGGTCTGTTCATTTTTGCATCCTTTGTTTTTTTCAGGGCTGGACCTGAGATACAATCTTTTAACTGATGCTGGTGCAGCCCACATTGCTGCTTTCATTCAGGTATCTATCAAGCAAACTACGAATCCCTGTTCCTTGAAATTCTTGGGATGGAATTGCATTTGCTCCCCATGGCTCTTGCAATTAAAACTCTCAGTCTCTTCTTGCAGGGTGGAAATTCTAAAATTCATAAACCCAGCCTAGTTCAGGTTGTCCTCAATTTATGACCACAATTAGGATTAGAGTTTCTGTTGCTAAGCAATATACTTGCTAACTGAGTCAGACCTGATTTTGCCACCACCTTTTGCCACGGTTCTTAAGGCAATCACTGCAGTTGTTAAGGGAATCATGCAGTTCTGAAGTGAATCAGGCTTCCCTGGATTCACGGGCAATCTGACTTCCTTGTTGGAAGTCAGCTGGGGAGATTGCAAATGGGGATCACATGATCCCGGGCTCTTTCAATTGTCATAAGTACGTGCTGCCAACTGCCTGAATTTTGATCACATGATGGTTGGGAATACGAGGACTGATTGTAGGTCACTTTAAGTAAGTCAAATGCTGTTGAAAAGTCGAATGGCGGCTAAATGATGGTTGTAAGTCAAGGACGGCTCGCAATATTACTTTTGTGTTGAAGGAGAATTCCAGGAAATGGCCTGCAGACAGAGGTGGTGTTCAGCTGGTTCGGCCCAAATCAGTCGACCTGACAGTGACATGCAGTCAGAGGAGGCAGAGCCTCACCAGTGTCATCATGAAAAGAAAAAAATGTAAAAAGAAAAAGACTGAGGTAGTTGATGCCAGAGTCACAGTGGATGACTCTGCTTAGTGCTTAACTGTTTAAAAAAGCCTCTAAAAAAGTGCCCTCTACAGGAAGAGGTAGGAGAACCATGTGCCTCATTTAGTCTGACTTTATGATTACTCAAGCAGAGTTAAGCAAGGGTTAAAAGCCGAAAAATTCCTTATATAGATGAGGCACGTGGTTCTCTTGCCTCCTCCTGTAGAGGGCGTTTTTTTTAGAGCTTTTTTAAACAGTTAAGCAGAGTCATCCATTGGGGACTCTGGCAGCAGCTAACCCAGCCTGACCTCAGCAGCTCTTGCCTTTTTCCTTTTATATTTTTACATTTTCATCATGACAGGCAAGAGCAGAAATCCTCCCCAAATCTGTACCTAAGATGGAAAATTGCATGGAGCCATGTAACTGTTGGGCCCAAACTCTCAGCCACGTGTTGCAAGTGTTGGACTGCTGGCCAAACTGGAATGTACATTGTGCATTCATCCTAAGGAAACCAATCTTTGGAAGGGTGTGAAAGAGACCCAGGGAGGACAACATGAACAACACACCCCATGTTTTTGTATTGTAGGATAATCGGACCCTGCTCTACCTCAATCTGATGTTCAACGACATTGGTACCCTTGGAGCAGAATTCATAGCTAAAGCAATGCACGTAAGTGTGTATCACTCTGGGAGAAATCCACAGAAAGCCACATGAGCTTCCCATTTGGAGCAAGGCACATTGAGGTGTAAAGCAGTGGTGGGATTCAAATTTCTTTTACTACCGATTCTGCGGGCATAGCTTGGTGGGCGTGGCAGGGGAAGGATACTGCAAAATCTCCATTCCCTTCCCATTCCAGGGGAAGATTACTGCAAAATCCCCATTTCCTCCTGATCAGCTGGGACTCGGAAGGCAGAGAATAGATGGGGGCAGGGCCAGCCAGAGGTGGTAGTTACCAGTTCTCCAAACTACTCAAAATTTCTGCTACCGGTTATCCAGAACTGGTCAGAACCTGCTGAATACCACCTCTGATGTAATGTCTTTGACTCAATGGATTCAAACTAGGCAGTTGGGGAGTGGATTCAGTTTTGTTAGGGTCTCTGTGCAGGACAAGCTCGTAGGCCAGAAGTGAGGAACGATGGCCTCTTTATGACTTGTAGACTTCAACTCCCAGAATCCCAGAGTTCTTTCTTTGCTTAATTCTTCGCTAGAGGGTAAAAATCCAGCCCCGAATCCAAATGAAAAATTATCGCTAAGGACCCAGGCGGGTACATTGTGAGCAAGATGCCTTTCAGTACATGATCTGCCTAGGCCTTTTTGCTTCAGAGCTTCAAAACTGATTTGCACCTGCAAACTCAGTTTATGAAGTGAATCCTTTCAAAAACTTTGCACAACCCTACTGCTTATTTTAAAGCAACACTTAATGAAATGTGCTCTTCCGTGCAAGAAGAGGAGGACAGCAGATGAATGATAAGACGTAATTGCTATGGAATTATTTTTAATAGTTAGCTTATTAAATTTATGTGCCATCCATTCTGCCCTCAGGTGACTCTAGGCCACTTAAAACACTGTAAAAACAACAATATAAAGCATTAACAACAATAACAGTATAACTTGAGTTGGAAGGGTCATTTGAGGTCTTCTAGTCCAACCCCTTGCTCAAGCAGGAGACTCTATACCGCCTCAGACAAATAGTTGTCCAATCTCTTCATTAAAACCTCCAGTGTTGGAGTACCCACAATTTCTGGAGGCAAGTCGTTCCACTGATTAATTTTTCTCACTGCCAGGAAACTTATCCTTATTTATGTGTTGGTCCTCTCCTCTTTTAGTTTTTATCTATTGCTTCTTGTCTTGCCTTCAGGTGCTTTGGAAAATAAATAGATCCTCTCTTCTTTGTGAAAGCCTCTTAGATACTGCTATCATGTCACCCTTAGTCCTTCTTTGCATTAAGCTAGACATACCCAATTCTAGCAACCGTTCTTTATACGTTTTAGCCTCCAGTCCCCTAATCATCTTTGTTGCTCTTTCTGGCACTCTTTCTAGATTCTCAACATCTTTTTTTTTTTACATCGTTAACATTATACTATTAATTTTAAATTAAAATAAAATATTAAAGTGATAAATAAACTTTAAAATTAATAAAGATTGCTAAGGAAGGAAGCAGGATACAAATGGGGCAGCAGTAGAATCTTCTCTCAGTCCACCAACTACCTTCAGTATGGAACGCCTCCATTGGGGTCTCAAATCAATTGGCAGAGCCCGGCTTTAAGGCTAAGAAAATGCGGGTGGATCTCACCTTGAAGGGCACAATGTTTCAGAGAGCAGGAGCCACTGCAGAAAAGGCTCTTCTGGACGCTGCCAGCCAGAGTCCTCAGTATACTCCAGCATACTCCCTGCCAGCATGGGTCAATCCCATTGGGGTGAGTCCATTCCTCAGGTAACCTGGACCTATAATTCCACTTGCAGCAAAGCTTTCTCCCTCTCTTAATGGCAATTAGACGATTTTAGAAAAAAGCCCAATTTTCCAAATATATAGGACAATGGTTGTCAGCCTTGACAACTTTAAGCTGTGTGGAAGACTTCAACTCCCAGAATGCATCTTGGTTGAGGAATTCTGGAAGTTGAAGTCTTCCACACAGCTTAAAGTTGTCAAGATTGAGAAACACCCTGATATAGAATGTCAGAGATACCACCAGTCTCTCCTCAGCCTGACATCATCGGGGTGGGTGGAGGGTGGGCACGTATTTTAAATTCCCTGTGGAAATTGTGAATATTAAAGTTGTAGCATTGGCAGAGGATTGGGAAAGAACCATGTTGGGTAGGGATTTTGGAAGGTGCCCGAGGGGGACCAATTTAAACTGTTGCAAAGAAATGATTGAAGCTTTCCTTCCAGAGGAACGAAACGCTGTGTTACTTAAGAATGACGGGCAACAAGATTGAGAATAAAGGAGGAATGTATTTTGCAGCTATGATGCAGGTGAACTGCACAATAGAGAAGTTAGATTTTGGAGACTGTGACCTGGTAAGTAAAGTTAAAACAAAATTATTTGAGAGACTCGTCAAAAAGAGAAACCTAATTCAACCATGTTTATAGTACACAGCCAAGAAAGATTTACCATTATGGTTTTGAACAGAATATAAAACATTTTAAGTGTTAGCTTAAATTGTTTAAAAGTTTAACTGTGGAGCCGAGTTGTCATTTTCTGAATTTGTTATTTTTTTATTCTCAGGGTACGCAGAGCATGATAGCTTTGGCAACTGTTTTGCATCACAATGAATCAATTAAAGCTATAAATCTCAACAGGCCAATTCTGTACAGTGAAGAAGTGAGTATGCTGAGCAGTTTTAGTAGCAATGACACATGGCTTTGAAAACACCCCTAAATTTAAGTTGATTTCCCTCCCTCCGGGAAAGAATAGATGGTAATTATAAATATGGACAAAAGTCTTAGGCAATGTCAAATTTCCTCGTCCTTTGAATCTACACTAGCCAAACCCAGATGAAACCAACATATCTCCCTTCTTCACACTTGGAAAGCACCAGGTTGGGGAAGGCTGCGGTTAAGAGCCATGATGGCACAGTGGTTAGAATGCAGTATTACAGGCTAATTCAGTTCACTGCCAGGTGTTTGATCCTCACCAGCTCAAGGTTGACTCAGCCTTCCATTCTTCTGAGGTTGGTAAAATGAGGACCTAGATTTTTGGGGACAATAGGATAACTTTGTAAACTGCTTAGAGAGGGTGGTAAAGCACTATGGGGAGGTATATAAGTCTTAAGTGTTATTGCTACCTGGAATAGGTTCAAAATGTAATTTAATAATATGGAACTTCAGGAAGAAACCACCATCCACATAGCTTCCATGCTAGGAGTCAACTGCACCTTGGTGGAATTGCATTTATGTAAACATGGAATGAAGAATTTTGGGATTGAACGTCTGTGCGATGCCTTGTACAACAATAGCACCCTCCGATACCTTGATGTCAGCTGGTAAGAGAAACTTAAGCAATACAGATTGCTTGGTTAGAATAGGGCGTCTTTTTTTAACACTGGGCTTCTTTTTTTTAACACTGGTAACCCTGAAAACTTCTGCTGTCTTCCTCCTCCTTCACAAGGCTACTGATATTCCCCCTTTATATGGAGGTAGAGATAAACAATTGCACTTCTCTTGAATCAATCCAGGCTTCCCTAACAATTCTCGCTGCTGTCAAAACATGCAATAGATTAGATTAGATTACTTTATTTGTATGCCGCCCTTTTCCCTGAGGGGACTCAGGGCGGCTCACAATTCAAGGGAGGGGAGAAAAAACAAACAAAATACAGAACATAAAAATCATACACAGCTAAAAAAAAACCACAACAATCATACCATTCGAAGTGGGGCTGCAAGTCTTTAGCCCCAGGCTTGTCGGGACAGCCAGGTTTTAAGGGCTATGCGGAAGGCCTGGAGGGTGGTGAGGGTACGAATCTCCACAGGGAGTTCGTTCCACAGGGTCGGAGCAGCCACAGAGAAGGCCCTCCTCCGGGTAGTCGCCAGTCGACACTGGGCGGCTGATGGAATTCGGAGGAGGCCGAATATTAAATACACATCCCCTTTATCATATTTTTCTAGTAGTATACCTAACAGAAATATTTCTGGCTTTAAATCTATATTTTGCTTTTAAGATTTTCTCTTAATCGTGTATATATTTTCGTCCAAAATTCTTTTGCCTTTGGGCATGTCCACCTCATTATGATGATAATTACCAGGTATCTGGTTGCACTTCCAACATTTAGCGGACCTGTTTTTAAACATCCTTGCTGGCCTTGCAGGTGGCAAATGCCGCCTATGCGGAGCCTTTAATTCCTGAAGTTTCATTGTTGAGTATCTCTGACCATTTAAGAGATTCTTCCTAATATCCAACAGAGCTCTACTTTTTTGTGTAATTTTAAACTTATTCTTTCTTATCTTGGCTTGTGAAACGAAGGTGGGCAATTCTGCCTCATTTTCATAACAGCCCATCAGATGCTTAAAAAGAGTCATTGTGTCTTCTTATAGGTTTCCATTTTCCAAGCCATACCCATAACATAATCACTTTTCATAAGACTTTTTCCCAGGTCTCCTAACATCTTGGTTGTTTTTGAGACACATTCCAGAATCTCACTGTTATTCCTAAAAGATGTTGCCCAGAATTGGCACAATATTTGAGGTACAGTCCCACCTACCTAGAGAAGAGTCCAAGAAATTAATGGAACCTAAATCATATAATTCAAGCTTGTTCATAAATACCGTATATACTCGAGTATAGGCCGACCCGAATATAAGCCGAGGCACCTAATTTTACCACAAAAAACTGGAAAAGTTATTGACTCGAGTATAAGCCTAGGGTGGGAAATGCAGCAGCTACTGGTAATGATGTCCCGTGCAGCCGTGGAAGCGATGTCCCGCCTCCTATGACACACGGCACAGTGATTCCTATCATTGGATCACTGTACCAGAGGAGGTGGGACATCGCTATGTGGCTGCTTGCCATAAGGAGGAGGTGGGACATTGTTGCAGAGCGGCAGGAGGGGGAGGAAGGGGAATCGTAAGACAGCCCTGCATTACATTAGAACGTGAGGAGGGGGGATGGTGCGGTGCGCGCTGCGCGGCAAACTGACACAGAGGGAGGGGAAACTCACAGGGGCGCCGGGCCATTCACGAGCGTCACCCAGCGGCATGGCCCCGCCCCTTTTTCTCCTCCATTTCGGGCAAATTTTTCACTGACTCGAGTATAAGCCGAGGCAGCTTTTTTCAGCCCAAAAAGTGGGCTGAAAAACTCGGCTTATACTTGAGTATATACGGTAAATACATGTAGACCTGACAGCATTCTTAGCCTTTCTGAACAATGTACAGGAAGGAAGGGCAATTGTATAATACAACATGGCATTAGAGTATTAGTTGCCAATATGTGTTATTTAAGTCATGACAGATTTTATTTTCCTGGGCTCCAAGATCACAACAGATGGGGACTGCAGCAAAGAAATTAAGACGCTTGCTCCTGGGAAGGAAAACTATGGCAAATCTAGACAGCATACTAAAAAGCAGAGCACTCTGCCAACAAAAGTGCGTATAGTCAAGGCTATGGTTTTCCCAGTTGCAATGTATGGCTGTGAAAGTTGGACCGTAAGAAAGGCTGAGCGCCATAGAATTGAGGCCTTTGAACTATGGTGCTGGAGAAGACTCATGTGAGTCCCTTGGACTGCAGAGGGATCAAACTGGTCAGTCCTAGAGGAGATCAAACCTGACTTCTCTTTAGAAGGCCAGATCCTTTGGCCACCTAATGAGAAGGAAGGACTCACTGGAGAAGAGCCCAATGCTGGGAAAGATTGAGGACAAAAGAAGAAAGGGACGACAGAGAATGAGGTACTGGAAGCAGTAGGCGTGAGCTTAAATGGACTCCAGAGGATGGTAGAGGACAGAAAGGCCTGGAGGAACATTGTCCATAGGGTCACAATGGGTCAGACACGACTTCGCAACTAACAACAACAATTATTTAGGAAATAACCATTGCATATTTTTTTCCTGTAATGCCTTCTCACTACAGACTACGCAAGAGTACATTATAGTATTAACTAATCTTTGTGGACTGCAATACAGTTCCTCATCTGGAACACAATACATTCTTTTAAAAATGAATATTTATGCTTATCTCTTTTCAGTAACAAAATTAGCCGAGATGGCATGAAGTTTCTAGGACAGCTATTAAAACAAAACACTACGCTCGAGATTGTGGATCTTAATTTTAACAGGATAGAAAATGATGGTGCTTTCTACCTAAGCGACGCCCTTGCTACGTATAATCGGACCCTCCAAGCGTTAGTATACAAAATTCCCAGACCTACGGATGTGATAACACAAGAGTATTGAAAACTGCAGCAGTGGTGGGATTCAAAATGTGTTGCTACCAGAGTTCTGTGGGCATAGCTTAGCAGGCTTGGTTTGGTGGGCGTGGCAGGGGAAGGATACTGCAAAATCCCCATTCCCTCCCAATCAGATGGGACTCAGGAGGCAGAAAATAGATGGGGGCAGGGCCAGTCAGAGGTGGTATTTACCGGTTCTCTGAACTACTCAAAATCAGCATATTTCATTATTCCTTTCATTATTTGCTATGGATTATTTTTTAAGGTCCTAAAATCATGCCCCTAACTATTTTTATGAAGATTGAGTTTAGGTAAGTAGTTTGCATGACATAGTATCCACCTACTTTTGTGATCCTAGGACAGTGATGGCTAACCTTTTTGGTGCCGAGTGCCCAAAGTGATGCATGCATGCGAATGCACATGCACAAAACCTCAAAATGCAATGCGAGCACCTCACACATGTGCTCCGTACATGCGTGTGTGCCCCATGCATGTGGGCACACCCCTGTTCATGCATCGTCTCCCACCACACCCATTTTTGGCTTCCAGGTTGTTGCAGGACACCTTCCAGGCCCAAAATGGGGCGCGGGGGAGGCGCACGCACATGCGCGGGGGAGGCGCACGCACATGCGCGGGGAGCTGGGTTGGGGCAACAGCTGGCGTGCCCACAGAGAGGGCCCTGTGTGCCACCTGTGGCATGCGTGGCATAGGCTTGCCATCATGGTCCTAGGATTAAGTAGGCTGTTTCCAGTTTGTTCAAACAAAATTGAACGAAATTAAACTTCAAAGTGGAACCCATCTGAATCTGTGTGACCACTGCTGGTGGAACAGCTTAAGCACATGTCTCCTGATGCCCAAATCTTCCTGATCTTATTTCATTTGCCTGTAATCACTCTTCAGTGTGTTGATACCTGGGTCTGTGATGTAGGCTTTTCACATGTCTATTTAGGCCACGGTTTGCTTAGCTACTGTTTGCTGAAAGCCATAGTCATCATCCACAAAACTTAAATTATCAGAGCATAGTTAAGAAGCCCTAAGGAAAATAGAAAGTGACAGTTAGTTCCTAATCATCAAACAATGGAGAAATTAACACCAGGGGGTGGGCCAGAGATATAAACACTGTCATGTGTAAAAAGAGATAGAAAGCAAGATAGACTTTATGGTTCCGGATAATGATAGCAGATGTGGTTATGGATGGAGAACAGGTTATAGAGTTGCATCTAGATCAGGGGTCTCCAACCTTGGCAACTTTAAGACTTGTGGCTTTGCTGAGGAACTCTGGAAGTCCACAAGTCTTAAAGTTGCCAAGGTTGGAGACCCCTGATCTAGTATACATATATTTTATCATGCAGTTTGAAAATGGCTAAGGTTGGTCAACTTTGCTCCAAAACTTTGTTTTCTGCTTTATATCCTTTTCTTAGGCTAGCAGTGACGTATAACAACATATCTGGGCCAGGATTGGTGGCACTTTCAGATGCAATGAAAATAAACCCTGTCCTTTCATACATCTACATCTGGGGAAACAAATTTGACGAAGCTACTTGTGAGGTAGGTCCTTCTTCTCAGAGGTTCCTTCAGATATAGCAGACTAGTTGTCTTCCTGATAGTCCTCATCATCACTTGTAAAGCAATGGTGGTGTTGTCCCGTTCCCATTCACAAACATTTCGTCCTCCTTTCTGGTGGCAACTGGCATTTGGGCAATAGATTGTGTGGGTTCACACATTGCATAAACCCAGGTTGTGCTTTTTTAACTGAAAGAACTGTCTGAAGCCAGCCATTGAGGCTTTCTCAATGTGCACTTCAGTTCCCAGCATGGGAAGAGTGTCAAGGTTCCAAATAGTATCCCAAAGTAAATCAGAGTCCAAGGCAAAGTATTGCTCAATGTTCCAATTTATTGAGAGAGCCAGGCTGGCACATCTGGGAAAACCCAAATTTGAAAGCTTCCCATTTTTCCCCACCCAGTTGAAAGTTCAAGATCTTGCCTCCACACCCACAAGTCCATCACATGGTTCAATCTCCCACTGCCATGCTGGCAGTTCCACCCATCCAATTCCGGTCACGTGAAGTGGTGAAGAGACAAAGGATGACCTTGGCTTTCTAGAAAGAATTTTGTTATGGCTACATAGTATGCAACTCCTTACAATCCCCCTCCCATTTTCTCACAATAGAAAATGCATAGCAGAATAATGGAAAGTGTGGCAGGACAAAGATCCAAAAGAAAAGATGGCTGCAGGCCTGACAAAGAGTTGTTTACAGCTTTTATGTTCTGACCTGGCTCCCAAACATGACAAAGCATCTATAGTTACCTAATTGTTCCCTTTATTAGGAGCACCCTGGCAAAAAGTCTCTCTCTCTCTCTCTCTCTCTCCCTCTCTCCCCCCCTCTCTCTCATCACAGGCTAACAAGTCTGTCCAGCAGGGAGATGAATATTGTCTGCCACACCTATTCATTTCCACCCCTGCTTTTTATCCCCAGAGCTAGGGTGGGGTTTCATTAGCAGCAGTGGCTCTTCCATCCCAAGGATCAGCCCATATATTTCCACTACTCTCCTCTCCTCTGCCTTCTGTGCATCTGTACATTAGGCACTGGACCCAGCTGTTCCTCCTCTTCCTCATCAGCCGCTTTCCATCTGAGGGCTGATGGATGGTTCAGGATCCACCTCTATCTCTCACAGCTCCATTCCCTCCCCCCGCCCCCGGGAGCTCTCAGGTTGCCTTGATGCTGGGCGACTCCCATGCTGCCGCCAACAATCATCTGATTTGACTGTTGGAGGGGCTGGTGGCTGACAGGCCACAACATTTTAATTGACATTTGCTCGCTTCAGTGTGTTTCCATTTTTTATATTATTAAATATGAAATATTTAAATAAATAAATAACATATTATTTATATTATTTATTATTAAATATTTGTCAGTTTATTTAACAATATGAAAAATGGGAAATTAAACAACTAAGCCGGCAATTGTCATTTAAATAATTGAGTGGTGAAACATAGATTAGTTCTCTTAGTTTGTATATATAGTGGGCCTCTTTTCTTTTTCTCTCTTGTTGCATATAATGCAGACAAATATTTTTAAATAAGAGGGTTATAACAACTTATTGCTTAATGGGTATGTCCCACAATTCTAATTCTGTTCTTATAATCATGCCCAGGAGAAGTTTCTCTCACCTGATACGAAAGCTATTTTTTAAAAAATATTGAACTCTCGTGCTGAAATGTAGCCCAGCATATGAAAATTAGACATATTTTCTCTGTTAATAGCAGTAGACTTATATACCGCTTCATAGGGCTTTCAGCCCTCTCTAAGCGGTTTACAGAGAGTCAGCATATTGCCCCCAACAATCTGGGTCCTCATTTTACCCACCTCGGAAGGATGGAAGGCTGAGTCAACCCTGAGCCGGTGAGATTTGAACCGCTGAACTGCTGATCTAGCAGTAGCCTGCAGTGCTGCATTTAACCACTGCGCCACCTTGGCTCTACAACCATCTTCCTTTCATACCTGTCTTCTCCTTTTTCTTTCTCCTTTATCTCTAGTCTGTCAAAATATGGATGGCATAATGCCCACAGTAGGGATTATCTTCCTCTACATTTTGTTCCCTTATTCCATTTACTTCCAACCTGTGACATTGTCAGTCAATTAACAAGATATCCATTCCTTTTTTTAAGGAAAGTGCAGCAAGGATTGCTAGTGAGATTAGTGTAGATCTGGCTTCAGTGTAGTAGAGAAAACAGCATAATATCATCACTTGTTCTTTCTACAATGTTGATTTGTCCCGAAGTGGCAAAACATCTAGGATAAGATGGTGGGCTTGATTTGAGATGACAAGGCAGACATGGTGTGGAAGAATGGTTCCGTTCCTCCCCACTAGTAGCTCTTCAGAGTAGGAAATCAAAGTCAAAACTACTTTTAAGTTTACTAATAACAAAAATTTTCAAGTCTGAAAGCACTTCTTCCCTCTCTGATGTTTGTGAGATTTAGGAGGGTCAACCTGACATTTTCTTAGTTACAGTTCTGCCCTGGACTCAAGTTACTTGATCACCATGATACAAAAAAGATGTTGAGACTCTAGAAAGAATGTAGAGAACAAACTTTAGCGGGTGGAGGCTAAGTAGTAAGACGAGTGGTTGAGAGAACTGGGTATGTCTGGTATAAGAGGATTAGAGGTGCCATAATTACTGTCTTTCAATACTTGAGGGGCTGTCACAGAGATAAAGGGGTTGAATGATTCTTCAAAGAGGTAGGACAAGAAGTAATGAGTACAATATGATTGAAGAGAGATCCAACGTAAAACTAAAGAGAAATACATCAGTGTAAAGGCTTACCTCCAGAAATTGTGAGTGCTCCATGAGAGGAGGTTTTCAAAAGACTGGAGAGCCATTTGTCCAAAATAGTATATATCATGGCGAACCTATGGCTTTGCCATGGGTGGCATGCAGAGCTCTCTGCAGGCATGCAAGTTGTCGCCCCAGATCAGCTCCATTGCACATGCACATGTGCCTCCCGCTGGCCAGCTGGTTTTAGGTCTCTCCTGCCCATGCGGGGGTTGCACGCGCACGTGTAGGGGATTGTACGGACATGTGCGTGGGGGCAGGGTGCATGGGGGTTGCATGCACATGCACAGGGGGAAAGGGGGAGCGCAGGGGGTTGCACACACACACATGGGAGAGTGGGGCGCACATGGGGGTGCATGTGTATATTGCGTTATGGGTGCGCATACGCGCTCTTGGCACACAGTAATGAAAAGGTTAGCCATAATTGATGTAGAGTCTCCTGCTTCAGCAGGTGATTGGACTAGAAGACCTCTAACCCTATTATTTTATGTTCTACAATATGTTTCATTGCTTTCATTGGACTGTTATCTTCGTGGCAGCTTCTGTCTGTCCCTCAAGGTCTGTTTTTCTACCCACTTTCTACCCACATGTATTGTGGCCATCTGCTGTATGCAGCATTCTTCATTTTATGTTCTTACTGAAGGTATTCCTGGGCCACTGCTTATTGCAAAAAGGGTCAACTTCATATTTTGTGGTTTTTCAGGCATTTGCAGAATTGCTTCAGAGTGGCCGTTTGAACCCCACTGGAACAGATGTTGAGCCCTATGAAGTGGATGGACATATATATCTTGCTGAACTCTCTCATGGCCTTAAGCGCCATTACTACTGGACGCCAAGCTATGGAGAACCAGATAACGAAGTTGAAAATGCATCCTTAGCAATAAATCCTGTTACAGAACATATATGAATATAATTCTCCCCCTCCACCCTTTCAGGAGTGTTTTCATGTGTGCACCTTGCATTTAACACACATGAGCACTTTATAAGGTGTTTGTATCATAATCATGACAACAATCAATGCTGGGAATCTGGTTTATTCCAACAGTGGGGTCTCAATGCAGCAACAGCTCATCGGATTGAAAGCATTTATTTTGTAGCTTTTGTGTTTGTAACTGTGTATGTTGTAATGATCATAAATATGCTTTTTATATCATTTGTACTCTCAAGTGGATTTCAGACCACTCAATTATCCTAAAATCCTTGGATGGTTTGTTTCATGTTTACGTCATTGATCATTCTGGAATGAAGCCTTTTCAAATCTCTGTGTCCCTATGTATCCCAAGCAACAATAGAAGGGCAGAGGACAGAAGTGTTACAAAACCAGTTTATTCAAATCTAACATTAAAATATTGCAATCTATGCACAGGTACCCTCAGAGGGATGTACAAAAAACTGGAAGACAACTACACACACATTTACCCATGAACAAAAAAAGATTTGCAAATACATGAGAAAAAATATTTCAGAAATAATTTAAACTGGAAGGGGGCGGTAAGTCACAAAACTCATCAGAATGCCCACAATCGTACAACTCTTATATGGCAAAAATAATAACATTCTCACCAAGAGCTCAACATACAGGTGAAAGACATCCCCTTTCTTCATGAAGGCAGCGTTCCACATCATTTAAAACCTCTGTTTAATGGCTGGTGAATCACAGCAAATAACTGGTCATCAACCAGAAAGTTAATTTAAGTCCAAAATGCAGTTGGTTCTTCCTTCCATCTCTCCCCCCCCCCCACAAAGCTAGAGGGGAAAGCTTTATACACAAAATATAGCACACCCCTCTTTGTGATACAATCCCTACAGTTCCCAGTAAATTCTCGCACCTAGTACTTTCATACCAGCAGAAACCATGGTTTGTGAAAAAGATACATTATCGCTCAACAGCCCAAGTTTTCCAAGCATCACAGTGGACTTTTGAGGAAAAAAAGGTTGTATATTCAGTTATTGCTCCAATAATTTTCAGCTCTTCCAGAGCCTAAAGTAGTGTATAAGATAAAAATGGCCTTTAAAAAAATTGCTTTGTGTACAAACCGCAAACCTTAGAAAGGAAAAAAAAATATAAATATTAAATAGTCCAATAAAAAACTCCAGGGACAAGATTTTTGGAAAGTCTGAAACAGTATTCAAGAGTCACCTAAATCGTCTTCATCTGAAATACCTATATTAAACTGTTTTCTCCAGAAGGTAGTTTATGATATTATAAAGAAATCTATCCAAAACCTATCTTCATACACGTTTTAGATTTTTTTTTTTGTGCCAACAGAAGCTTAGTATCACCAGCACTAAGCAAGATTATACCAAAAAGTCTTTGAATGTATCAGGAAAATATCTATCAGAAACAACCAGATCCTCTCCATCTTCACAAAAGTAAAAAGTGGTTGGCAAGCTTCACTGAGCTAACCCTTCTTTCCCTCTTCCCTAAACTATAACTCCTAAATGTAGGCTAACAGTGCTAATTATATGTCCTTGAGTAGCGGGGGAAGGAAATAGATACCAAAGCCACTTGGTTTGGGGCTGAAGTTTGTTAGGACAGCAATTTGGCTGCTGTTAATAAGGGCAAAATCCTTCTCTTTTTAGTTTTTGACAATTCAGAAACAGATTATTATTCAAGTTGGATTTACCAAGCAACACATCAAGCTAGGAACATAGTTCCTAAAAATCAGAATTACTGAGTCTCTAGGTCTCCTGGTGCTAAAAAAATGTATGGAGAGTCCTATTATCTCTGTTCTTTTTCTTGTTCCTACTCAGCCCAAAATGTCTGCACAATCACATCCAATGGGAATGTTCGTCCTTCACATACAGTTCTACAAACTCCCAGATTCAATAATTGGGACACAGCTCTGTTACCACACAGCACCCCTTGTAAAGATGTCCTCAGGAACTGGAGGTCAAAATATACAATACATTGGTTCCTTTTACATTATGCAACGTAAGGAATACAGTTTATTCTGTCTGAATCTGGTTTCCTAATTACTGGATTATATTCAGTTTTGCAAATAAATACCATACACCTGTGTAAGCCTATCTGAGTTGATACTACAAATCTTACCTGAATCAGAATTTGAATTTGGTATAGTTGTTAGGGAGAAGGTACAGGTTGCATTACTGCTAAAACTGCTGTGCATTTAATAATTGTATTTCTTCTTATGCACAAGGAATTTGCTTTTTTTTTGCATTGGATAAATTGGTAAAAGAATGGAATCCTACTCAAACATTTCTCTAGCTCTTTCAATATTCTTGGCTTGTATTTCCCAAGGTCTACAAAGAATAAGAAAAGGGAGTGAAATAGTACAGCTAGTTTTTTTCTTTTTTGTTTCTTAGGAGTTTGAATACAACTTCACATGTTTAAGTTCACACACTGTTTAATGTCAACTTAACAGCGCTTTTTATCCTTATCAGCAATTCCTAAGGGCGCCTCCTAGTCAAAACATGAAGACAGAATTGTAGATAAAGTGAATCTTTGGCTGAAACTAGCAGGTTAATTCCTTTACAGTGCAGAGCTCCTTAAAGCATACATACTGTATTTTTGGCAAGAAGTGATTGAAAAAAATAGCAAGCACCTTACTGGCACCTCCTCACAGAAACACCTGGCATTACTAAATGGAAAACATAACTGCCAGGAGGACATCAAGAGCTAAAAAAAATAATTGTCATTTTTTATTTTTTTTTACTCTTCTGTGGAAATGGGAAGGAACCACTTCTAGAGCTTGCCTTGAATTTTTGCTAAGAATTTCAACTGAAAGGGAATTATTTTTCAAGGGGAAAAAATGCCTTTAGTGGCGTAGAAATAGTCAGTGTGGATATTGTATAGGTTTTGGGCTGGCTTCTATTGCGCAAAGATTTTACAATCCATCAGAAAGGATAGATCAGAAGTCAGCTATGTATTCAGAAACTGATTTGGTATACATGAACCACTCAGAATGTTAAGCTAGGTGAGTACAGAAGTGATCAGATAGTTTGCCAGAGAAAAGATGGAATATTACTATTTCTTCTTCAGCCCCTTCATTTGTCATGAAGCTTTTTGATAGCTGTGGAGGAAATAAAATTCTTTTTCTACAACTAACATGACAAATCTAACAACCTTCTCAGAAAACTACTAACTTTTGTGAGATTACTGATAAACCGGAAGAGCTTTTCTTAAATCTGTAACCAAGCCGTTCCATTTCAAGCCAGGGATATCTGAAACTGGAAAGTTGTGGGACCAAGTACCGTATTTTCACGCATATAACCCGCCCACGCAAATAACCCGCCCACGCAAATAACCCACAGGTTTTCAAGATCGTGTAAAATATTTTCCGTATACCCTGCCCACTTTTATACCCCGCGACGAGTAAGCCATCGGACCTCCCCATTATAACCAATCGGTAAACATTACATTAGCGCTATTTCATCATATTACCTCAAGCCCAACCGTAGGCCTAACAAAGCTCCTATATATAGGCTAACCATGCTTAAGCGAAAGTCATACACGGCCGAATTCAAACTTAACATAGTAACACGTGCTGAAGCAACCAGCAACAGATCTGCTGCCCGAGAATTTGAAGTTGACGAAAAGTCAATAAGAGAATGGAGAAAAGATAAGGCTGCATTAGCGAAAATGAATCCTAGGAAACGCGCCAGACGAGGTCCTGGAGTGAAATGGCCGGATTTAGAGGTAGACCTTAAGAACTGGGTTTTAGACAGGCGGGCGAATAACCAAGGAGTTTCTACATTGGCCATCCAAATGAAAGCTAGGCTTATTGCCGTTGAACTAAAAATATCCGATTTCAAATGTGGCTTAACCTGGGTGGGCAAATTTATGAAACGGAACAATTTATCCGTGCGTATGCGCACAACAGTTGGACAACGTTTACCGAATGATTGGGAGCAACTAGTCGCTAATTTTAGAGATTTCACCATTGAGAACATTAGAGAACGCAAAATTTTGCATTCTGAAATAATTAATATGGATGAAGTTCCGATGGCCTTCGACATTCCTGCTATGAGGTCAGTCGCTGAAAAAGGAATTAAAATGGTGGCAATATCGACTACCGGTCATGAGCGGACCTGCTTTACTGTGGTTCTGGCATCTACAGCAAACGGAATAAAACTTAAACCAATGGTTATATTTAAACGAATCACGATGCCCCGTGAAAAATTTCCACCCGGTATCTTCGTACACTGCAACAAAAATGGTTGGATGGACAATGAAGTCATGCTGTTATGGATAGAGAAATGTTTCCGAACCCGACCAGGCGGATTTTTCTCGAAGAAATCATTGGTAATATTTGACAGCATGGCTGCACATAAGTGTGAAAACGTTAAAAAGAAACTGAACGGCCTTGGGGCCCATGTTTCTGTTATCCCTGGTGGTTTAACTTCCAAACTTCAGCCACTTGATATTGCAGTAAATCATCCATTTAAAACTTATGTTCGCGCTGAATGGGACGAATGGATGCAGTCTGGGACTCATACTTTTATACCGTCTGGTCGTTTGCGTCGTGCAACCCATGGAGAAGCCTGCAATTGGGTGCTTAATGCATGGAACAAAATCTCTCCTGATACTATCCTGAATGGATTTAAAAAGGCGGGCATCATTGCTGACGAAAAAGAAGGCGCTTCAGACCTAAGCGACAACTCGGCAGACGAAGATGACGATCTGCGACAAGACGCTGTCACCTCCGAACGCCTAGAGGCCGTTTTAGCGGCATTTAATGATGATTCGGGCGACGATGCCTTTGAGGGTTTTTCTTCATCGAGTGAAGAAGAGGACAATCAAAGTCTTTTAATTAATTTATAGTAATAGGACAAATATGTTTTAAAGTTTAATTTGGGTTGTATAGGGCTCTTTTATATTGATGTGAAAATATGGTAACTTTGTTTTAATAAATAAAAAATTCAAATAAGTTGACTGCTATACTGGTACGTCTCCCTTTAGTTAATCTGTTAGTCGCTGTCGTGTAAAATATTTTCCGTATACCCCGCCCATTTTTATGCCCCGCGGGGGGGGGCATGCGGGATAGGTAAAAAACGCACATTACCCGCGGGTTATATGCGTGAAAATACGGTACTTCGACTAGCCAAATTTGTACAGAATAGGTAGCAAGTCGGAAAAAAAATACTTCGGCGATTCTAGCTTTGAATCTTATCCCTAAGACCTGAACATCATAATTATATTATTTATTATCAGTGGAGCCAGCATATAGCACAATCACTGATAATAATTTATCAGGCTATTTCGCTAATATAGGCAACGTCGCAAATTTCTGTTTAGACAAGAAATTCATCCTGTGGCCTGCCTAGCAAATATCATTGCAGCTTTCTATATCTAATGACTTAATCTCTCGTTCAGATTAATCTCTGCTTCTGAACACATGGCATCTTCTTCAGATAGTCTCCTCTGTCCCAAGATCCTAATTTCCCATGACAGAAATGGCACAACTCCCACCCCCCTCATCTTTTGTACAATGACATCCAGTTGTATTTATAACACTTGGTGGAACATACTGGGCAGCTGCTGCATCTATATTGGCTGTTTTCAGAGTTGCTTTCAATTATTGTTGGATTTGTTTATTTCTAAATTTATATTAATGATTTGGATGAGAGGATAGATGGGGAACTCATCAAATTTGCAGATGACACCAAACTGGCAGGAACAGCCAACACTCCAGAAGATAGGCTTAAGATACAGAAGGATTTTGACAGACTTGAACATTGGGCACTATCTAACAAAATGAAATTCAATGGTGAAAAAAAATAAGATTCTACATTTAGGCAAGAAAAACAAAATGCACAGGTACAATATATGTGGTACCTTGCTCAATAGTAATAACTGTGAGATCCCTCTCACAGTCTTGGAATCCTAGTGGACAACCATTTAAATATGAGCCAGCAGTGTGCAGCAGTTGCCAAAAAAGTCAACACAGTTCTAGGTTGCATAAACAGAGGGATAGAATCAAGATCACGTGAAGTGATAATACCACTTTATAATGCCTTGGTAAGGCCACACTTGGAATAATGCATTCAGTTTTGGTCGCCATGATGTAGAAAAGATGTTGAGACTCTAGAAAGAGTGCAGAGAAGAGCAAGCAAGATGATTAGGGGCTGGAGGCTAAAACATATGAAGCACGGTTGCAGGAACTGGGTATGTCTAGTTTAATAAAAAGAAGGACTGGGGGGAAGACATGATAGCAGTGTTCCAATATCTCAGGGGCTTCCACAAAGAAGAGGGAGTCAAACTATTCTCCAAAGCACCTGGAGATAGAACAAGAAGCAATGGATGGAAACTAATCAAGGAGAAGCAAGCTAGAACTAAGGAGAAATTTCCTGACAGTTAGAACAATTAATCAGTGGAACAACTTGCTTCCAGAAGTTGTGAATGCTCCAACACTGTAAGTTTTTAAGAAGAGATTGGATAACCATTTGTCTGAAGTAGTGTAGGGTTCCTTGCCTAAGCAGGGGGTTGAACTAGAAGACCTCCAAGGTCCCTTCCAACTTTGTTATTTTAATCTATTCTAAAAGCTAAGTCATTTACGGTTAAAAAAAAGACTCTTAATTTCAGATCAATGTTTTTAGCTTGAATACCTTGACTTAGTTTCTGCATGAACACTAAAGGATCTTCTCCGTGTTAAATAGTTTAGGATTCTTAAGGCAGATGTTGAAGAAAAACAAAAGATTTTTTTTATCTCCTAGAAAAAGCAATCTTGATTCTTTCAGGTGAAAATACACAATCTTGTTCTAGAGTAACAAAATATTAAAGGAAAGCTGAATTCAAAGCAAAGATGCCATCACTCAAAAGTCCATAGTGGAAACTGAGATGAAATCTAGCTCACCCACAGCTCCTTTTGATCGGAGATGTTTGGATTTATAGAGTTTTCGTCACTCAACAATTGTCAGTACAATTGTTGGAGGAAAATAAACTGAGGTTCTGAATATCCCGTGATGGAAGATCTCAGAAGTGTGTCGGATGGGGAAGATTGACCATCCGTGACAGGCAGCAATACCTGATGGTCCTCTGTTCCAATGGGCAGAGGCAATATGTCTGAAGGCTTCACGTCAGCAGATTCCAGCAAAAGGCTTTTCTCACTTGGGATTGAATCTTGCTCGCTGAAGGAAGAAGGATCAAGTGCAATGGAATCCAATGGGTTCTCGGAATCTGAAAAGTCAAACAATACTGAAGAATTACTCTTGAAAATAAAGACCTATTTAATAATATATCATGTAACATGGGCCCAAGGAACATTCTATTTAATTTATTTTATATTTGTATTTATTTTATATTTACACACATACACACACACTGTCCCATCTCCCTCACAGAGCACCTCTGGCCAGTGTACAATGTAATCCATACCGTAAAATATTTCAGCCAAATAATTTAAGGTTACAAATGTAAACATGTAAAACAGCACTATAAAAATGGAAGAGAGGGAGAATAGGGAGACTGAAGAGCTGTTAATACAGGCAAGAGGGGAAGGGCTCTCATGGCAAGGCTACACAGCTAGATTTTGACCCTTCTGCAGAAAGCCAAGAGATTGGGGTCTTTCCTTATCTCTGCAGGCAAGATGTTCCACAAAGCAGGGGCAGCAGCAGAAAAGACCCTCTTCCTTGACCCTACCAGTTGGAATTCTCTGACTAATGGGATCCGTAGCATGTTTTCCCTGCCTGAACGAGCAGGATGGGCTGATGTGATATATAGGAGAAATAGAATAGAATTCTTCATTGGCCAAGTGTGATTGAATACACAAGGAATTTGTCTTTGATGCATATGCTCTCAGTGCACATAAAGAAAAATAAAATAGAAAACATTCATCACAAATCATAAGATACAACACTTAGTGATAGTCATAGGATATTAAATAAGCAATCAAATCATACTAGGAAACAAATAAAACAATATAAATGGTAAAAATACAAGCAACATGGTTATAGTCACAAGTGGGAAGAGATAGGTACTAGGAAGGATGAAAAGAATAACAATAATACAGTCTTATCGGTAATGACCAACATCTAGCAATACCTAACGTAGCAATTAGCCTCTAGATTTATAAGGATATTTTTTAAAAGTTGGTTCCCTTTCTTTCCCAATCAACCTCCCATAATACTTAGCTAGAATAGCTACGAATCTACAGTGCCGTTTAGATCTGGTTCCAGCTCCCTCTCCCCGCCTGTCCGCACATCATTCAAGGTGAAGAGCGAGAGGAGGAATTCTGGGAGTTGAATCCACAAGTCTTAAAGCTGTCAAGTCTGAACACCCCTGGGGTTTTTTTTCCTAAAGGGTTAGGGGTGCAAGAGTCTTGTAACTTGATAGCTTTAAGACTTGCCTGCTTCAAATGCCAGTGTTTCTGAGCCATCATTTTGGTTGCTAAGCAAGAGCGTTGTTAAGTGAGTTTCACCACATTTTACAAGTTGGCCACGGCCACCCAGTCACATGACTTCCAAGCCACTCCCACTCAGTCACATGGATGGCAAGCCAGGCCCACCCAGTCACATGGCCGGCAAGCTACTCTCACAAAGCAGGCCACACCTACAGAAGAGGTTCTAAAAATTTTTGAAACCCACCACTGGTGAGGGGTGAATAGGAGGGGTGAGGGGTGAGTAGGAGGAACATGTCTGACACAGATATCACCATAAATCTTCCAAGTATTTGATTGTAATACAAAACCTGGCACTGGAATAATGGATTTTTTAAAGAACAATAAAGAAAATTCGTGTTTACAAGTTACATGAGATTCAGCCGTGCATTAAAAAAAAGCTAATGATTAACCTATATAAACAAACAGTACAGAGGACAGGGAATCATTTCAACTAAAGGTAAAGTAGTACTGAAAACATGATGCAATACTCCTATATTTTCCTGCCCATTTATCCTTTCCTGGTTCCATTTTGTTTTCTTAGTTTCTTTCAATATTTTATGCAGGGATAGATTAGCAAGACAGAATGTCAGGACCTCACTATAAAAAATCCAGCATTTAACGTTGTTAGCTTGCAAGACTGAGGCACAGATTTCTCTGCTTTGAACAGAGACTAAATAAATGCCTTTGATCTAGGCCAAACTCACGGCATCATGGCGGCATCGCATGATATATCAAGACTTTTCCCCCCTTCGCTAAAACGGGCGGGGGTAGAGCCTGGACACGAGTTTGACACCCCTGATCTAGGCTGTGTGAGCATTAGGTATTAAAATCAGCACTTACCCGAATGAACTTTCAATTTGTGTTTCTTTAGATTCTTGATATCTGTATAGGAGTTTCCACACAGCTCACAGATAAATGGTCTTTCACCTTAAAGCAAAATTTCTAGTCAGACTCACCAAATTCCAATATAGGTATTTCAACAGGAAGGGGTGGGTGGATGAAATCAATTAGCAAATAAGCAGTAATGTAGGATTAAGCAACATTCCATGTGTAAGTAATGGATTTGCTTCAGATTTTACCTGTATGAGACCGGAAATGTTTGTTAAGTTCTCCTGAAGAAATGAAGCTTTTGCCACAGATGCCACATATATAAGGTTTCTCTCCTGCAGATAAAATAAGGGGTAGGTTATCAGAAAATGGTGTCTTTCACCATTAGTTTAGTTTACTTTATTGTCATCGCACCTCGTACAACGAAATTAAATGCCATCTTCGGTGTGCATTATAAAAATAAAAACACAAACACACATCCTTCACATGCTATATAATTGAAATTGAAAACCTGATATTGTATTATACCATAGAATTTAATATGGTTACTGTCCTGGGATAACAGCTGTTTTTCAGCCTGTTTGTTTTTATTATCCTGTACCGTCTGCCAGATGGTAATAGTTCAAAAAAAAAAGGGGGGGGTGCCCAGGATGAGATGGATCTTTAACAATGTTTTGAACTTTCTTAAAGCAGCAGGAGCTATAAAACTCTTCCAAAGAGGGGAGAGGGCAACCAATGATTCTCTGGGCAATGACATTAACCCTCTGGAGCGCCGTCCTATCTACCACTGTGCAATTGACAAACCATACATAGGTGCAGTAAGTTAAAATACTCTCTATGGTGCAGCGATAGAAGGTCACCAGCAGTTTTCCATTCAGTTGTTGTTTCCCCGAGAAGTCTAGGTAGTATAATCTCTGCTGGGTCCTTTTGACCAGTGCTGCAATGTGAGTGCCTCAGGTCAGGTCTTCTTTTAGGATAACACCCAGAAAACTGGCCACTTACTCCACTTGGTCTCCATTGATAAGCAAGGGCTGTCTGTCTAATCTATTCCTTCTATAGTCCACTAACCAAGTTATTGTCTCCCACCACAAAAGCAACCAGTCTACCTTAATGATGCATTGAATGGTTTCAATCAGATACCTGGTCTCCAAACTTTTTAGCCTGTTATACTTTCCTACTAAGGGCAAAAGACAAATGCCTTTCAAAATCATGCCTTCAACTTCCCTTTTTATAGCTACATCAGCCCAGCAAGGCCTCTCTAATTTTATTCCAGGATTACCTGTATGCTTTCTTGAGTGAGTGATGAGTGAACTTGAAACGGCAAACGTTTTCCCACAGGTGTCACAGACATAAGGCTTTTCTCCCGTGTGCCGTCGCACATGGTAAGTCAACGTGCTTGCTTGTGCAAATCGCTGCCCACATCGATCACAGACATATGGCTTCTCTCCACTGTGTTTCCTAAGGTAAAAAAAGCAAAGCCTACTATCAGTGTCCCGGTGGCTTTTAAGCAAACGACGTCATCTTTAGCCAAATTTCGGGTGATGCTCATTCACTCACCTGGCGTGAATTTTTAGATTACTCGAAGTTGCAAATTGCAGATTGCAGGCGTCACACTTGTATGGTTTCTCTTCTCCGTGATGCATTCGGCTATGGAAAACAAGCTGGCATTTCTGAACAAAACCTTTGTCACAGAGATCACATTTGTATGGCTTTTCACCTACAAAGGGAATTAAGATGTTACTCTAGTCATGCCTTCTAAAGTATCTCTTCCCCCTCCCCCCCCATTCTGAACAAAAAGGAATTGTGGACAGAGGCAAGGAGATATGTCTGAATTTCAAAGAGTGGGCAGGACATCATTTGGACCCTAGGATGACCCTAGCTCATCTATTTGGCTGATGAAGCTCTTTATTCCAGCTGAACAGCAGTTTGATTTATTGCCAATAATAGATGGAATGGAGAGATTTTATTCCCCCAATTATCCAAAATAATTTATCTGTAACTGCGCATATAATGCTGGAAAACTTTTTGCCACAAATCAACCGTTTAGGAAATGTTCAGGAGTTCTAGGTATTGTCTTTCTGCTTAATTAAGGCTTGAAAATTTTCAGACACAGTTTACTCCACTGAGATTTGGTATGATTACACATTTAATAGGAACGAAGAGGTGGATAACGGTTTGCATGTTTTCCTTTCATGATTTCACCAATTATTTATCAAGTCAGATTTGACCTTCTGAGTTTAATTATGTATCCATTACATTTACATGCCATCCATCTCACTATCAAGCAACTCTGTGTGGCTTACAGTGTCATAAAAAACAGTATAAAAGAATTAGAATGTTAAAAACATTGGTCATTAAAAGTTAAAATATAAAGTTGCACCCTGTACACTGCAAAGACAATTTAGACCCACACAGTTGTTAGTTCTAGAAGATTGCATGGCAAAAAATACTGTGTAGAAAGATATGGCTTATCTGTCACATAATCCTCACCAAAATAATAACGAATGGAACTGTGACAATCTCACACTGTTACTTATTAAGATTTTAAATACTGTGCATAGGAGCCACACACTACAACTTCCATAGCAAACATTTTTTTAAAGACTGCCATAAAGGGAGGGAGACATCTGTTGTAGGTTTTCTTTTAAAGTGACCAGTCTGAAGGATTACAACAAGATTCCTTTTTCTGGTGAAGCAGAAGCTTACTGGTTTACAGCCAATATGATACCAAAGAAAAATGTCTTTTCTCACCTCTCCTTCCTCCTAGCTGTCTTCAGCTTTCAGTTTTAGATTCTGGGCATCTATCCAGTTAGCACCTGGCATGTCTTTCCAGCCAAGCAACATGACCTTGGCTGTCTTCCCAAAACACTGACTGTGAAAAATGAGCCCTTCTTTGCCACTCTTTCAGTTCACAGAGAACCAAGGAGGACATTACTCTATTCCTCTTCGGTCTTTTTGCTTCTCTCCTATGTTTCCTGGCCTAGGGATTCCCTGCCTTAGCACTTAGCCTCCCCCTTCCCTTGTCCAACCCTTGCCAGTTATTATCACCACTGGGAGTCAACTGCTTGGAAGCGAGTTTGGCAGGAAGTTTCAAAGTTTAATAACACTTGTATGCTGCCCAATCCCGTAGGACTCCGGGTGGCTCACAATACAAATAAATCAAAAGGCATAGAAAAAAGAAAAGATAGACTTAAAAACACACCATGCACTCCATTCCAAGTGGGGCTGGACCATATTTTGGGGTCAACAGCCCCAGGCCTGCCGGAACAGTCAGGTTTTAGTGGCCTTACGGAAGACCGAGAGAGTGGGAAGGGTCCGGATCTCTGCAGGGAGGTCATTCCACAGGGCTGGAGCAGCTACACAGAAAGACCTTCCCCAAGTAGTCGCCAACCGGCATTGCCCGGTCAACGGTACCTGAAGGAGGCCCAATATAAGAGCTCTCTCTCTCTCTCTCTCTCACTCACTCACTCTCTGTTTCCTATTTTAGCACTCTCTTTTACGGCTAGCTGCTCTGACTTTGGCTGATTTGATATCTGACCTGGTTTTGTGGCTGCTGCTTGGACCAGATCATGAGTTGGAATTTAGTCACTGTTCTTCCCACTGGACAGGTCTTCCTATCTGCTAGAACCAAGCAGAACAGGAAGCTCTGTCCTTGATTTACCAGACAGGTCACTCACTCACACTAGTCAATGTCCTTGGAAGTCTGATCGTTCCATTATTGGACTCCAACTTTCTGGTATCACTGCAATCCCTATAAACTTCAGCTGCTACTTTCAAGCTGAGCTGCCACGCCGCTCTCTGATGCCTCTGTCTGCTTCCTTCTTATCGAGCCCCATAATATAAAATGTATATGCTCATCTGTATGCACTTCATCTGAGTCTTTGGTTTTTCCCCCAAGCCTCCTCCTCAAGGTTCTTCAGCCTTCTAAACTAGCTCTCCACCACACCAAATCTTCAGCTACTACTATGTCGTGTTATGGCATCCAACACACCATCACCCAAGTTGCCACCCCAACTTCTCTGGAATTAGCAATAGCAAAAGCGCTTATATACTACTATACAGTGCGTTACAGCCCTCTCGAAGCGGTTTACAGAATCAGCATATTGCCCCCAAAAATCTGGGTCCTCATTTTACCCACCTTGGAAGGATGGAAGGCTGAGTCAACCTTGAGCCTGGTCGGATATGAACTGCCAAATTACAGTCAGCCGGCAGTCAGCAGAAGTAGCCTGCAGTACTGGACTCTAACCACTGTGCCACTGAGGCTCTAGCATTTTTAAATTGCCAATTAGCCTTTCAAAAGCCTTTTTGCCTCACAGGTGCCCTGACCAGGTAAATGTTTATGTGCAAGACTAGTAAAGGGTGACACTGCAGGGCGACCCACTGCTTTCACTCAACTGTCTCATCATATAAACCATAAGATTCTCTAACATTTTTACAATTATTGCAAAAATAAACGTACTGCTTACATCCAAGTAGGTAACTGGTAACCTGTGCACCAGAAACCATTTCATTTAATAAGATTTTGTAGGTTTAACTATGTTTTTGTAATGCAACATAGACATTTTTATTTTATTTTTTTGCTTTACTTTTCTTTCCTTGGAATAACTTTTATAATATCCCTACCTGAATAGTTCTGGCAAGAAACAAGGGCTACAAAACACATCTACTCTGAAAATGCCCAGGACTGAGCTTTCTGCTCACACACTATAGCAATAGCAATAGCAGTTAGACTTATATACCGCTTCATAGGGCTTTCAGCCCTCTCTAAGCGGTTTACAGAGTCAGCATATTGCCCCCAACAACAATCCGGGTCTTCTTTTTACCCACCTTGGAAGGATGGAAGGCTGAGTCAACCCTGAGCCGGTGAGATTTGAACAGCCGAACTGAAGAACTGCAGTCAGCTGAAGTAGCCTGCAGTGCTGCATTTAACCACTGTGCCACCTCGGCTCTAAATTTATTTATCTACATTTGGTAAAATGTTTTCCCTCTCTCTCCTTGCAGCTTATAGAAGCAAGAAATACTGATATATCTAGATTCATTTGATAGGGTATACCTGCTTCCTTGAAAAAAATAATAATCTAAAGATGAAGAATGTTCCTGAATCCTACTTATTTTATTATAACTGACCACAAGTTGGCAAAAGGGAATTTATTTGAAAGATGGGTGACCTTTCCTGCTGATTGTGACAGGATGTAATCCCCAAACCCAAACAGACAGCCTACCTGTGTGAGTTCTTACATGCGTTTTCAGCTGGTTGCACTGGGTAAACGCCTTGCCGCAGAGCTGGCACACGTACGGTTTGACTCCCTTGTGAATCCGCATGTGTCGCCTCAGGCTACTGGATTCCGAAAATACCTTCCCACATGTATTACACACTGGCTTGGCCTTGGGGTATTTCTGATCCAGGTCTTCTCCCGAGCTCTCCAACTGATAGGAGTTCTTGTCACTGGTAATGTTAGATAAGCAGTGCTCTTTCAAAGCACAATTTTGATGTGGTTTGCCTTGTTTTGGCTTCACAGCCATAGTCTGCACAAGGATTTCTTGAGCGGCAAAAGTTTCACTCTCCACCACAGGGGTAAGTTGCAGTTCAGAATTATCGCCACCTTGGGCAGCTTGTTCTGTTATCTCGGTGGCCAATTTATTTGCGTCTAAAAACATCTCCATGGCAGAGTTTTCTGCAACATCACCTGTATATTGTACTGGCTTGCTCGGTGGGTGTTTGGGGGAACTGAAGGCCTTTTTCCGTTTTTTGGGTTGGACAGATTTTTTTTCCAAGGCTGCTGTTAAGACTGGAGATGGAGCTATATCCACTGAAGGGGCATCTGATTTCTCCTGGTTATTGTAGTCACGAAGTGTTAGCAGGCAAGTCTGTTGGTTCAATGCAATATTCCCAGTGATACTAGAAATTTCTGTAGAAGAAGGATTAGCAATAAAAGCAAAATCTTCCATTTTAATTTTACATTTAGTGACTACTTCCTCCACTTTAAGATAGTCGGCAGCCTGGTGAATTTCTTTAACATTCCAACTGCAAGAAAAATATACATGAAGAAAACTGATGGTCTTAAAAACGCACGAATGTTAAATTGAGAAAACAGATACAATTTTTAAACAAGATTTTTAAAAAATCTAGATCAGAAATAAGCCTTATAATATGCTCCCTTTCCTTTTTTTTGAAATGGCCATAAAATCACAAAAATAAGCATCAACCATAAAAATTATGTCACTGCTATATAATCCCATTTTACCAATCAACTCCCCTGAACTATGTAGTCTAACACTGTTATTCAGACTGATCAAATCTGACTTTGGACTTTAGCTGGCACAGAGTGTATCACAACAGAAGTATTGCCACATAAAAATATGGTAAATATTAAGAGATGAGATCCAATGCTTAGATGGATCACTGGGCAAATTCTAGGAAAATGTTGAAGTCAGTTTAGCCTACAAAAATGCCACCATCAATTTTTATATATCACCAAGTGATACTAACTGAATTATTCCTTCAATCACCTCTGTGAGAGGCAGAGTGATGCAGTGATTCAAGTATTTGGACTAGAAGTGGGTAGATTCAAGTTCTCTCCACTCTCAGTCATGGAAGATCATCAGGTGACTTCAGACATCCTCACGTGGTAGTCCTCATGGGGATAAGGAGGAGGAGCAAGTACTATTGTTGGCTTCTTGAATTCCTGTACAAAGACAGGCTATAAATCTAATATCTCAATACATACCAAGCGGTATCAGTTCTAATTCCTTGTAACAAGCTGTTGTCATACAATCTGTTAAGCTGTGGCTTGTTTTGAACTTCAATCAAAAGACTTTCCTTGCTTAATAGTGATTTTTTTTAAGTACACCACTCATATAACAGAGGATTTTGTACCATGAAATGAGGAGCTTGTAAATTGGATTAAACCAATCGTCATGTGACATTGCACATCATTGTCTCGCATATATTAATTTTCTCTTCTATTCCTGCCTGCTTTATTTCTGTGACATCTTAACTTACATTGTAAGTGAGAGCATTCTGTTTAGTTCTCTGTCTAGTATTTCCTTTAAACACTAAATAAATATCCAGCCATACCTATCAAGGTTTAAATCTCCTGTGTATATGAATTCCAAAAGTTTCTGAAATCCATCAGCCTTCACTTGATTCTGATCCAGAAATATATTACTCTCTGAAGTATCCCTGTAAATAGCCCAAAAGTACTCGCTAAAAGATGCAAGAACATTTCGATGAGCTTTGAACTGGAATTCACCAATAATGATGGTGCAGTCACAAAGGAAGCCCACTTCACGCTGCCTGTTCAGACTTTCCAGGAGATGCTCACAGTGATGGGAACACTGCATTTTGTGTAATGATGCACAGTTTCTTCCTTTTGGCCTGAAAAGAAAAACAAATATATAAGCATCAGGGTTCCAATAGTAGTTTCAGCAGAATAAAAGAAATAACACAAACCCACTCAAAGATTTCTGTCTACTATTTTTGTATTATTTAGACAACAGAATCTAATTATTATGAAGAAAAGCAACATGCTGAGACAAAACTAAAACTCTTTCATTCAGCAAATACAAGATCCCGGGTGCTATAGCTCACAAAAACATTTGCTGGGAAAAGATGTTCTACATCCCTTTCCAAAACAAGCAAATTTAAATCACATCAAAAAGGAAGCAGGTTAAACATTATTTTAGAATGTAATGAGAGATTTTGAAAACTGGACTCTCTTTCGGTTTGTCAACCAGAGGCTGAATCAGATGGGTGGCCTATCAAATTTCCCTGCGTCATCAGAGCAGGTTTTGCCCACAACCCCATGCATGTATATTTGGCAGAATAAATTCAAGAAGCCGAATGTAAAGGTATATCTCAGTTGCAGAACTCAACTGAGACTCTTCCCATTTTATGCAAAGGGTATCATATGTTACTGTTCAATGCCTTTATGGAGGGATCCAGATACATAAAGGGCAGAATATGATTTGGAGTGCCAGTAGGCACAAGGACCATCTGCAATCCCCCAAAGACATCTTTAGTTTCCGGTGTTCTTAACAGGGATGCATAAAGGTAGCCTCTTCATTTATTACATTTACAGTAATAAAGAGCCTATCTTACCCCAGGATAACTCTGGGCGGCTTACAATATTAAAAAGATAAAACTACACAAATAAAACACTACAAAAAATGTGATATGCAACCATCACTGACAGATGGGGAGGGAGCAGGATGAGCAAGGTGGAAATGTGGGATGTGTTATTCATCTAATCCATCTACACCAGTGGTTCCCAACTTTTTTTTTGGTCATGCCCCACCTAAGCATCTCTAAAATCCTGGTCCCCCACCCTTGTGACATAGAACTCTTACTTTACTCAAAAAGTCAACTCTACTCATGCGGAAGAAGCCTAAAAGGCCACTAATTTGGTTTAAACAAGGTTCAAATTGCCCCCATTAAAAAACAAAAAATCAAATTGCACGGGCCCCACATTGGAAACCACTGATCTACACGGAGTGGAAAGTTGGACCAGGACTGGAGAGACCGAGATTCAAGGGACCCCCAATTTTCATTAAGAGAAACTCACTGGGTGATTTGGGCTTAGTCGCCCTTCCTCACCCACACAAGGCTGTTAAGGGGTTCCTCCCTGTGCAAGATGCATGGAGCCCCTAAAAACAAATATATTGGGGGGGGGGGAGTTTGGGGGCAATACTGCAGAGTGGCATCTCCTGTAGGAGCAGAACACAAACTGGCACTACCATCTTTTCAGCTTTCCCTTTTGCCTGAGGGGTGGGAGGGGGAAGAGCTCCCTCTGGTTCCAAATCTGACCTCCCCACAATGCCGGCTCCCTCCTGTCACACACACACACACGCCCGCCAGCGGGGCTGCCTCCCACCCACTTCTTCTCCTCGGTCCTTCGGATTTCTCTCCAGCAAAGCCCGGGTATTCCTTCTCCTTTCTCTCCCTCCCCCCCCCGCCATCCAACCCAAATGGTTCCGTCCTAAGCCCCGCTTCCTTTTCTCTCCCTCCCTCCCTATAGAATTACTGGGCGAACACACCTGGCAGGGGTGGCAACTCGAGAGCGGAAGCCTCTTCCGCTCAGGGCGCCATTTTTTGATGACGCGAGTGGAGTCCGCCTCCTCGGTTGGTGGCGGTTCCAAGGTCACTTCCGTTCGCCGGACAATTCCAGCCAGGAAAGAGTGGCGGTTGGAATCGGGGCGGGACTTCGTGACGTAGTTGTGGGAAAATGGGCGTTTCTCCAGCATAAACTACATTTCCCATGATGTCTAGCGCGCTAAACTATTAATTTTGAGGGCGGCTGCGAATGACTTTGTAGAGGCGGATGGCGTGAGATGTATTTGTCATCTGGTCAAATGGAAATTAAGAATATTAGGATTCACTGGAATGTCTATAGTACATCTAGACCGAGGTCTCCAACCTTGGCAACTTGAAGACTTGTGGACGAGTTCCTCAGCAAGCTTAGCTGGCTGAGGAACTCTGGGAGTTGAAGTCCACAAATCTTCAAAAATCCCTGGTCTAAACAAAGGAAAGGGCAATTGGCATAGCTACATAATAAAACCATTACTTTACTTTTACGCAGCCAAGTCGGAAACAAAAGTAATAAACAGTTATTTCAAAGCCGCACGGTAGCAATATTAAAACATTGAGGTGCACGTTTTTTTAAAGTTATCCTTTTCTTCCTAGGCGTTGGGAGCATGCGTAAAAATGTATTAAAAACAAATTTATTGAAACAAATTATTTGAGTCCATTTTTAAGCACTTTCTGTCCCTTATAAATAAAGTACATTAAAAAAAACTTTGAAAAAGTAACTTAATGCCTAAATAAAAGTCGTTTTGGAGATTTAAAATGTTTCCGCCCGGTTTCGAACCGGGGACCTTTCGCGTGTTAGGCGAACGTGATAACCACTACACTACGGAAACTGCTATGCCAAACGCCTTGAAATTATCTTCCTTATGCCTTTACTTTTACTATGTTAATTCATCCTCAAGCAGAATTCGAATACGGCATCATTCAAAAGTGAGACCAAATATTTATTCACAAAAATTCCAACGAATATATAGATACTGCGGCCCCAAATGAAGACTTCCCCTATCAAGTCTTGCTGCTACACATTTATAGGATAATGAGACCTAATCGGGTAATGAAATGTCTGCAAGCCAGCAACCCAGCTCAAAAAGTAGTAAAGATATCACAATTCAACCCTGAACTATACAGATTCAGAACTATAATCAGCATTTATAGTTACAATAAATAATTATTAGATTATCCTCATGTTCTTTTCTTTAAAACACAATTACTTATGACTTGATAAAAAGGGATTAACTGTTATTCTGTCACTCCTTGAGGCAACTGTTGAGAATTAAAACAGTATAAAATAAGCTAAAATTGATAAGAGTTGTTATATTCTATAAAACCCTATTAATTGTAGAAAAGGACGTTGTAAGTACAGCTAGGTGGACATAAATGCCAAATTGAACATTTGGTTTTCAGTGGTGAGCAAAAAACAAACATTGGGATAATTAAATGTAGATTCGTTTTCCATACTATCCTTTCTTTCAAGGAAGGTATATAATTATCATCTCATCCTTACTTCCACTCAATACCTGGTGAGATGGTCATCGGAATGTTAAAATCTACACAATATCTACACAATATAACATGCCCAGATTTTCTCCTCTTCTTTCTGTGGTGAAGTTAATTGAATTTCTTGTTTCCTAATAAATAGAGCACTTTCATTATGTGCAACTATCACAAAGTACCTGTTCCATCAAAGTAAATAGCACCATTACACAACCACAACAGATGTTGTGGCAAGTGTTCCTCTCCCTCTTCAAACTTGTGGGAGTGGAAACCTCACGCCACGTTTGGCAGAAAGCATAGCCTCAATTTCCATTGTTTCCTGCAATAATGTTAGGAAGAAGAAGAAACAATGTTGTGCCAAATGAAAGATGTTGCAATTCCCCATGGCTGAACTGAGACTTAAAAGATGACACATGATATTCATTAGGATGATTCATGTGATATGCTTATTTGTTATCAAATTATTTTGTTGTGCAAGTAATTCAGTTTTCTTGGGGCATGTGGCATACTGAACTAAAAACTCACTACAAAGAACCAAACTCCCAAGAACACTCTGGGCCAGTGTTTCTCAACCTTGGCAACTTGAAGTCCTGTGGACTTCAACTCCCAGAATCCCCCAGCCTGGCTGGGAGATTCTGGGAGTTGAAGTCCACAGGACTTAAAGTCGCCAAGGTTGAGAAACACTGCTCTGGGCTAAAAGATTATTTGATGCTACTTACATGGGAGTAAATTCCATTGGCTTCAGCGGGGTTTGCTTCTAATTAAATTTGGGATGAAGAGCTAATGCGTTCCAGATTTCCCTTACAATTGTCTATGTTGGCTGAGAAAGACAGAGCTATAATTCCAAAAATTTGGAAAGCTATAGCTTTCCCCTTCCTGGTGTAATATAAAGAATTCCAATGAATGCCATTCAGTCATTGCAAAATGATTGATGGGTCCCAAGTAGAAAAAAAAATAGTATTTTTGCATACCTATTATCCCACTTTTAAGTGCTAAAATGTTTTGGGCATGTTAGTACTTGCTTACCATTCTTTGCCTTTCAAATGGAAAGATCATTATATTTCTTTGTCTTTCAAGCTGGAAGAAGATTGTTTGAGTGAAGATACTTTTGTAATCTGTTTATATGGAGCTATATAGACTAAATATAGAATGAGGATTTTGCTGTATTAACATACTGCTGCCCTAGGCCTGGAAAGGGAATAGCCCACCAAAGTACTTTTTTCAGGAAGAGAAGATAGTTTTGCCCACTTCCCCAATCTCTGCTCAGACTCTATGCTTCTTAAACATTCCCTATGTTATTCTCTTGCCATTGTCTTTCTCCAAAAGCCAAATAAAAACCCACCGGAATTCATTTGTGGGTATGTTAGTTATATCACCAAATCTATTTGACCAATTGACCTTCAATCAAAATAGACCATTCCCTTTTTATCAGATCTTAAGAGGTTTTTGTTTCAAGGCACAAAAATATTTGAATCAAGACTGTAGATCAAAAAAGCTGTTCTTTGAAATCTTTTTCAGCAAATCTTGGAACCCATAACAATTGGCTGTCATGCCAGTTAGGAACTGTCACCTCAATGCCAAACGGAAGGACCCCAGGCTAGGAGAAGCAGATTTGTTTCTTTCCCTCCCCAACTTATTGGGAAGATGATTATTGGTATATCGAAAAGTATCTGTGTCCCAGAAAAAAAGGCTTCCAAAGAAGGTGCCACAGATCTAGCAACCTGGTTGTCAACCCAGTATTTTATTAAATACAGAGTCCTCTTCCAATGAGAAGTAAGTAATGGGTGAGATCCAAATTCAAATTATTATTGTTATCCTTAGCAATGCTGGGGCTGCAATTCCTGAAAGCAGCAATTCTGTGAGGGCAGCTTCCCAACTAGGCTTAGGATCTGAGTTCTCTGCCAGAAGCCTAAGAGAATTGGAAGAGGAAGGCCAGATATCATGTCCCAAAAAGTCAAGATAGTGGCTGTGACCATATGATTAAGGCTATATCTGTTTTTTTTTAATGCAATGCATTTTAAAGGCAGAGAGAACTTCCATAGCACCATTGCAACTGTTCTAGCTCTTTTGACTATAGCCTGCTGATGCTCCCATTTTATCTCTTTTTAGTGGCAGGTTGGCGCACTTAAATATTGTTTTCCTTTTTCTGTTCCATTATCTTTGTGGATTGAAATGTTTACAGAAATTGGCTGATTTCTAGACATAAACTTCCTAGATTCACCCCTCCCCAAGTACCTATCTCATTTCAATTATTAAAATAAAAACCATTCTTATCCAAAATTAGCTCTACACACTCCACAATATCTTGGGCTCAATATCCAAAACTCCTGGGGAAGAGAAATATCCTGTTCTGCCTCAACCATCTTTTGGGTAAAAGAAGCATCTCCCCATTAAAAAATTATCTGCCGTAGTGCTTCATGTTTAAATCACCCTAGTGAGAAATTGGAATGTTTGGAATGAGAAGTGTCAACTTGTGTTATGTGTCTGTGCCTTTGGTCAAATTTAAACAGTTTCCCATTTAAATTATACGTCCCCCGAAGAGAAAAGACTAACCACAACTGGACAGTTCTTGAACCATGAAACAGACTTCACTGAGGAATGCAGAGAAAACAGAGTCACTGTATTCATCCTATCTTATCCAACCATCTATTCAAGGCCTTGCAAAGCCTTGCTCAGAAGGTATCATAGCAACATGGAGGTCACAATAGCCTGAGCAACACCTGTCTAGAGAGATTGTTAGCCTTAATCTTTCCCCAATATAAGACAAGCCCACTGGGGGGGTCACATGCTCTGTGCAGGAACGGGAAACATCAACAAGGGATGGGTGAGCTACCACCAGCTATAGTTTTAGACAATGGCTCAGGCCTGCTCAAGGCTGGTGTGGCTGGAGATAAGGAACCACGCGTCATCTTCACCAACTTGATAGGCCGTGCCAAGGCCAAGTCTGTAATGCTCGGTGCTGGCCAGAAGGATTTCTACATTGGAGATGAAGCACAAGCCAAAAGAGGGATCCTCTCCCTCAGGTGCTTTAGCAAACACTGGGGAATCTGTAGGGGATAAGTAAGAGTTAGCTGGTCTGAAAATCATGTTGAAACTGTTTGCTTAGGGGAGGGAGTGATTGCAGAAAAAGGAATCCTAGAGGAATTAAAGGTTGAAATGATGATGTAAGAGAAGATGAATGTGCATGAACATAATTTTAGGCCAAGTCAATGACCTATATTGTGCCACAATGGAAAAGAGCTATTCTGTACAATAGAATGTCAATTTGATAGACTAATGCATTCTGTGATGATTGACAGTGAGTTCTGGCTTTGATCCATGTAATTGGATATTAACTCCATAACTGGCAGTAATTGGCAGTCTTTCATATTGATCATGCTGGTTGGACCTACTACTGTTTGGAATTCAATGTCTGGAAAGGTATATGTTGTCCATTCAAGTGCTATTAAAAGGAAATAGAAGTACCTTCACTGGTTTTTGGAGGGCAATGAAAGCTATCAGAGATTCTTCTCTACCCACAAGAATAAAACCCTGATTTTCTACTATACTACATGAAAGGGTCACAACTACTCAATCTGTGGATGGGAAATCATCAGGAAATTCTAGAATTAATATCAGAACCAGAACAGGTTAGAGGAAAAGATCTTGGAAGAAGACAATGGCAAGCCATTTCTTTATTGGTGTTTCCACTTGAGAGTACTAAATGAAGGAGACATAAAAAAATGTTTGTACACAGAAGATGACTTTCCTCAGATTGTAATCGTTTCTCAAAATGGGAGGAGGGATTTATTTACTTGGTGTATGTCAGTAAAACAGCAAGGGGGGGGATATACTGTGCCACCCAATTTAGATTAGCTAGAAAGCAGGAAATCCGATGATTCTAGCTAATATAAATCACACGTCATAGCTGATCGTCACCCAGCTGATCGTTGAAAATACTGGTTCGACCAAACAGGTAGCCCTTTTTACTACTGGTTCAAGCAAACTGGTCCGAACCAGTAGCATTTAACCCCTGGCTAGCTTCCATTCTAGTTAATCAAGGAAGCACCTTGGATGACTCTGACCAGTCATTACTTCTCAACCCATCTTATCTGACAAAGTTATGAGAATTCAGAAGAAAAAAAAATGACTACACACATCATCCCAAATGTCTATAGAAGGAAATGAGGAATAGGCATCTAACCAAAAGATAAACGGGGCAACTTAGGTTCTACAGTATCAAGTCTTCCACAGAAGAAGCATTCTAAGATTATAAACTGGGATCCATGAAATCAAGATATTTGGAACTGAGATTTGACATGGAAACACATCCTTTGTGAATTTTTAGAATTTTGTCAGCCCCTGTTCAAGTTGTTTTTAGATATGTGCATGCTTGTATGTAGATAGCACAAGCTGTACTGATATTAATTAAGCAATCTAGTATGTTTCCCTAGATGCTTTTACATATGACAATGTTGTAAGTTGGCATCTAATTCATATTTATATCCAACAGGTATCCAGTAGAACATGGCATTGTCACTTCCTGGCCAGACATGGAGAAAATCTGGAAGCATACTTATGAGAATGAACTGAGATTAAACTCCGGCACAAGGCCCGCACTGATCACCGAGGCACCACTTAACCCATTATCCAATCGCGAACAAATGACGAGGTTGCTCTTTGAAAAATTTGAAGTTCCAGCCCTCTACGTGGCCATTCAGGCTGTGCTGGCCCTCTACGCCGCGGGTCTCACGACAGGCTGCGTGATGGACTCTGGGGATGGGGTCACACATACTGTCCCGATCTTTGAAGGCTACTGCTTGCCTCATGCGGTTCTCCGACTTGACCTGGCAGGCCGGGACCTTACAGATTATTTAATGAGAATCCTGAGAGAAAGTGGCATTGCCTTAGTGAGCACAGCGGAAAGGGAAATTGTGAGAATCATCAAGGAGGCCTTGTGTTACGTGTGCTTAAACCCTGAAGAAGAAATGGCTAAACAACCGACTGCAATAGAGAAGACATGGAAATTGCCTGATGGTCAGATTATTAAAATCCACAATCAATTGTTCCGCTGCCCAGAGACCCTCTTCCGCCCATCTAACATTGGCATGGAAGCGCCAGGAATCGATAAGCTCTTATTCAATACCATCATGAAATGTGACATTGACTTAAGGACCACTCTGTACGCCAACATCCTCCTTTCTGGCGGCTCCAGTCTCTTCCCTGGGATTTCGGATCGCTTGACTAAGGAGCTGATGCGCATGGCTCCCAAAGACACCGAAGTCCTGGTCCAAGCCCCGCCTGACAGGAAGGTCTCTGTCTGGATGGGAGGATCCATTCTTGCTTCCCTCTCAGCCTTTCAGGAGATGTGGATTTCCAAGGAAGAATACGCCGAGGTTGGGCCTAACATAGTACACAGGAAGTGCTTCTAGATTCCTGTTGCATGGAAACATTTTTATTTAAAATGCTGTGGGAAGAACGTCATGGAACACTTGGTGAGATTTATCGCCTCACCTTTTTGAAAGACAAATAAAGGTAACAATTCCACACCTGCTTTCCTAGGTTACATTTATGTAAATATCCTATAACACAGTGATTCACTTAACAACTGAGGCGAGAAAGGAAGGTTGTAAAATGGGGCAAAACTCACTTAAATGTCTCGCTTAGCAACATAAACTTAGGCCCAGTTGTGGTTGTATGTTAAATATTACCTGTAATTAATTCATAGAGAGCAATACTCTAAAGTGCTTTGACTATATTGCCTTTGCTGGTTTAGATTAAGGCTGAAATGATATAACAGAGAAATCATGTAAAATAGTGTAGAAATGGAGGAACCAGTCCTGTTTCCACTGCTTTCCATATGTAGGATCACCCAGCCCTCTCCCAGAAAAATGAAATATCCTAGGAAATATTGAAAAGGCAGAATATTTCTCTGGATGTGAAAAGAAAGAAACATGTTTTAAAAGACAGAATAGCTGCCTGCAGCTTCCTGCCCATCCCCACTTTGTCAATGGGCCATTAAAGCCTGAGCTAGTCCACTTTACATAATAAAGAGTTCTCCCTTTCAGCTCCAAGGGGATGGGATTAAGGCATGATAATATTGGCACTTTACCCAACTCGCCACATGGCATCTGAGAACTCAACCAAACCTGGATTCAAAACGCAGCCTAGAGAGTTGCCCCTGCATGGCCCCATGGTAGTCTGACAACCAATCAGAATACAAGATCAAGATCAAAGGCCAGGGAGGGCATAAAACCAGAGACTCAGCTTCTCTTCCTCCCTTCTCTTCTCCACCAACATTGAAGCATGTGATCACCTTTTCTGTTCAGGGCTCAAGCCATGTGGTCCTGTCCACCATTAAAACCATCTTTCCAAGCAGCCTCCATGTCTCCAGTGTCTTTCCCCCCACTTGGAGCCGAACCCAGAAGGGCATTTCTTCCAACACACACAAAGATACAGAGGAAAGTGGAAGTTAGCATTTGTGGTCTACATTTAAAAAAGGGAAAGGGAAACAAACCTTGTTTATCACAGAGCGTTCTCATGTTTCAACCTATTTTGTTTTAGCTTTATTCCAATTATTCACAACATCTTGGAGTGTTGATAAGGGGGCACAGGAAGGGATTTAGAGATTCTGTTCTGTTAGAAGAAATGTCCATCTGGGTAAGCCATCTAGGAGCATCTACTGGCTGAGATTTCTTTGTTAGCCAAAAAAACCGGAGCAAGTATTTGAAAAGCATTTAAGCAGGAATAGGCAACCTTTGACTAAGGGCCTGGCCAAATGTGGTGGTGTTAGGATTGAAGATTGCAAGATGGGGAAAGACGAGACACATCACGTATGTTAGCATTAGGCTTGATGGGAAGTTCTGGGCTGCATCTGCTTTTAAAACTGATGTTGATTTTAGGTTTTAAGGTTTAATCCCAAAATAACAATAAAACACGTTTAGCTTTCATTCCATCAGAACAGTGTTGAAAGAAATGTCCATCTGGATTCAGTTCCAAGTGGGAAAAAGACACTGGAAATATGGAGGCTATTTGGAAAGATGGTTCAATTGTGGACAGGATCACATGCCTTGGAGCTTCTGGGTGAAAAGGGAAGAGATGGGTTTTCTGCCCTCTCTGGGCTTTGAACTTCCTGGGGCACAGGAAGAGTATCCTGGTCACAGGTCATAGCTAGCTTTGTAGGTTGTCTGTGTGCTATGTTTGGTTGAAACATGGTGGGTGGTGCAATGAAGGGTAATGAAATGGCTCTGCCTGAAGGGGGTAGATCTTTGTTATGTATAATAGACTGACCCAGGCCTTAATGGCCCATTGACATAAGGGGGGTGGGGGGGTGGTGAGTTTCTACTTCTCTTTTTAGGGGAAATATTCTGCCTTTTTAATATTTCCTAAAATATTTCATTTTCTAGGAGCGGGGTGGGTTTTAACTTCCTACAACAGGCTTGAGAGAACCATAATGGGTAACTTAAAAAGCTGGTATAGCCACAGGCAGCCCACCCTTACAGGATTGCAAAAGGAAGATGAGATTGTAAAGCCCTTATCAGATCATGCTTGTGCCTAAAATTGTGGAATGGTTGCAGGAGATCAGGAACTTTTCATCCTGTCTTCCCAAACTTGGGTAACCTTTGTTCCTGCTGTTGCTGTATGTTTCACAACAGAAATATGGCAACTCCATACTACCAGTTTTTCCCAACCTTGGCAAATTCGTGATGCGTGGCTTTTAGTATCCGGAATCCCTCAGCCAGCCAGCACAGCAATTGCTGAGAATTTGGGAAAGTTGACATGGTGGAGAAACACTGACACTTTCTGAAGTAATACCTTTCACTGTGCCAGTTCGGTGCTGCCTCCTGCTTTTTAAAGAAATTGCTCATTTTAACATCTGCCTTTTTCAATAGCCGACCTGACTGATATCAGCTTTTCCCAGGCCCTGATATTATAATCCATCTCTTCTATAGAAGCCTGGATTATTGCATTTGCCATAGATCAGCCTTCCCTAATTTAGCACTGTAAAAATGTAGGAAGTTAGCACCCACCTCTCTCCTAGAGAAATGGAATATTTTAAAAAAAGATTAAAAGGACAGATTTCCTCTAAATGAAAGACAGAAACTCAGCTCCCCTCCATCTTTGTCAATGAGCCATTAAGACCTGAGCCAGTCTATTCTACATAACAAAGATCTACCCCTTCAGCTCCAGGATGATGGGATTAAGGTATGATAGTATTAGCCCTTTACCCACCTCACCACAGGGCACCTGGGAAGATTACATCATCACCTAGCAAATCAAGTAAGCCTGGGAGACGGCCTACAGATTTGTCCTGCATGGCCCCATGGGAGTCTGACAACCAATCAGAATACAAGCTCAAGTTCAAAGCCCAGAGAGGGCATAAAACCAGGGTCTTTCAACATTTCTACCCTTTTTCTTCTTCACCCAATATCTTGGAGCATGTGGTCACTTTTTCCCCCCAGGACCCAAACCATGTGATCCTGTCCACCATTAAACCATCTTTCCAAGCAGCCTCCATGTTTCCAGTGTCTTTTTCCCCTCTTGGAACTGAACCTAGAAGGACATTTCTTCCAACAGATGTCTGCTGGATTGGCAATTTCCAGAATTTCCAACCAGAGAGGAAGAAAAATCAGGCATTTATACTTGCAAAACCAAGCCAAGTCTCCCTTCACTCCCTCCTATATCAAAACAGGAATCTAGTAGCACTTTTTCCAGCTAACACATTTTGTGAAAACTCATAAACTTTCCTGACCTGCGGCGCTTCATGAGATACTACATCACAATATTTATGTATTTAACAAACATGTACAGTTGCCCATCTACCAGAAGGAACAAGGAGCAGGTTTTTTTTTCAAGCATAGCAGTGCATTGCATAGCAATGCATGCTGGCGCATTGAATAGAAGTGCAGAGCATAGCAATGCATAGCATAGTAGTCTGAGAGCCCCTTTTATTGAGATAGGACAAAGGCAGGAGGAGCAATAGCATGTGCTTAAAAACAGCCTGTAAAAGTACAATTTCTAATCTACTGCTTCAGGAAAGTTCTTTCTATATAAGGTCAAATCCTGGACGTCAATGGTAGGGCACATCTCAGAATGTTATGTTATTCACTATCAGGATGTTATGGCGTTCTAGGAGTTTGTTTTCTCCTGTGTGATTCAGCGTGACTCTGCAGGCCCTAGTATGGACTAGGCCATGGAGGACACACCTGCACAAGGAACTATATTACAACATCACATTGCATAGCATAGCATACCAGAACATAGTGTAGAGCATAGCAGTGCATGGCATAGCAGTGTACAGTAATGCTTGGAAGCGCAGTGCATGGCGGTGCATAGTAGTGCAGAACATAGCAGTGTATTACATTGCATAGAGATGCAGAGCATGCTAGTGCATTGCATAGAAGTGCAGCGCATAGCAGAACATAACATAGCATAACAATGCATTGCATTAGATTGCGTTGTGCTCCATTGCATTGCATTGCTCCATTGCATTGCATAGTACAGCAATTTTAAAAAGCCACTTGAAGCACGAAAGCTTATGCTTTAAAAAAAAAACGTGTTAGTGCGAAAAAGGCGGTTCGTGTCCGCTGCATACCGCTCCCGCGATTTAAAGCACGAGGTTACAAAAGAACCTTGGCAATCTTAAAATGTGCAAAGCCAAACCCGGGATTTTCCAACCCACGTGCCCTGCAGGAAAAAAAGACAAGCCCGGGCAGGTTCCGTTATAAAAACAAAAAAACAAAACACGCGAGAGGGAGTGGGAGAGAGAGAGAGGAAAAAAAACAAACCCCGATGTCGTCACCCGCCTCGCACCAATGAGAAACAAGGACTCCTCGCTCACTGCCCAATGAGACGCCGCGGAGAGAAAGTATTTAAGCTCCGGAGGCAGGAGGAGCCTTCCGGCGGTTTGGAGGTTCTCCCACTTTTCTAACCCTAACTCGCTGTCGGCTTCGGCGGCGTTTGGCATCGTTCGCTGTTTTACTAGCTGGCTTTCAGCGAACCGAAGCTCCGAAAAAAACGTCAGCGATTCGGGGGAAACCTCCTCCGCCAGCCGGTCACGCGTTTCCCCCCTTTCTCCGCCTAGGGCGTGCTGGCTTTCCGAGTCGGCGCCGCCGCCCCCGCTCGAGGCCGCGGTCAGCCTGGTCCGGGCCGCTGCTGCCGCGAAGGGTTCAGCCCTGCCCGCCTCGGGGGGCGGCGAGTCTCACTGAAGGGCGGAGGACCGGGGGGGAAGGGCTCGCAAGGGCCCTAGCGCGAAGAGCAAAAACGGGCGGCGCCTCCTGTCCCGCTCACCTTTGAGTAGTGGGGTGAGCGGCCGGCGACGCCCGGACACTCCATGTTGAGGCTCCCGGGGAGAAGGGGAAGCACTGCGGGTCGCCCAAGCGAACGCTAGCTCCCCTCGGGCCGTGCAGTGCTGCTTTCCCGGCATGGTGATGACTGTTTAACCCGCCTCTATGGATTGGCCCCAAAACCGGCAGTTGCTTCTGCATCTCCCGGCCTTTGTCTGCATTGATTAGGTGGCGAATGGGGGGGACGATCCTCAAGAGCAACGCGGGCGAAAGAGAGTAAAAAGAGTGGGCCTTATCCCGGGGACAGGCTTAGTCCTGAGTGCGAGTCCCAAAACAGTTTTTATGGGCTGCCAGTCTCCTGAATAGGAAATAACTACTGGGTTTGCACAACGTAACATAACTCACTGGTGCAATGGGACTGGGTGTGTTAATATGATTTATTGGGTTAGGGATATTTTTTTCTTTGTCTTCACTAACTTGTGTTGGGGTTGAATCGAGGGAGCTCAACCATTCTGTGCAGTGTTGTGCACTGACAAAGAATTGCTATTAAAAGTGCTTTCTCAAAAAGGCAACTGGACTTCTGTAGGAAGTCATCACCCAGCCCTCTCCCAGAAAAATGAAATATCCTAGGAAATATTGAAAAGGCAGAACATTTCTCTGGATGTGAAAAGGAAGAAACATGTTTTAAAAGACAGAATAGCTACCTGCAGCTTCCTGCCCATCCCCCATTGTCAATGAGCCATTAAAGCCTGAGCTAGTCCACTTTACATAATAAAGAGTTCTCCCCTTCAGCTCCAGAGTGATGGGATTAAGGCATGATAATATTGGCCCTTTACCCAACTCACTACATGGCATCTGAGAATTCAACCAAACCTGGATTCAAAATGCAGCCTAAAGAGTTGCCCCTGCATGGGCCCATGGGAGTCTGACAACCAGTCAGAATTCAAGATCAAAGGCCAGAGGGCATAAAACCAGGGACTCAGCTTCTCTTCTCCACCAACATTGAAGCATGTGATCACCTTTTCTGTTCAGGGCTCAAGCCATGTGATCCTGTCCACCATTAAAACCATCTTTCCAAGCAGCCTCCATGTCTCCAGTGTCTTTTTCCCCACTTGGAGCCGAACCCAGAAGGACATTTCTTCCAACACTTTGTCCCCCCCCCCCCCAAAGACATTTCGCTTCTCGGCTCACGAGGGCTGAAGAAGGTTCTTGGATGCCCTTTTTTCAAGGGGAAATCAGTCCAGTTGCCTTTTTGAAAAAGCACTTTTGGGACAAATGTGACCTGGGTGATTGAAAATCTACACAGACATCCTGAATGGTAAGGTTGGTTGGTTTATTAGTTTCTTCCCCCTACTTACACATCTCTGAGACAACCATCAGGCTTGGAGAAGCATTGGAAAACCCTTCATCTTTTTATGTTTTACTCTTAATGTGAGCCCTCCAAATTTTAGGTTGCATACAAGTTTAGTAAATTTTTACGAATATATTCTTGGGTGCTTGTCTTTCACCCTAAGTAATGGATGTTTTGCCTCCCCCTCCCCCTTTCTAGGTGAGTGGATGACTTGCATAGTTAAACACAAGGGTTATGTTGGATTCCCTCCCCCCCCCCCTTGTACAGAAGTACATTAGTAACATTCTGCAAGGCAGACCAGTTTAAAAACAATGTTGGCTTCTGTTCTGGCACCAGTACAGGAAATTATGAAATTGTGGTTCCATCATAGTTGGAGAAAACGAAGAGGGGCATGAAAGCTGGCCTATATTCTTTTGCCCCTGATTCTCACACACCCCCTAACTAATTAATGGGATAAATGATTTGGTGCCCCAATGTTTTGAAAGGCGCTCTTACCAAAGTTTTAAGGAAACTTAACTGAAGTATGATGTCTTAATTTCTAATGCTGTGCAAGCCCGTTTAGATCAGATGATAGCGCTGGAGAGGTTTTTGAATGGTGTAATAGTAAATATTGCAAGAATAGCTTCAGGTAAAATAGATGGTTACTTGCACTGGCTTTGATTAATGTAGGTCCATAAAAGGCTGTGCAGTGATCTGGATTCAAAGGGTAAGGGTGATTTGGGGTGCACATATTTCACCTGTCAGCATTTCCTTAAATCAAATACATCTTTAAGGAGTTGCTGACAGGTGGTGTGTGAGTGCCCTACATGCTCTGAATCACTTCCCCCTTCATATCCAGAGTACTGCAGAGCCCTAAGTCATAAACTCAATAAATATATGCTCAGCCATCCAGCCTAGATTTTTTCCCCTTAAGAATGAAGGGATACTAAACAGAAATGATTACCTAAAACTTGTTTTGCATCTTAACGTTTGTATTTGGTTTTCTGCAAACCTGGAACACTAAAACATCCATCAAAGTCTAAATTAATGTGTTCTACATTTGTTAGGTCCATACAATAAACTATGTCATGTTAGGTCCATACAATAAAGTATTGATTTGTGGCTGAGTATGTTTTGGGAGGTCTGTTAGTATTGTCTTTAGAGAGTCTAGGAGGAACCTGTCTTAGTTTAATTTACTCTTTGGGATTCTTTTATCCATATTGAAAAACCTTTCCAATGACTAAATAAAGGTAATGATGTTGCTGAGTCTGGGATTTAAAAAGAGCTCCAAATAATTGGATGGCAATCATTTATCCAAAAAATAATTACAAGTGGAGAAGATTTCAAACAACTGCCAATTTGGTTAGCCAAAGTTCAGCCAAAGAGCAGAATGTTTGATGCTCAAAGAAGTCTCTTTAAGATCCCCAGAATTCTATCACGTGATCTACAAGTAGATCTTGTTATTGAAGCCAAAGTTATGAGTCTACTATAGGAACCTACACAAATGAGATCTTCATGGAGGTGCGCCAAACTGAATCTGCTGTCTAGAAAAAACAGGGTAATATGCTCATTCTCCAGTGCACTGCTCAGAGAGCCCAAATGCCGGGTTAACACAGCCTATCTGCCCTTGGACTGAGTGATGTTTTTCTTGACCACGCCTCCCTTTTCCTGCTCATGCCCAATTCGAAAACTCAGTCCGCCCGAGTTAGGGCTGTTTTGGGAGAGCTCCAGTCTAAGAGCAGAAAGGCTGGAAAAAGTTTCCCAATTTGGACCACGTTTAAATTCTCAGATAGAGGAAATCACGCTTCTACATCAGGTCTGTCTATTTGCCTCCGATGAGGCTTCCGTCGCTTTAAGAGAAGGGCTGCCGGGTTTTCCCTGCTGTTGCTAATTGCAAGCACTGCAGGGGGTTGAAAAGGCTTGCACAGCGGGGGGGGCTGGCTAGCAAGGGAGCAATTAGTGGGAAAAACCAAGTTCCCTGTTGGAACAGGGGCGTCCCAGGGGGAGGAAAAGTCCAGCAAGGCTCTGAGAAGGCTCTAAAGCAGGTGAGCCGGATTGCTAGGATTCCCTCGCCTGCTCCATTTTGCCCGGCAACAGCAGCGACGGCTGGAGCCTTCGCACACCTTCAGGGCTGGAAAGAGCGGGAAACGGCTGCGTGCGCACCCCCCGCCATTTTGGATCGCTCCGACTCACTGGGCAGAGCGGCAGAGCTCAGAGCATGTGAGGAACAAGGCAGCAAGAAGAGCCCAGCCAGCCAACGGAGCCCTCAACGACTGCAGAACGCCGCGGGGAGGCTGGGGGCTAGTCTGGGAAGCCAGCTAGTCTCTCCCTCCGGAAAATAAGCTAAGTCTCGGGGAACCGAGGGCGGTGGGAGGAAGGAAATCCGACCCCAAGGCGGCCCTTCCCTCCTGGAGATTCTGCCAGCGCTTTTGGACTGCAAAGGCCAGCGCGTGCCCATCCCAACTCCAGCTATCTTCCAGGCCTCGTGGGGACCTGAAATGGCTGAGGAATGCAGGGAGGCCTTAGGGGAACAGGTGGGGCCCTCCAGCAAGTGCTGCAAGCTGGATCCCTCTGTAAATAAAGGCAAAGGGCACAAAGGCTCACTTGAAAGGTCTTCTCCAAGAGCCACAGTGGATCCCAGGGAGGTTTCAAGGCCCCTTCAGCCAGAGCCTAGCCCAGACCGTCGCAGCAGGGAGTCAGCTTCCCCTGATGGTGAGGCCCAATCCCCCGGGGACAGTGAATTCTTGTCTGGGGATAACTATGCATCCAGGGATCCATCTCCTGAAGCATCTTGGGGGTACCCCGACTCCCCTAGCTCCTCCATCGGAGAGGAACGAGATTCTGTCCAGAATTCCCCCTTTGGGAAGGGTGGATCCAGCTCAGGCAGGCCTAGCCAGCACAGGCCCAGTAAGCAAAAGAAAAAAAGGGGAAAAAGTCCTGCTCTCTCGGATGAAATGAGGGAGGTAATTGCCTTAGCCATCTCCCAAGGGATAGCTGAAGGCATTAAGCGCAAGGGCTCTCGCAAGGGCAAGGCCCCAAAGGAGAAACGCAAACCTAGGGCCTCCACCTCTAAGGAGCCTGTATCCTCCTCCCCATCTTCAAGCCCCTCTCACTCTGGGTTATCAAGTTCTGAGCAGGAAGAAGGGGAGATTTTCGCCCTTTCCGAAGACGAAAACGCCACCCCTGACAAGCCAAAATTCTCTGGCCTGTTTCAACCGTCATTATTCAAGTCTATCTTGCACAAAGCCATGACGGCCACAGAGTTAGGCCCCACTTCCAGACCTGAGGCCTCTCAGGCTTCCACTTCCAAGGATCTTAAGCATGGGTTGTTCAAAGAGACAGTAGAAACTCCCGAGGTTATTCCTGTGCCAGACCTATTTATGGACGCAGTACAGCACCAGTGGCTACAGCCAGGCACCCTGACCAACCCCAGTGGGGGGGATAGAACTCTATATGCAGTAGAAGATAAAATGGAGGAAATCCTCAAATTCCCAGAAGTAGATGCCCCAGTCATGTCTCTGACTTCCAACTCCAACCTGCCAGCTGAGCTCCTAGAGGGACTTAAGGCAGAAGATAAGAGGTCAGAAAAGGCATGTCAGAAAACACACATGGCATCTGCCTGGGCCATCAAGGCATCCACCTCTGCCTCCTTTTTTATTAGGGCCACCCTATTCTGGCTGCGCCAACTCAGGTCCAGACCCCCGCCCAGGAAATCTAGGTGGCGCCATGAGCTAACCAAGATTATTACCGCTGTCGAGTATTCGGCGGATGCCACCTTGACAGCAGCAAAATTCTCTTCCAGAGCTCTAGCTTCCAATATCACCTCCCGCCGCCTCCTATGGCTCAGGCACTGGCAGGCCGAAATGAAGGCTAAATGGAAGCTGGCATCGGCCCCATTTAAAGGGGGCTTTCTGTTTGGAGAGGCCCTGGACAAGTTTGTCACCGAAACCAAGGACAAACGCAAGATCCTTCCGGCAACCTTTAAAAGGGGTGACCGGAAAGGGGCGGGGTCCTTTCGTAAGAGACCCTACAGGAGCCAGGAAACAGGGCAATCTTCTCATCCTTCCTCCTATCAGAGGCCCTTTCAGGCAGGGGGGGATAGGCACCAAGCAGATCCTTCGGGGCTCGTGCCAACCAATCCCAGTCTTCCTTTCGGAGACCATTCCGAGGAGGAGGAAACAACAGTGGTGGATCCAGGCCCTTTCGTAAGGGAAAGTGACGGTCACAGGGATCCCCCCATCGGGGGTCGGCTACGGCTGTATGCCGACAGGTGGGAGGAGATAACATCGGACAAGTGGGTCCTCAACACCATTCGCAAGGGCCTTCTCCTGGACTTCCTATCCTTTCCCCAAAGAAAGTTTATCCGCTGTCCTACCCCCAGGAACCCAGAAAAGAGGGAACGCATGAGGGCAGAAATCTGCCATCTCCTAGAGATAGAGGCGATAGAGCCAGTCCCCAGGGATCAGCAGGGGAGGGGCTTCTATTCCTCCTCTTCCTAGTGCCCAAAAGTTCAGGGGGGTGGAGGGCCATCTTGGACCTCAAGAGCCTAAATCAGCATCTGGCTTACAAGAGGTTCAAGATGCAGTCACTCCACTCCATCCTGGGCTGTGTGAGGGAGGGGGACCTATTGACATCAATAGATCTCAAAGAGGCCTACCTGCATGTCCCCATCCATGTGGCCCACAGGCGGTTCCTGAGGTTCTACGCGGAAGGGAAGCATTTCCAGTACAGGGCTCTTCCCTTTGGGCTATCATCTGCGCCCAGAACATTCACCAAAATTCTGGCAGTGCTAGCGGCTCATCTCCGCAACCATCCGGTTCGTCTGGAATGTTATTTAGACGACATAATCATTCACTCTCTCACCACCAAGCAGGCACACCGCGATGTTTCTCTAACTGTGCAGACCCTGCAGTACCATGGCTTCTCTGTCAACATGGAGAAGAGCCAGTTCCGACCATCCACCTGTATACAGCACCTGGGTGCGGTCATCAACTCCACCTCCTGCCAGGTATTTCTTTCGCCAGACCGGCTGTCGAACCTGAGACGCAGAGTGAAGCACTGCAGCCTTGCCAGGTCGGTACCCATCATTCAGCTGTCCCAGCTCCTAGGGATAATGATCTCGTGCCTGGGGGTGGTTCCCTGGGCTCGCCTTCACGCCAGGGAGCTGCAGTGGTTTCTGCTGCCAGTGCAGAGGGCCAGGAACAGCAACTCACTCAGGCGGGTTCGGCTCCCACGAAAGGTGATCCGGTCTCTGGCATGGTGGAGGTCCAAGGCAGTCAGGAAGGGCTGCCTGTTCAAGGAGCCGGAGAGACTAGTTGTCACCACGGATGCCAGCCTCCTGGGGTGGGGCGCCCACTGTCAGGGCCACCTAGCCCAAGGCTGATGGACTCAGAGGGAGGCCGCCCACAGCATCAATTGGCTGGAACTGAGGGCAGCTCGCCTAGCGCTGAGAAAGTTCGCATCTCTAGTAAGAGGGGCTCACATACTGTTGATGACAGACAATGTGGCGACAAAAGCACACATAAACCGGCAAGGGGGCACTCGATCAAAGGCCCTCATGCTCGAGGCAGAAGCGCTGGGCAGGTGGGCGGAACGTCATCTGGCTTCTCTCAGTGCAGATCACATCTCCGGCGTAAGCAACCGGGAAGCAGACTGGCTGAGCCGCCAACGCATCGACCACTCGGAGTGGCGCCTGCACCCGGACCTGTTCCAGCAGATCGTGAGGAGGTTCGGCAAGCCACAGGTAGACCTGTTTGCCTCACACAACAACACACAGCTCCCACGCTTCTTCAGTCGCTACCACTCGCCCCAGGCGGAGGGAACAAATGCTCTGAGGTCAGCGTGGCCTCAGGGACTTCTGTATGCCTTCCCTCCACTTCCGCTCATCCCTCAAGTGGTGAACAAGCTCCTGACCGAAAAGGCAGACCTCATTCTGGTGGCTCCCTTCTGGCCCAGAAGGCCCTGGTACGCAGACCTGGTCAGCCTCTCAGTTCAAAGACCTTGGAGAATCCCCCGGGACAAGATTGCCCTCAGCCAGGGGGCCATCACCCATCCGGAGCCCCAGTGGCTGCAGCTAGCCGTTTGGCACTTGAAGGGGAGCTCCTGAGGAAGCAAAAATTCTCTGACCAGGTCATTCGAACAATCCAAGCGTCCAGGAAGCCCTCTACGACTAGAATCTACGATGCCACCTGGGCCGCCTTCTCACGGTGGTGCAAGACTAGGAACATAGAGGCCTCCTCAGCCTCGATCCCCCAGACCCTAGACTTTTTGCAAGAGGGTCTGGATAAGGGCCTTGCAGTCAGCACCCTCAGACGCCAGGTTGCAGCGTTGTCTACCATCCTGGCAAAGGGCTCCTCTCACTCGCTGAGTCAGCTCCCCCAGATCAAGAGCTTTCTCAAGGGAGCAGCGAACATCAGCCCTCCAACTGTTCACCGGTATCCGTCATGGGATCTTCCATTTGTGCTTAAGGCCCTGACCAAAGCCCCATTTGAGCCTTTGAAAAAGACCAGTCTGCGCTACCTCACCATCAAAACCGCTTTCCTGGTGGCCATTACATCCGCTCGCAGGGTAGCCGAGCTTGCTGCGCTCTCTGTCAGGGAGGATTTGTGCGTAGTTCACCCGGACAGAGTAATATTGAGACTTGATCCGTCATTTGCTCCGAAAATTAACTCCCTGTTTCACAGGACTCAAGAACTTATTTTGCCCAACTTCTGTCCCCATCCTTCTCACCCTAAGGAGCGTGAGTGGCACAAGCTGGACGTGAGACGGGCCGTGCGCACGTATGTAAAGAGAACAAAGGACTACCGCCGGTCAGAGGCTTTCTTTGTCTCCTTCCTCCCTGCGTCCCTGGGCCGCAAGGTCTCCTCTCACACTGTGGAACGTTGGCTACGTGCTTGCATCAAACTGGCATATGAGCACCAGGGCAAGACGGCTCCGAGACGAATCACCGCTCATTCCACCAGGAGCGCTGCAACGTCTGCAGCCTGGGCAACCCAGGCCTCTATCCTAGACATTTGTAGAGCGGCCACCTGGGCTTCCCCCACGGCCTTTATTAGAAACTATAAGATTGACACCTTTGCCTCAGCCGAAGCCTCCTTTGGCAGAAGAGTATTACAAAGAGTGGCTGAAATGCCAGAGGCTTCGGCGCTTCCCCACCCTGGGACTCAATAGCTTGGGCATGTCCCAGCATTTGGGCTCTCTGAGCAGTGCACTGGAGAAAGATCGTTGGCTTACCTGAACGGTCGTTCTCGGGGCACTGCGAAGAGAGCCCAAACCCACCCGGGTGTTTGTATTTTGAACGATGTGGCTGTATTGACTGTAATTGATTACAGGACGGTTCCTTCGTTTTCGAATTGAGCATGTGCAGGCAAAGGGAGGCGTGGTCAAGAAAAACATCACTCAGTCCAAGGGCAGATAGGCTGTGTTAACCCAGCATTTGGGCTCTCTTCACAGTGCCCCGAGAACGACCGTTCAGGTAAGCCAACGGTCTTTCTAGATACAGATCAGGTCTTCTAGAACAGTGGTCTCCAACCTTGGCAACTTTAAGACTTGTGGACTTCAACTCCCAGAGTTCCTCAGCCAGCTTTGCTGGCTGAGGAACTCTGGGAGTTGTAGTCCACAGGTCTTAAAGTTGCCAAGGTTGGAGACCACTGTTCTAGAACAACATGTTCTGGACAGTAAGGAAAATATATTTAGGCATAGTACTAGAAGACATTTTGTGAACACCAAAGGTAGTCATTACACCAGAAGAACCTGGTGCTAATTAAAGTGTGTGGGTGGAAATGTTATGATTTGGAGCTGCTTTCCTGCTTTGGCCTGGCAGTGCAGCATATAAATTCCTATTTTAGTTTTAGTAGAGACTCGTTGAAAATGTGAAACTCTTGTTCAGCCAGAAGTGGATCTTGCTCCAAGACTACCCTAATTAGTATACCCTTCAAGGGATGGATGGGAGGATTCTGGGATGGATAAGTCAAAGCTGAATCTAAATCCCACCAAAACCCTGTGAGATTATTTGATATGAGTGGACTTTGCATGTGTGTCTGAGGGGGAACACCTGAAGACATTGCACATCTGAAATCTGCATGGTGAATTAGGAAAAGGGCAAAGCAAATGGGTATACTTTTTCCACCAGGAAATTGCATATAGTTTTTTTTTTTGCTGAATAATTGCAAAGTCAATTTTCATAGGTTTTTGTTCAATTCATCTTTATGTACTGTTTGAAGGTAAAGTACTGTTGTTCACATACATTAAATGAAAAACGTCAGATGGGACGTACTTCACTTCTTCACCGGAGTAAAAATGCCTTATGACAAAATACAAGGGTTTCTGTTGGTTTATCGTATAATTTGCAAATTTAGAAAGCAGTAATAGACTATTAGGTTAGTGTTTCTCCAGCATTCGCTGGCTGGGGAATTCTGGGAGTTGAAGTCCGGACATCTTCAAGTTGCCAAGGTTGAGAAACACTGTATTAGGTCACCCCACAATAATTACATACTTTAAAATTATTAAGCCTCTTACCTTTGTGAAAGTGCATAAAGTTGCAGTTTCATGTAATTTTTGTCACTTGTTTTATACATTGTCATAATTCTTTATAAAGATGCAATATTTTTAAAATATAAATATCCCTTAATCGTGTGCAGATACAATTTCTGGTAAAACGTGGATTTCAATTTGATCAACTATTGCCATCTAGTGGCATCTTTAACTTTCAAAGTTGAGAAATCCAGCAAACTGACGTTTTCTAACTGTTAGCAAGCCTACTCTACCACGTCTATTTCATTATTTAAATCTGGGTATAAAGGAACATAAGTGAGAAGTTCTTTCCATTATCTTAATATTCCTTAAGATGTCTAAAGTTGACTTCTGTTTAAAATAACACATTTTTACAAAGCATGGATTAGATTTGAATGTATACAACTGAATAAGATCAATCAACAAATAATAGAAACGGAAGGTATCTTGACAAAATTGCAGTGTGAAGAAGCAGTAAGTGCTATTGACAATGCTTTTTTCATTTACTTAAAACAAATTTAAACTACGTTTTGTAGTTTACATTTTACATGTTAACTAAAATAAAATTAATTTGACAATAGAACTGTATATGATAAGAAAACCTTACATCAAAGCTATGTTGATCGCATGATTGGAGGGGTTATTTTTCTTTCAAACTCATTGATAACCAGCTAGTCATAGTATTTTATACTGGGGACCAGAACTAAGCTTAGGGGCAGGTAAAGTCAATAGTTGCAGAGAGTTTTTATATGTGGTAATGCTCTGGCGATAGTTACACCATGCATATTAGTCCAGAAAAATTAGCCCCTGATAAGTAGCATTGTTATACTATTGTGGTTTAAACAATTACTCAGCTGTCTTAAGAATCTACCTTGTCTAGTCCACCATAATGGACATGATACACCTGCAGAACCCATGCTTGTGTTGCTGTTAGTTCAGTATCACCATGTCCCAGTTTTTCTCTTCATAATCCCAGGCAAAGGAATTTCCGACCCAGTCAGTTGCTGGCAAATATATCTAGAATGTCTTATTGAATTTTTGCTGGACATTTGGCAAATGTCTTAGTTTTAGATAAGTAAAGCTATGCAATTGATGCTCCATTGTGGCAAAGTTCTGAATAAGAGAAAATAATTTCAAAGATGTATCTTTTGAGTTTTTCAGTAAACACCAGGTAGGTTTAGGTTTGTTCACTCTATTTTGATGTTATGGTTTTAAGTCCAGAATCAAAGCTGTGGCAAAGCTATCCACAAATCATGATATCCAGGGCTTGAGAAACCGTGACCCGTCAAAACCGCGGTCCACAAAAGCGCGATCGACGAAAGCGCGCATTTGACGTCATCACAGCGCGACGAAAAAAATTAAAAATTGAAATAAAAATAAAATTAAAGCAAGCCGATTCACATAAAGGTAAGGGTTAGGGTTAGGTTAAGGGTTAGGGTTAGGTTTAGAGCGTTAGGGTTACGTTTAGCGTTAGGTTAAGGGTTAGCATTAGGTTTAGCGTTAGGTTAAGGGTTAGGTTTAGGGTTAGATTTAGGCTTAGGTTAAGGGTTAGGGTAAGGTTTTCGCTTTATTTTTACATTTTTCGATCACAGCGCGAAGTTTTCGTCGCGCTGTGATGACGTCAAATGCGCGCTTTCGTCGACCGCGATTTTGTCGTCCATGGTTTTGTGGTGGAACCCATAAATGAAATCATTGTTGGATCACTTCAGAACCGAGTGAAGAATGCAAAGTTGGATGGACTTGATTCATCATAGAGCACCATCATAGGATAATGTAAAATCTCAACGTACAAATTTGAAACTCCATTTTAAGTGGGTGAAAAGTTACGATGAAAATGTATTAGTTTTCTAACAGTAGATGGCAATATGTATTCATTATCATCAAAAAATAGCATTACAATTTGTAAGATTGAAATATAAATAGACTGAAATGGATTTAATTCTTAAACACAAATTTGTGATTGATATTTAATCCTTTATAACTATAACCCATTTTTTTTTACAGTATCAAAAGTTACAGTATATATTTTTAAAGATGTGTGAGTATCAATTACACCAGGGGTCTGCAACCTTAAACACTCAAGCCATTTGGACCTTTTTCCCACAGGAAAAAAAAACCCACCAAGAGCCACAAAACCTGGGTGGGTGTGGACAACTCGGTCACTCACTCCCACCCAGTCACATGAGCCCCCTAGCCACGCCTATCCAGCCACAAAACCATTCTGTGTCTCTCCCCCTTCTGTATATCTGCCCCTCTCCCTTCCCCCTCTGTCTCAGTATCTCTGTGTCTATCTCCTATCTCTATTACCCCCACTCTGTATCTCTCTCCCCCCCTCTCCCTATCTTCCCTTTCCCCCTCTATCTCTCTCCCTCCTCCCCCCCTCTGTGTGTATCTCTCCCTCTGTATCTCTCTCCCTATCTTCTCCTCTCTCTGTATTGCTCTGTATGTGTCTCTCTGTGTCTCCCCCCCCCCCCATTTCTGTCTCTGTCTGAAAGCCACTGCTGGGCCCAGCCAGCAAGCTCTCCTTGGAGCTCTTTGCTACTCCTTTTATTCCTTTTTGGAAATCTGGGCTGGCTGAGGAAGGATTGCTAGTCATGGTGGAGGCTTCCTTTCGGGTGATGGTCCTCCTCACCCCTCTTTCTCCTCTCGGGACCCCCTGGCCAGCTGTGGCAGGGCCAGGAGGGTGTGCACACGGAGTGCCAAAGTGCAGCAGTTTTACTTGCTTTGCATAGCTGCCAATCACAAGTACACAATTGAGTGATTCAGTGTCTTCAAAGGCAGCCCCATGTAGAATATGTTGCAATACTCTAGCTAGCAAGTTACCCTAGAAAAACCCTCTTGCCCCAGGTAGAGTTGCAATTGGCATATCAGCCAAAATTGGGGAAAGGCAAAGGGATTATTAGATTTCCATGTTAATGCTTTGTCCAATTTCAGAATGATTTTTTTTTTCGGTTCAAAAGTTTTATTTCTTTTAAAACAAACATTTCATCATTCCTCAATCAGTAAGACATCGAAGTACAATTTTTTGTGTGTCAAAATAGTTCTAGTTTACCACCAAATTCTGTTTAACCTAATGTATAACCCTCCCTCGCTCCACCCTCCCCCCAACCCCCTCCTCCTCCCCCCCCCCGACTTCCCAGAACCCGTACACGGTATGGATTTTTAACAAACACAGTCTAAAATCTATTGAGAAAAAAGAAATAAAGAAATTAATGAGATCTCTACATTGATCTTAGCTTCTTCTTGTTCAATTTCAGAATGATTTAAGATGCAAAACCAAAATTCTGGTGATACTTAACATACAGAAAAGTAGCAGGATAGCCTCGCCATAAGTATGTGAATGATTGCTATCTTTGCAAAAGTAAGCATTATTTAAATTGCTTCATACATGGAGGGTAGTTTGTAATGTATTACATCCTTAGGTTACAAGACAGTGTTTCATGATTTATATCAGAAATGGGAATTCCTGCTTGTTGGCCTCAAAACCCCCTTCTATAAGCCATCCATCCAGTCATGCTGGTTTCTTGAGTAAGGGTTGTGTTAGAACCCCTAACAATCTTGACAAGTCATTTATGATTCTACTGTTCTGCGGATGTGATTGTGTAGCATTCAGTAGCTAGTCTTTTGCAATTAGTGAACAATGCAAGGAATGAAGTGTACACAAACAATGAAGGACAGGACTATTAACTCTATGATTTACAGTGGTATTGTTGCAAATGTGTTGTCCCCATTACTGCTTTCCAATATAGGTGCCTTTCTGTTGCATAGACCAACATCTAGAATTCCTCATCTAGCATGACCATTGCTGGGAATTTCTGAAAATTAGTGAAATACTCAGCAACAAGAATAGCTGAGCTTCAATTTTATGGACGCATCAAACTCCCCCTCATTACAACACAAGGATATTGCATTTATGTATCTTAAATACATAAGGTATAGAACATTTACAGCTCAGTGGTTCCTTTACTTCCAACAAAATAGCAGCTGTTGCTTTATAATAGAAGTGCGCCTCGTGAGGCCTCAAAATTGCATCTACCCTCCAAAGCCATGGATTGCTGCCCTCAGAGATTTATTCCAAATTGTAATTTTTCAAGGTGACAAATGAGGAAAATTATTAAATGATAGAAAAATCATATTAGCTACATTTAGTTTTTAATTAAATTTAAATGGGAATTATTTTTTAATTTATAAAGCAATTTGTTGTGGAGTTGAAATGCTTAATTGGCAGGGTCAGGGTACAGTAGTAATTTAGCTATTATGTTAATAACATTTTTTTTTCATGAATGGTAGATATTAGCTATTCAGTGATGCTGGACAGTTCAGTGGTCAGCATTTTTACAGATCAAATTAGAAAATAGAGCGAGTCTAATTTGACCACACAAACCTAGGCCTTGATTTTCCTCAGTTGTTCCCTCGGGAATAAGGGAATACACATAATGTTGGGATATGAACAATGTGAATCACGGCCTGGGGATTGGGAACCCCTAGGCTAAAAGGCCCTAGCAACTCGTCAAGTAAAAAAAGAGTTAATTGGCCTACTGCAGTGGCATTAAACTGGTGGCTTGCTGGCCGGATGCGTCACAAGCAGGCCACGCCCATCCCAGCTCCGGAAATGGGGAAAATGTCACGAAATGTCATGTGATGGCAATGTGACGTAGCAAGTTTGACCTCCGTCGTCTAGTGGTGAAGGCACTAGGCTTCAAAGCAGATGATCATGAGTTCAAGTCCCATCTTAGCCATGAAAGCCAGTTGGGTGACCGTGGGCCAGTCACACTCTTTCTCAGCCCAACTCAACACTATGGATTGTTGCTGTGGGGAAAATAGGAGGAAGGAGGTATGTTGGATCTGTTGAGTTACTAATAAATGCATACATGCATACATATGGTAGGAAGTTATCACCCAGCCCTCTCCCAGAAAAATGAAATATCCTAGGAAATATTGAAAAGGCAGAGTATTTCTCTGGATGTGAAAAGGAAGAAGCATGTTTTAAAAGACAGAATAGCTGCCTGCAGCTTCCTGCCCATCCCCACTTTGTCAATGAGCCATTAAAGCCTGAGCTAGTCCACTTTAAATAATAAAGAGTTCTCCCCTTCAGCTCCAGAGTGATGGGATTAAGGCATGATAACTCGCCACATGGCATCTGAGAACTCAACCAAACCTGGATTCAAAATGCAGCCTAGAGAGTTGCCCCTGCATGGCCCCATGGGAGTCTGACAACCAATCAGAATACAAGCTCAAGATCAAAGGCCAGAGAGGGCATAAAACCAGGGACTCAGCATCTCAGTCCCCCCTTCTCTTTTTCTCCACTAACATTGAAGCATGTGATCACCTTTTCTGTTCAGGACTCAAGCCATGTGATCCCGTCCACCATTAAAACCACCTTTCCAAGCAGCCTCCATGTCTCCAGTGTCTTTTTCCCCACTTGGAGCTGAACCCAGAAGGACATTTCTTCCAACAATATATACCATATAGATACAATTGATGTCACTGATTATTTTGAAAACATCTCCCATCCCAGGACATATGCAGCTAGGACATCTAATACTAAGTTTCCTGCTTGGGTTTGGACCTTGGTTTTCTTGCACCTACTTGTATGTTGTGGTCATACGGCTTGAATGTACGTAGGCTTGATTCCTGGTACTTGTACTTTTAGAATTTTTTTTTTATTTTATTTTTTTAAAAAGTTGGCAATTTCAATTTCAATTTTCAATTTACTTTATTTGTATGCCGCCCTTTTCCCTAAAGGGACTCAGGGCGGCTCACAGTTCAAGGGAGGGGGAAAACAGACAAAGTTACAAAACATAAAGACCATACACAGTTAAAAAGCACAGCAATCATACCATTCGAGTGGGGCAGCAAGTCTTTAGCCCCAGGCCTGTCGGAACAGCCAGGTTTTAAGGGCTATGCCGAAGGCCTGGAGGGTGGTGAGGGTACGAATCTCCACGGGGAGTTCGTTCCAGAGGGTCGGAGCAGCCACAGAGAAGGCCCTCTGGGTAGTTGCCAGTCGACACTGGGCGGCTGATGGAATTCGGAGGAGGCCTAGTCTATGGGATCTTATTGGTCTAGTGGAGGTAATTGGTAGGCGGAAGTAGGCAGTAGGCAAGAAATGATACCATTCAGGGCTTCTCAGATACCATCAATGTTTAAATTTATGCCTTGCCGGAGAGAGGCTTATGATCTGGCCTGTGGCTAGAAATAAGAGTGATTCACGAAGAGTCCGAAATGAAAAGTTGGTGATTTCCTACGCATCAAGTGATTACATTTGTGAAACATTGAAATAGTTAACTTGATTAACTTTTAAAATAAGAATGGGTGGGTGGGTGGGGGGGTGCTTGTTAATTATTAACCCGTGTCTGAGTTCTTATCAAAGTACTTAACTGTCACCCAAAGGCAGAGGGAGGTCAGATTTGTGGTTAAAAGCTGCACATTTAAAAACAAAATTGCCTTCAAAATATAGCAATTAAGGGTAGGGGTTAAGATACAAAAGAGGTAGTTTAAAAAAACTTGGCTATACCTATTTTGTGCCTGAAAATAGGATAAAGCGTACAAGCAAATGTTGACCTTATGCCAGGGGTGAAATCAACTCACCTTTGCTATCGGTTCAGTAGCAATGTGAGCGTGCACACATGTGCCACCTCCATGCATGCACAGACTTTTCCATGCATGTGCAGAGTGTCAAAAACAGATGTGATGATGACGTCCAGGCGGGTGGGTGGAGCCTGCTACTGAGCGTGCCTGCAAAGGTAAGCGAACAACGAGGGGAGGAATCCGCTGTGCCACGCGATTTAGATTAGCTAGAAAGCAGGAAATCCTGCTTTATAGCTAATATAAATCCTACGTGACAGCTGATCGTCGGAAATACTGATTCGCCCAAACGGTAGTAGTATTACTATCAAACAAGTAGTATTATTACTATCAGTTCACCCCTGCCTTATGCTCCAGGCATATTTCAGGGGCTGCAAAACCATGAATCGTCTTTCACATCTCTATGCCATTGTTTAACTATGATTTGTTAAGAGACATTCATGCAGATGAGCAAAAGCAATTGTGACTTTTGTTTGGTCAATTCCTTGCATTCGCCTCCTTTTTAAATTTACTTTCACCTTCTGTCACTGAAGGGAGTTTACTATGCCCAGGAGGGTGCATTCTAAGTACTAACCATGCCTTTTAGCCTCTGAGCATAAGCAAGGTAAATTAGGTGTTACCACCTCCTGTTAATTAAAGATTTGTCTTGGACGTATTCCACCATCGTTATCAAGGTATAGCTCTGAAACTGTTTACAGGTTTCTAATGAATGATAGGAAAGGATTGATGGTGCTCCTTAAGGCACGTTTCAAGGGCAAAATTTCATAGGACTCTCATATCAACATAAGGATGTTCTTATACACAAACTGTTACTTCATGCAGGTTCCCAATGATTCATAAGAAATCAACCAAGTCTGAAATTACTGGAGTGAAGGTTATATTTATTCAGTATTAAAATAGATCTTTATGAACAGAATCTAATAAAGCTGAATTTGATACAGAAATCAGGGGAAGATATTTAGAAACAACACATCAGCATGACATCTTATGACTAAAAGCGAAATGTCTCTGCTTTTAGCTGTTTCCAACTATTCTGGATTATAGAAGTGTTCCATAAATAATTTTGATTGTAAAGCTGTTGAAGAAGGCAGCTCGAATAGGGAATTTAGACTTATTTTGTCAGTTGCTCACAAATAGATATTATTTAGCTGATTAACTGATGCTTTTTTAGGTCCATATTAGACTTGTCTGAAATTCCAGACATTCTTTCCAGCTGGATTCATGTATTATTCTAAATCATGGTTTCCTTAATCTAGGGTTATTGGAATTCTGAAACATTCCATGTTCACTAGATGGCAGAAAAGAACTAGGTTTTTCGCTTCACTTAGCTGCCATCTATCAACCATCTAACTCAGTGTTTCTCAACCTTGGTGACTTGAAGTCCTGTGGACTTCAACTCCCAGAATCCCCCAGCCAGCTATGGACTTCAAGACACAGGACTTCAAGTCACCAAGTTTGAGAAACACTGATCTAGCTTCTTGCAGCCCAGAGCTGATTCTTTTTTAAACCAGGATTTATAGAATAAACTATAGCTAGTTATACGTGCCAGTCTTACAAGGTACACTGGATTATGAAACCAACTCTACAGGATATTAGAACTCTACTTTATTGAGATAGGCCACAGTAGTGTTTTTTTAACCTTAGCAACTGTAAGATATATGGACTTCAATTCCCAGAATTCCTCAGCCAGCTATGCTGGGAGTTGAAGTCCATGTATCTTAAAGTGGCTAAGTTTGAGAAACACTGGGCTACAGTAATAGAATTTTGCAAGTCTTCCTCTGGTTTTCTTTTGCTCCTTTTTATGTTCTAGGAGTTGGAGTAAGGTCAACATGACACTTTCTCATCCTCTCTCCACCCCATATTCATAGATGCTTCTTTTTAATTTGCTGCGGTTTTAACAGCTTCTGGCTGCCTTCTCCAATTGCATGGCTCTGTAGGAAGGGCCTCCCCCCCCAGCACTAGAAAAATGAAATATTTTGGGAAATATTAAAAAGACAGGATAAAATATTTCCCCTAAGGGAGAATGAAAAAAAAATCTTAAGGGAGGCAGAAACCAGCATCAGTCTCCCTGTCCCCAAGCAGAAACTGAAGAGGTCAGCTTTTAGAAATGCAGATTTGATAACCCATTCAGAAAGACTGGGTCAAGACAGAAACTCAGATAAGCAACAAACAAAAGGTTGACAAAATTAGCTCAGATAAACACCTAGGATTTGCATTTTCCCTTTTGCCTATAAAGCCAGCCATGATCCTACATGACCCCCATAGGAATACACAAGGTATAAAACCCGCCCACTCTTAACTCCTTTTTCCCCATTTTCGTCAAGCATGAATTAGATAACAGATCAGTGGTGGGTTGCAGGCGGTACGCCCCGGTACAGGCGTACCGGAGCCTGCCCGGAGCACTGGGTACTGTTCCGTTCCGGTGCTCCAGAGGGCTCACCGACCCGCCCAAGCTCCTTAGCGGTCTTTTAAGTCTTTGGCGCTTCCGCTAGAGCGTTGCAGAGGTTGGCGGAGGTGCTAAGACGACGCATGCGTGCACTGCGCATGTCCATGTGGACGCCGCTGGGCCCATTCTAACCATACTGGTTGGAAGGGGATCCGGAACCCACTACTGTAACAGATATATGTATAAACATGATTATGAATACATGAAATGGATACAAATACAAGGGAATATTAGGACAGGGATGGTAGCCACTCTGATGCGCTTATGCACACCCCTTAAAGATCACTTAGGAATGGGGTGAGGTCGACAGTAGACAGTTTAAGGTTTTCAGCTGACCCAGAACTGCACACTGTGTTTGTGGTTCTGTTCAATAAACTTTCTTTCCAATCAGCCTCTATGTCTTTATCCCAGCTTGGAATTGAATGAGATGGATTTTCCTTCCAATAGCTCCCTGCCTTTTGAAGTCCTATGCTGTAATTTGTAAAATTCCTGCAATATTCTAAGCCCAAATCAAATTTTGTTATGTCATGTTACATAAATTCTGGTCCACTTTACTTAAATGATAACTTTACTAAGCCCTATTAAAATAGCCATGTTGAAATTGTTTTAGCCGTAATCCCAGGTGTGGACATTACCCAGGTGATCCCTGTGTGGGATTCCAATCCCAGTGAGATGAGATAGTCCCTCAAGTAGCCTGGACCCATGCCAGGAAGGACTTTAAAGATAATGACCAACATCTTGAATTGCACCTGGAAGCAGGCCAGCAGCCAATACAGTTTGTGGAGCAGTGGTGCTTTATCAAGTATTGGAATAGCCTACCAACTAATTAAAGCACTCAAAAGCAAAAAAAGGGAATAACGATTTGCTTAGGAACCTGCTTTACACTTTAATACAATAGCAGAGTTGGAAGGGACCTTGGAGGTCTTCTAGTCCAACCCCCTGCCTAGGCAGGAAACCCATCAGACAAATGGCTATCCAACATCTTCTTAAAGACTTCCAGTGTTGGGGCATTCACAACTTCTGTAGACAAGCTAAGCTGTTCCACTGATTAATTGTTCTAACTGTCAGGAAATTTCTCCTCAGTTATAAGTTGCTTCTCTCCTTGATTAGTTTCCGCCCATTGCTTCTTGTTCTACCTTCAGGTGCCTTGGAGAATAGTTTGACTCCCTCTTCTTTTGACTCCCTCTTCTTCAACCCTGAGATATTGGAAAACTGCTATTATGTTTCCCCTGGCCTAGACCTTCTTTTCATTAAATTAGACATATCCAGTTCCTGCAACTGTTCTTCATATGTTTTAGTCTCCAGTCCCCTAGTCCTCTTTGTTGCTCTTCTCTGCACTCTTTCTAGAGTCTCCACATCTTTTCTACATCATGGTGACCAAAACTGAATGCAGTATTCCAAGTGTGGCCTTACCAAGGCATTATAAAGTAGTTTTAACACTTCACGTGATCTTGATTCTATCCCTCTGCTTATGCAGCCTAGAACTGTGTTAGCTTTTTTGGAAGCTGCTGCACACTGCTGGCTCATATTTAAATGGTTGTCCACTAGGACTCCAAGATCCCTTTCACAGTTACTACTATTGAGCAAGGTACCCCCTATACTGTACCTGTGCATTTTGTTTTTCTTGCCTGAATGTAGAACCTTACTCTTTTCACCATTGAATTTCATTTTATTAGATAGTGCCCAATGTTCAAGTTTGTCAAGATCCTTCCACTTGCTAAATAAAGCTGTGTTTGTTGTTCATTTGTCGCATTTCTCCAGCAGCTTCTATCTTGGGGCAATATTATTCCATCTTTGGTGTAGATGATAAGATATACTAAGGGAAGTTGACAATCCTATGGTTCAGTGGTGGGATTCAAAAACTTTTACTACCGGTTCTGTGAGCATGGCTTTGGTGGGCATGGTAGGGGAATGATACTATAAAATCTCCCTTCCCTTCCCACTCCAGGAGAAGGTTACTGCAAAATCCCCATTTCCTCCCGATAGCTGGAACTCGGGAGGCAGAGAATAGATGGGGTATTCACCGGTTCTCTGAACTACTAAAAATTTCCGCTACCGGTTCTCCAGAACTGGTCAGAACCTGTTGAATACCACCTCTGCTATGATTGCTTACACCGTTTTGGGAGAATAAATTTCACTAAAACGATAGGATCTCCTTCCACATATGATAACTGTCTTTGGGATACAAATATCAAATCCTCGCGGGCGATACTAAAATGTGTAGCCTATATAAATATAACTTCGTAGTTCATAAAACATGGCAGCATTCCCTTCCCCTTCTACATATATGCACACTTTCCAGAGTGACAGGGAAATGTATGGCTTCAAATTAGCCTCCATGGAGTTAAGGGGTATAAGTAACACCAAGGCACTAAAGGATATGCAATTAATTACAAGTGCTTATTTCATCTGAAAAAGAGCTGCCTTGCTAAATCAGCCATGGACACGTAATTCCAAGCATACAGCAACTATTTAGTGCATGTGTGGTTTTTTCCGGTAATGAACATTATGCAAGATTGAAATGTGATCTTTGAAGCAGAAAATGAAGATGAAAAAAAAAGCATCCTGAGTTTACAGAAAGTGATCCCAAACAAAGCGCTATTGTTTTCAAGGTCTACAGAATAGCAGTTGGAGCAAGGATCTCAACTGAAGCAAACAACTTGTTTACTTTTAGTTTCTTGCTTTTGCGGGGTGAGGTCTGGATTCATCTTGAACTTGTGCATGTACTAAGATTAACAAGATGAAACACTTTGCAGAGTTTAAGAATACACACACACTATGTATGTATGTGTGTGTGTGTGTGTGTGTGTGTGTGTGTGTGTATGTATGTATGTATGTATGTATGTATGTATGTATTTAGTGTCACAACCCCTGGTATGGCCAAATATGGGAGGAGGCATACTGCTTCCTTTCTCTGTCCATCGGCTCATCACAAGGGACCATCCAGACAGAAAGCCAATATTTTTACTGTTGCCTTTGTTACATTTGTGTTGTATTTGAGCTGATAAATAAATAAAGGGAGACTGATAAAGGAGGGGAACCTTGTGGCTTAGTGGTTAACACAACTGCTTAATATGTAATACAGCACAGGTTCAAATCCCAGTAAGGGTATAGCTAGCTGATGAGAGCTAAATAGCTTGAAATAGATCTATACTAGTCTCCCTTTATTTATTTATCAGCTCAAATACAACACACACACACACACACACACACACACACACACACACACACACACACAGACATATATAGGGAGACTAGTATAGATCTATTTCAAGCTGCTGAGCTGTCATCAGGTAGCCATACCCTAACTGGGATTCAAACTTGGGCTGTTTTTACATGTTAAGCAGTTGTATTAGCCTCTAAGCCACAAGCTCTCCTCCCTTATCAGCTGAGCCAAGCTGCTCCCTCCCATATTTGTGCATACTAGGTGCTTTGACATAACACTTTACACACACACACGCACGCACGCACCACTGGTGGGTTTCAAAAATTATTCAAACCTACTCTGTGGGTGTGGCCTCCTTTGTGGGAGTGGCTTGCTGCCCATGTGACCGGATGGGAGTGGCTTGCCGCCCATGTGACCGGATATGAAGATGCCGACGACACTTGTCAGAACCACCTTAAATTACCTCACACACAGCCCTGGCATGCATAAGAATATGATGTAAACTTCTTTTTTAAAAGGCATCTTTGGTTTGCATTAAAACAACTTAAACACACGCAATGTTCTGATTGCACCACAAACGCAGTAGTCATCCTTACCTTTCACAGAGGCACTGAGTTTTATAAATATGAGCATGATAGTGTAGAATAATCATATCCAAGGACCAGTGGTGGGTTTCAAAAATTTTTGGAACCTCTTCTGTAGGTGTGGCCTGCGTTCCGGTTCCACTGGTGGAACCTCTTCTAACCAGTTTGGTAGATTTGACGAACCGGTTCTACCGAATAGGTGCGAACTGATAGGAACCTACCTCTGGCACGCACACACGCACAAGCACTGTTTCCCCAAAAATAAAACTGAGGCTTATTTTCTTTTCAGCCCTAAAATAAGCACCAGATCTTATTTTTGGGGATGTCTTACCCGCTCATCTTAGGACCATTGCCGTCACACCTCCCATGTCGTGACATCTGTTGCGCCATTGCCTGACTTCTGCAGCTGCTCACAGCAATGCCATGTGGCTGATTGCGCCGGTGCTGCGGCTTAGACACTGTGAGGCTCATCACACAAGGGCTGCTGGTCATGGGAGGCTACGTGGCATATCGTGCCATTGTGCATGTGAGTGGCGGCACCGGCATGATGAGCCTTGTGGCATTCTTCCATGAGCAGCGGTATTGATGCGATGCGCCACATGGCATCCAGCTACAAGCAGCTGTAGACGTCGGGCAGCGCCACGACAGGTGTTGGGGCCTGGGAGCCCTGGGTGCGGCGGTCCTAAGGTAAGCAGGTACAGGGCGTGTAGGGCAGCTCAACCCGCCCATCCTGCCCTAGTTTGATTTTTACGCATGCGCCTTACTCCACCTTGTAAAACCAGATGGTGGGCAGGGCTCAACTAGGGCTTATTTTGGGGGCAGGGCCAGTGGTGGGATTCAAATAATTTAACAACCGGTTCTCTGTCCTAATGACCGGCTGGGTAGATGGGGCTCGGTGGTCATGTGACTGGGTGGGTGTGGCCAACTCAACATCACTCACGTCAATGGGTGCTTCGTCTTAGCTGTTAGAATGTAATAAGGGTTAACCAGAGAGGCAGTTTCTGTAAGCAAGTGTAAAGTGGAAAAAAACAAAATAAAATTTCTTCCAACAACCGGTTCTCCGAACTGCTTAGGAAGTTAACAACCGGTTCTCCTGAATTGGTGCGAACTGGCTGAATCCCACCACTGGGCTGGGCTTAAATTAGGCAGGCATGAAAATCGGGCTGAAGCTTGTTTTTGGGGTAGGTCATATTTTGGGGGAAACATGGTATATATGGGGTTGGCAACATTTTTTTTTTTGATAGATGACTGAATTTGGCCTTTGAGAGATGCCTTCCAAGCCACATATCAATAAGTAGGAAATGAAGAATGAAATCAGAGCATTTAAAAAAAATGTGAATGAAAATTGAATTTCTTTTCATTTAAAGTAAATTAGTATCCATCCTCTTTTTTAAAAAAAAAACCAAATTCATCCTTGTAGTCTTCCTGGGTTCCACCACAATACCGCGAAGCCCTTATCCACGGAGACATAAGCGCGAACCCTAATTCGCGCCGTCCAAATCGCTAAAGCAAATGTGACCTTACTGCGCTGACATAAGGGCGGAGGGCAAATCCGCGCCTTCCGAAGCACTCAGCACTCAGCACCCTAAACCTAACCCTAAACCAAACCCTAAACCTAAACCTAACCCTAAAGCAAACCCCTAAACCTAATCCTAACCTTAATTTAAATCGGCTTTCTGCCGCCGCGCTGTTTTAAAGCGCCCTTCTGTCGCCACGCTGTTGTCGCGGCGGTGATGACGCGCAGTGATGACGTCGCAGCTTTAGCGACGCGGTTTTATCACCGCTATTTTGACGAGCGTGGTTTTGTCGTGCCACGGTCTTCCTGGTAGCTTCTGGTTATGAAAGTGGTTTGACATTGCCACTTTCTTATGCTTATTCTGTATATTTGGTTTAAACTTCTCAACCTAGCCAACTACTCAAACATTTGAAGTACCAAATTTTGCAAAAGTGAAAATTTAGAGAAAAACAAAGGGCCATTCAAGAACTAAATATTTTAAAAAAATAAGAGACGCCCCAATCTACCCTCTCTGGGGTGTGTTCCTAAGTATTCCCCCTTGTTTGGGATGGATTTCCAGAATGCGTTAGCGTCACAAGAAATAGAGTTGACAATCTGTAATATGTAAGACTATCGCTCACCCATTTTGGTTGCAGGGGCTAATGGTGCCACCAGTGAAAAGACTCTTTTAATCACTGTGGTCATCCATCTCATGAAGTACATGCATTTCTATTAATTGCAAGATTTCTCTGCACCCGATAGATGTCTTATGGACTGTCGAAGGATCAGGAGTTCAAGCTATTTCTTGTAGATGTCATCATAGAGCGCCAAAGGTCACCCAAGGTCACATATGTGAAGTTGACCTCTCCCAAAATGGGGTCGAGTCTACTTTTGTGGGAAAAAAAGGAAGGGAAAATAAAACAGCATGTTCCCACCACCATTCCTAGCTAAATTGCATCTTCCTGAGCTGTTAGGTGCTGACGTTTTCTTAGGAAGTGCTGAGTGATTTCAACCAAAGAATAGTGGTTGATTAAGACACTTGATTCGTTCCTTGCACAGCTGGATGGTAAGAATTACCGGTAAAAAACCCAGAGAAATATACTAAAGCAGACTCATATCTGATTGTACAAATAATAACATCAGCTAGAATTGTATTTGCACAAAATTGGACAGCAGACAAAATCCCATCAGAAGAAGAGATAACAAAGAAGATATTAGATTGTGCAGAAATGAATAGGTTGATATTGAGAATAAAGTACAAAGAGAAATCAGTGTACTACAGGACATGGGGGCAATTTTATGATTGGCTTGAAAAAAGATACAAATAGAAAGAGAAAGGAACAAAGCACAAAACAAATAACTCAGGTGACACATTATTAAAATGATATGAATTGACAAATAGCAATTATAAGAATGTATATTTAAGAATGAATTTGAAAGAAAAAACAAAAAAACTTTTTTCAAAATAAAAAAAAAGAATTACCGGTAAACTGTATATTGGTGAATGCATCTTGCTTATGAATACTGAATAGAGTAGAATAGAGTAGAATAGAGTAGAATAGAGTAGAATAGAGTAGAATAGAGTAGAATAGAGTAGAATAGAGTAGAGTAGAGTAGAATAGAGTAGAATAGAGTAGAATAGAATAGAATAGAATAGAATAGAATAGAATAGAATAGAATTCTTTATTGGCCAAGTGTGATTGGACACACAAGGAATTTGTCTTTGGTGCATGTGCTCTCAGTGTACATAAGGAGAATAAAAATACATTCATCAAGAATAAAAAGATACAATACTTCATGATAGTCAAGGTTACTAATAAGCTATCAAATTGTACTAGGAAACAATAAAAACCAATATAAATTGAAAGATACAAGCAAGCATGGTTATAGTCATAAGTGGGGAGAGATAGATACTAGGAAGGAAGAGAAGAATAATAGTAATACCATAGTGAATCACAGAGAACGATAGTACTATCAATTAGACATTGCACATTAAACGGAATAGGGGCTGACTCCAAAACCTTGGCTGTCACCTTCAAAGCCCTTTCTAAATTGCAACTAAAGTCGTATCTTTTTTTTCCACACGAAAGCAGCAAGAATTGATTTAATACACGATTACATGACTTAATACATTATTGAATTAAATCACAACGCATCCCACTGACTTTCATTAATTTCCTTTTGCTTTACTTGAATATAAATGGAACTGGGTAACGAAGGCTAATTTTTGTCAGCGCCCTCCCTACTTTCTGCAGCTTGGTCCCATCATGTCATGGGAAAATATAACTTTGGGCCCCCAAAGATTTATGCCTCCCGATCTAGTAGTGTAGTCTATTACTAAGATGCAAATCATCCATGTTCCAGTTTGAATTATTAACTTGGACTGAATTGTCAGCCTGATTCAGTGGTGGGATTCAAATAATTTAACAACCGGTTCTCTGCCCTAATGGCCAGCTGGGTAGGTGGGGCTCAGTGGTCATGTGACTGGGTGGGTGTGGCCAACTCAATGTCACTCCCGTCGATGGGTGCTTTGCCTTAGCTCTTACAATGTAATAAGGGTTAACCGGAGAGGCAGCTTTTGTAAGCAGGTCAACAAAGATGAGGCTAGAAACAACACCAGAATGTTTCCTTCCTGCCTTCCTTACAGGATTAGCCCTGTAAAGTGGGGAAAAACAAAAGGAGATTTCTTCTAACAACTGGTTCTCCAAACTGCCTGGAAAGTTACCAACCGGTTCTCCCGAATAGGTGCGAACCGGCTGAATCCCACCACTGGCCTGATTCCCAAAAATGGAGTCGATTTGATCAGAATCATGATTACAACTGAATTGATTGGATTAGAATATTTGTTTGATTTGATACCCAAACAAAAAACTCTTACTATAGAACTGGTGAGATGGCATCCTGCCAGTTTGGCATCTAGTCCGTTTGGCAATTTGGTTCAAAAGGATAATTCAATTGAAATCATTGAAACCAACTCTCAGACCCAGCCATTCCCGGGCTGATGCATATTGAAATGGTGATAGAGAAATATTGATTGTGGGCAATTTTGGACATGCAGGCAAGAGTGAAACTGTATTAAGCCAGAATGGTTTGTCATTGATAATGCAGTGCATCTCCACGCTAAGCAAGATAGATGATGATCCCGTATACCTTGTTTTGAAGCATCCTTTGGAACTGTAATGGGGAAAGCATATAGCTTAATAAAAGATGGCAGGCCTAAGTGAATATTTTGTAAGCTAGGCATCTATCACATAGGAATTCTGTGGGGCAAGTTATAAGAGCAGGAATAAATGTCTTTTCTGACTTGGCACAGTGGTGGGTTTCAAAAATTGTTCGAACCTACTCTGTGGGTGTGGCCTCCTTTGTGGGAGTGGCTTGCCGCCCATGTGACCGGATGGGAGGTGCTTGCCGCCCATGTGACCGGATATGAAGATGCTGACGACACTTGTCAGAACCACCTTAAATTACCTCACACACAGCACTGGCATGCATAAGAATATGAGGTAAACTTGTTTTTTAAAAGGCATCTTTGGTTGCGTTAAAACAACTTCAACACACACAATGTTCTGATTGCACCACAAACGCAGTAGTCATCCTTACCTTTCACAGAGGCACTGAGTTTTATAAATATGAGCATGATAGTGTAGAATAATCATATTCAAGGACCAGTGGTGGGTTTCAAAAATTTTTGGAACATCTTCTGTAGGTGTGGCCTGCTTTCCGGGTCCACTGGTGGAACCTCTTCTAACCAGCTCGGTAGATTTGACGAACCGGTTCTACCGAATAAGTGCAAACTGGTAGGAACCCACCTCTGACTTGGCAATTCTATGATCAACTCTGTAGAGCAGTGGTCCTCATTTTTCTGGCACCAGGGACTGGTTTTGGAAGAAAAATAGTCTCCCACAGACCAGGGGTGGGTGGGATGGTTTCATATGCGATCTAGATCCCATGTATATGCAGATAAAACTTATTCATTTGCCTAGCACTTGTATGGCCCAGTTTCTAACAGGCCACATTTGGGACCCCTGCTGTAAAGCCTTTATTTTTCAGAGGCAGTTTATGACTGATATGTAGATGCTTGCGATATATAATAAAGATTTCTCTGAATTAAGTGACTTTCTTCCACATTAGTAAATAAACCCTGAAGTGGAACTGCACTATACAAGGTCCCTAGAGAGTCTAAGTGCAGCCCCCAGATTCCCCAAAAGTTTTGCTAAGTGCAATTTTGAAAATGGTGGGAGCAGGGAAATCCTTAGCCAATGACCACTGGAGTGTAAAGCCACTGTAAAGGAATGCTTTGCTGTGACAATGTTGTCAGTCCATGGAATGGGAGAATTCACCGCAGCTGACTCACCGCTGCAACCAACTGGCCGCAGGACCATTCAACCAATACAAAAGTTACATTAATTTCAATGGAACCATGGCCAATAATAATTAAATAGGATCAATCCAGAAATACAAGAGTTGCAGTAATTCTGATGAAAACGTGGCCACGCATAATTATAGTAACTGAATGAACATGGTGCCCAGGACCCAAAGGTGGAGCAACATTAAAAACGACTTGAGAAGCAATTGGAGTTGTTTCTATGGATTAAAGCAGGGGTGTCAAACTTGATTTCGTTGACCTCATGTGTTTCACCTGGGGGGGGGGGGGCAGGAAGGCCCATGGAGGCTGTGATCAGCTTGATGTCACTCATCAAGGCACTGGTTCCTGCATCCCTCTGCCGGTGAAAACGGAGCCCAGGAGGCCCCTACTTATGGCCCTCCCGAACTCTGTTTTCGCTGGTAAAGGCGCCGTGGGCTGGTCCTTCACTGTTTCCAGGGCAGGCCTGAGGGCCAGATCTAAACAACCTATGGGCCAGATTTGGCTCACGGGCCTTGAGTTTGACACCCCTGTATTAAAGTGTCCCTACACCTAGTCATCATATTAAATGAAAGGCGGATATGCATGAAATCCCATTAATCTTTGTTCTGGTTTCAGCGACTACTTTTGGAAGTGTGGCTATCAGAAGCAGCTGTTCCCCTTGCACTAAATCAGTGGTTCCCAAACTTGGCAACTTTAAGACTTGTGGACTTCAACTCCCAGAATTCTCCAGCCAGCTCTGTTCTGCTGGCTGGAGAATTCTGGGAGTTGAAGTCCACAAGTCTTAAAGTTGCCAAGTTTGGGAACCACTGCACTAAATGAAGCTGCAGGAATATAAAAGCACTCAATGATGCACAATGTAGGACCAACGGATGAATATTCAACTTTTTTCTGGAGTTTGGGTTGGCTGACAATGCAGCCTTAATATAACGCACTGAATTTAGAAGAACTGATTTGAGTTAAATGTTAAAAAACAACAACACATCACTTCCTAACAGGAAGAATTTGATTGTGAAATAGAGGCTGGACAGCCATCTATTAAGAAGACTTAATGCGAGTTCCACACTAGAGAATTGAAGAGTGGATTTGTTGAAAGAGGACTGGCCCGAAGATGGCTTCTTCCCTCTAGGAGACCCTGTGTGTTTTGACGGCTCCCTCCCTCCCTCCCTCCGTCCCTCCCTCCCTCTCCTTCTGACCCATTCAGGCCCTGACCTATAAATTACATGATAGGGAAAACCGCTGGAGCAGGAGAAGGAAAGCGCCCCTTTTCAAAACTGCGCCCTCCAGAAGTGGCGCATCCCTTCGCTCCGACGTTCCCGGTTGTGGCCGCTAGGAGGCAGCGCAGGACAATCAGTTGGCATTTCTGAGCCGCGAGACGCTTCTGGTCGCTGCAAAAAAAAAAGGGAAACTCTGTGAGTGGTGTGTTGTGTGTGTTGTGTTTGTGCGATCCATTGCAGGTTTTCACAAAGCCGTTTCATTCCCACAGTCTAAGGGAGGATCTTCCCTAACACCCTGGAAATGCAAGGCCGATCACGATGAATAAAAACAGTTTGCAAACGTTTATTTTTCTGATGTCTGCTTTAGCTAAAGGCGATTGTCTCTGGTGCTGCCAAAATCCGCTCGGCCATTAGATGGCGAAAGAGAGCTTTCATTGCCCGCGTTGCTCGCCGAGCTTTGGACAACGCATTGCCCTACCCATCCTTGGTAGGACATGCCCAGCGTGTTGCGAATTTCTTCTCATCTGGGTACCAGGATCAGTTATCCCCAACACCTTTTATGCCCACGAGGTGGGCACCAGATCTAGACTGACGTCTGGATTCCACCAATGTCTTCTCCTTTTGTTTAGGCTCGTGCTCGCGTTGGCTTCAGGCCACGCCAAGGTTGGAGGAAGCAAATCTAAGCTTCTTCTAAAGTTTGAAAAGGACGCCTCGTTGGGCAGGAAAACCTGAAGGCTTTTATGAATGCGGGGCAGAGGCTGCAATGAGCCCCTCGCGCAATTTCTCCAGAATATTTTTTTGCGGGGTGGGTGGGTGGGAAATCTTTTGCTTAGTGATTTACTATAAATTAAGATAAAGGATGGGGAAGTAATGCTGCTTTATTTTGCAGAAAATTCCCTTTCACGGTTAAAAAAATAATAATACACGCAACCACAGCAAAGGCGGAGGGTTTGAAGCCTTTCCACTTGCGCCTCATCCACACAGCTGCGCTCTCGGCTTCGTTCTCTCCTCTGGCTTTTTTCTGAATCTTACTCGCTTCTGAGCTTGGCTTCGTTTCTTGCGCATTGTTCAGAATATCTGAGGAGATGGGTGGTTAGCAACGGCTGTTTTCTTACTAGTGATTTACGGTAGTAGCTTCTTACAGCGCCATCCGACCATTTCGGTACCGAGGTGTCAGTCATGAAGGTGGACTTTAGATCAAGTCCACAAGTCTTAAAGTTGCCAAGGTTGGAGACCCCCCTACTTCCCCTCCCACCCACCCATCCTCTCCCTCCCTCCCTCCTTCTCTTCCACCCTCTTCCTTCCAGCCTCCCAGCTTCCCTCCCTCTCCTTCTCTCCCACCCTCCTCCTTCCCTCCCCCTCCCTCTCACCCATCATCTCCTTCTCTCCCATCCTCCTTCCTTCTCCCTCCCTCTCATCCTTCCTCCCATCCTTCTTCCCTCCCTCCCCCTCCCACCCTCCCCCAGACTTCCTCCCTCTCTCTCCCATCCCCCTCTCTGTGTTGTGCTGATGGTGTGTGTGTGTAGGGGAAGTTGCAATAAATATGCTACAAACATGCCCTTCTGGCATCGTTTCTCGCTGGGTCTCCCTGATACTGTTTTCATCTCATGGAGGAAAGAAAGGTTTCAATCCTCCCCTCTCTCTCTCCCCCTCCCCCCCTCTGTGTGTGTGTGTGTGTGTGTGTGTGTGTGTGTGTGTGTGTGTAAGTAGTATTTCACCTCTTTATTCTTTTTGTTAAAAAATTAAATTTTTATTATTTACATATACATACATTGAATACAGTGTAATTCTCCTGGTATTTCACTTGCTATAAAACAAAGGTAATAACAAAATAACATCTATACTATTTTAAATGGCGCTAGTGTTGTACAGTGAGTTTTGACCATCATATTCTAGTGTGTCAATTTATCATTCTAATACCTACATTCTAATGCAATAGCAGTTAGACTTATATACCGCTTCATAGGGCTTTCAGCCCTCTCTAAGCGGTTTACAGAGTCAGCATATTGCCCCCAACAACAATCCGGGTCCTCATTTTACCCACCTCGAAAGGATGGAAGGCTGAGTCAACCCTGATTTGAACAGCCAAACTGCAGTCAGCTGAAGTAGCCTGCAGTGCTGCATTTAACCACTGCGCACCTCGACACAATAACTCTTTCCATGTCCACCTAACCTGATTCTTCCACATTCCAACCCACTTCCTGTTTCTAACCATTGATAGAATCTATCCCATGTAGCATAATATTCCGTATCCCCTTTATCTTTTATTTCTAGCATTAGTTTGTCCATTTCCAAACAGACTAGTATCTTCCTTATCGGCTCCTCCTCTGAAGGGGTGTTTCATCTCTTTATGACCCCATTGGAGGGCAGCCTCTGAGTGGGCCAACCCTGCTAGACTTTTCCACCCATCTTCCCTCCCACACACACACACAATGGCTGCCCAAGGAGATGAAGGTGTGTGTGTATTAGTGTTCAAAATTGCAAATCTCACATCACTTTTAACCCACTTTTGGTGGGTTCAAGAGCTGGAGGGATGCATTAAATCAGCAGGGTGGGGTCGGGTGGAGGACACGTTGGAAATGGCTGGGGAGGCCAGAAGCACAGCTGGACAGGTGTGTGGAAAGGGATCCTCCTTGAGCCATAAGAAAGGGCGCCCAGCTGGTTGCATCATCACCTTTGCTTTTATCTGATCCAGAGGGCAATGGATTCTTACTGAACGGCTAGCCAAGGAAAGCGATTGGTGGAAGTTGTTAGCATTGTGGCTCCTCCTGCTCCTCCCTCCCTCTAGCATCACCTGTCAGCAGGAAAACTACCATCTACTGTAGATGGCTTGGGCATCTTTCAAGAGGGCTCACAGGCTTGGGGATGGGACAGGAAGGAAGCCATCAATCATCTATATCAGTGGTCTCCAACCTTGGCAACTTTAAGACCTGTGGACTTCAACTCCCAGAGTTCCTCAGCCAGCAAAGCTGGCTGAGGAACTCTGGGAGTTGAAGTCCACAGGTCTTAAAGTTGCCAAGGTTGGAGACCACTGATCTATACGCTCAAGTATTCCCAATGCTGTAAAATAGAGGGGGGGAACTATGGCTCTTTTAGGACTTGTGGACTTCAACTCCCAGAATTCTGGCTCAGGAATTCTGGGAGTTGACGTCCACAGGTCAAAAAAATCCATAGTCCCCCAACCCTGCTGTAAGAGAAGAAGAGGGCTGGCCAGCACTCCAGTTTTGTCTTGGTGTTCAACAGCATCCATAAGGCCACAGAGCCATCCTCCCCCACTCCCCAAATTCTAGAAACCAGCCATGTTAAAGCTCTGGAAATAGAAGAAAACCCGATAATGTTCCCCAAGGTGACAGAGCCATATATAGTTGCCGGAACCAGGCTCTATTTCTGGGATTCAAAAGTGCTAATCTCATTTGATAAACACGGGTCTAAGGCAATTTCAAAAGAGAACTAAACCAGTGTTTACACGGAGCCCCAAAAAGACAGGAGTAGGGTTATGGAAAGGCACTGTAAAGCCTTACACGAAGTGGAAGCAGAGCAGATTGTATCCACAGCTCAAACTATAAAACTGAGAAAGTTAAATAGCCTCAAGGGTAGGTGAGGATGAGATGAAGGCTCATGGTGTGCGCGCGCGCACACAAGAGAGAGAGGGAGATAGCAAGGGAGGGAGAGACGGGGAGAGAGAGGGAGGGAGAGAGGGAGTGAGGGGAGGGAGAGAGAGGGAGGAAAAGAGGGAGGGAGAGAGGGAGGGAAAGAGGGAGGGGAGGGAGAGGGAGGGGGAGAGAGGGAGGAGAGCTAGAGAGGGAGGGAGAAAGAGAGAGGGGGAGGGAGGGAGGGAAAGAGAGATAGGAGGGAGGGAGAGAGGGAGGGAGGGGAGGGAGGGAGAGCTAGAGAGGGAGGGAGAAAGAGAAAGGGGGAGGGAGAGAAAGAGAGATGGAGGGAGGGAGGGAGGGAGGGAGAGGGGGAGAGAGAGAGAGAATAGTACTAGAGCAGTGGTGTCATTGTGGGCAACATCAGGGTTGCGTTTGACCTGGGGAGGTGGTGGCAAGGCTGGGCATGGCCAACTCAACATCACTTGTGTTGGCACCTCTGGTGGGCAAATGCTAAGATAAGAATTCCCTCAGACCCTCCCTCCCTTTCATTATAACTTCCTTCCTTCCTTCCTTCCCTACTTCCCCGCTTTCCTTCTTTTTGTCTTTCCTCCTTCCCATGCAAAAGGAGAAACATTTCTACTTTTGTTTTGTTTTACTATCCCAAAGATGTGGGATATTATGTCATTTCAGCAGGTGCAGGTTAGAAGATGCTAGAAATCCGTGTCCTAGAAATAGCCTTTAGAGCCAATTTGTTTAAAGCACCAAGGCAGTGTCCCCCCCCCCACCAAACTTGGCAATTTTAAACCCTGTGGACTTCAACTCCCAGCTGACTGGGGAATTCTGACTGGGGAATTCTGGGAGTTGAAGTCCATAGGGCTTAAAGTTGCCAAGTTTTTTAAAAAACACTGCCCTAAGGATAAGCTAAGCTCAAAATATGGGATCCTGGAAAATAATTCAAGAGTAACTCGATCCCAGCTCCCCCCCCCCACAGCCCTTGGACTCGCCTGACGGGCGCTCTGATGGGAAGCAAGCCGCATTGTGGCTGATGGGCATTGTAATCCAACTCATCAGCTGGCTGCTGAGAAGAAAAAGGTCCGTTTCTTGTGAACGGCACGCCCTTCTTTCCTATCTGGTCTGCGAGGTTGTTGGGGGGGGGGGGGTCCTTGCCAAAGAGGGAAGGATGGAGGGGAGGGGCAATTGAAGCGCTCATCCCCTCCCCCCCATGGGATGGGGGAGCGCTGACTGATTGGTTGGAGAGTCCTTTTTTTTGGAAGGGGGCTTTTTTCTTAATGCGGGGAAGAGGAAGACCACCGCAGGGTTTTAGCACCCGGGACCCTCGCACTCCCCCCCCACCCCCGCCCCGCAATCCGTTCCTCGCGCCTCGCTCCAGCCCTCTGGGCGAGAATGAATGAAGCGGAGACTGCGGGAGCACCCAAAGGGGTGGGAGGGTGGAAGGGGGGCAGCGCAATCCCGGCTCGATCGATTCTTTCGGGAAGAAAAGTCCCTCCCCGCTTTTCCAGCTGAGGCGCTTTCTGCGCAAGCGCACTCAGGCCGCCTCGGTTAAGCTTCGATGGAGACAAGCCACGGATTCCGAAGTGGAGCCCTCCGCGCGTTTCTTTTGCCGCTTTGCAGGCTCGGTTTAGCGTCACCTTTCCAAGTCCCCTCGGTTTTTAAAGGTCTGAGCCTGAAAACACCCGCGGCAACCGTTTCGCGTGGCCAGTTTGGGAGCGGGAGGGAGGAAAAAGGTGTGGGCGTGCAGGTAGGTAGATATGTAGGTAGATAGATGATAGATAGAATGATAGATAGAATGATAGATAGATAGATAGATAGATAGATAGATAGATAGATAGATAGATAGTTAGATAGATAGATAGATAGATAGATAGATGATAGATAGAAAGATGATAGATGATAGATAGATAGATAGATAGATAGATAGATAGATAGATAGATAGATAGAATGATAGATAGATGATAGATAGATAGATAGATGATAGATAGATAGATAGATAGATAGATAGATAGATAGATAGATAGATAGATAGAATGATAGATGATAGATAGACAGACAGACAGACAGATAGATAGATAGATAGATAGGGCTCCAAATTTATAGAAGCTACTCCTTATAATGTAGTTCAAGAAATGCGTCTAAGGTAGATGTGGAGGTTCAGTGGCTAAGACGCTGAGCTTGTTGGTTAGAAAGGTCTGAGGTTCGAATCCCTAGCGCTGCGTAATGGAGTGAGCTCCCGTTACTTGTCCCAGTTTCTGCCAGCTTAGCAGTTGTAAATATGCAAGTAGAAAAATAGGGACCACCTTTGATGGGAAGGAGCGCCTGCGGTGTTTAGACATGCCGGCCACATGACCAGGAGAAGTATTCGGACAGCGCTGGCTCTTCGGCTTTGAAGGGAGATGAGCACCGCCCCCTAGAGTCGGGAACAACTAGCACGTATGTGCGAGGGGAAGCTTTACCTTTAGACTCTTTCTAGGAAATCGGGGCTTGGTGATTTAAGTGCGGCTGGGAGCCAAGTCCCTTTTCTCCTTGCCAACCGACCCACCTCCCCAGACGGGTTGGACTGTAGCTCCCACGGGTGTCCAGGGGTCGCGAGTGGTAGTCCCGCCCTCCACGGAAGGGCGCCTCGTTGGGGAAGGCTACAATGGTCTAGGCTTAGTCAAACTTACGGGGGCGCCTGTATCTCCTCCCCTTCCCTCCTCCTCGCTTTCTCCCGCCCCTTCCTCGTGCATTTGTAAAGTAGCCCCCATCGAGAAATGATAAATATCCCTGTTGATCACTTGATTGATTACCTCTTGGAAAGGTCACGAAAGCTCGCAGTAATTTCCTTTTGCCCGAGGCTTCCTTTCCCACTTGGACTCTGAGCGCGACAGTTCCAAGTGTACCGGCGATGGGAAGGTGGGAGGGGGGGGGGCTTCGCTTTGATTTTAACCCCTAAGTAGCCCCCGGAGGAGGAGGAGGAAGAGGAGGGGTGTCGAAGGAGACGAAAGGTAGGGCAGGGCTGGGTAGGGGTAAAAAAAAAATAGCGTGGGTCGAATAAACCCGAAGACACTCAAAAGTCAGTCCCAGGAGTGACAGAGACCCCGCCAAGATGAATGGAGGCGCTCCATTAATGAATGGGGTTCCCCCCCCCCCAACCAAGATAACCCACCGCCACCAATGGAAGCGGCTCTTTACAATGTAAAGAGAGAGAAAAAAGTCTGCCTCTTGGGAGAAGATAAAGGATTTTTTTTAAAAAAAAAGTTTGCTTTTTTAAAACATAAAATCTCACCTCCGTTCTGGGGAGAAGTATGGGGCAGGGAGATGGGGGGGGGGCTAAGTGTTGTCTGTCTGTCTGTCTGACTGACTCTCTCTCCTGTGGTCTAAACATTCAACTGTAAGCAACCAGACGCGCTATTAATTTACCCAGCCCTACCCAGGGTCCTGAACCCAATTAATTTCTAATAATTATAGCCCAAGGGGACTTGGGGGAGCGTTACTTTCCCACCCCAGCTGCCTCTCCCCGCTTTGCCGAGCTGCGCCGCTTTCGCACCCCCCTCTCCCAGGTCAGCGGGTCATAATAAAAGAGGCTGTCTTTGGAAAACGATCTGGAGAACTCTTCCCCAGAAGTGGGGGGGAAGGGAGGTTGATTTTAGACCAATTAGTCCCACCGTAAAGTTCTGAGGATTCTCCTCCTCCTTATTAATACTAATAATTAATAATTTCCACTCGGACGGAACAAACAAACAAACAAAAAACCCGTATCGGTCGGCCGGTTCAAGAGTTTTCATTTCTTGACAGCGAAAGCCGACATCAAGCGCAGCCTCTTGGTAAACAATAATTGCCCGACAATGATTGAATTAATCTTCCTGCGTTGGTAGCCAAGAGAATCCATATGAGCTCCGTGGCTGACTAACATCTCAACTCGAGTTCACTGCACAAAGACAATGGCGCAACAAATGCCGCGATCGAGGAGGCGAGAGTGGGGCCAGGGGTGGGGTGTTGTGGGGGGGGGGCGAAGCGTTCCCCTCTCCGTGTTGCTTTCCAAAAGACCTGCGGCCTTGTTCAAACGCTGGACGTCGCGGAAAAACTGTGATTACGGTGGCAGAACAAACACGGCGACTTTATGCGTGGTCTTCTTTGCCCCTCAGTCCCCGAATGAATGGCCAAGATCCTAAGCAGCCTATGGGGTTGCAAGCCGGGGATCATAAGGCGTCCTTCTATTCCCCCCAGGTCGTGCTTCCTAACCTCTGGGCTGCGTGGCGTTGGAAAAGCTCTCTTCGTGGTATTTATGCCGGCTTAGCGGGGAGGGTCGGCGCGAGAAGAGGTGGGAAATGCAACCGGCAGACAGGAGATTTTTTTAAAATAAAAATAAAATAAACGTTTTTTAAAGGGCCTGCAGGGGAAAGAGCGCCGCGGGTCGTCGTGGAGCGAGGGGGCTTTCTAAGGGAGAGCGTAGAGAACGCGACTGCCTAGTCGTCTGAACGTGTAAACGGGCTTCTTGAACAGGCAGCTGGGCCGATGCGTTCAGGAAGCTTGGCGAGGAAAGGTGGTTTCGAGCCTTTCCCTCTCCATTCGCCCAGGATAGCAGGGGGGCCTGGCAATTGACTGAACGGGCGGACGTTGGCATTGAGGAGAGGGAGGGAGGAGCGGAGGGGGGGAGAGAAAGAGAAAAAAAAGAGAGAAAGAGAGTGAAAGAGAAAGAGAGAGAGAGTGAAAAGGAGAAAGAGAGAGAAAGAGAGTGAAAGAAATAGAGGAGTGAAAAGGAGAAAGAGAAAGAGAGTGAAAGAGAGAGAGGAGAAAGAGTGAAAGAGAGAGAGTGAAAAGGAGAAAGAGAGAAAAAGAGTGAAAGAGAAAGAGGAGAGAAAGAAGGAGAGAGAGAGTGAAAAGGAGAAAGAGAGTGAAAGAGAAAGAGAGAGAGTGAGAGTGAAAAGGAGAAAGAGAGAGAAAGAGAGTGAAAGAAATAGAGGAGTGAAAAGGAGAAAGAGAAAAAGAGTGAAAGAGAGAGAGGAGAAAGAGTGAAAGAGAGAGAGTGAAAAGGAGAAAGAGAGAAAAAGAGTGAAAGAGAAAGAGGAGAGAAAGAGAAGGAGAGAGAGAGTGAAAAGGAGAAAGAGAGTGAAAGAGAAAGAGAGGGAGAGAGACGAGGCACCTCAGGTTGACAGCCTCAACACCTGGAGCCCCCACCTGGAAAGCTGCTTCCTTCCTTTTCCAGGTCGCAGCCCCTGCCTCGCCTGGCAATGAAAACTGCCGCAGGCTGCTTGTCCTTCTTGGCGTGGCGACGCAGGAGGTCGGGGTTTAGGTCTCCACCTGCAGAAATCCTTGGATGCTCTCACTGGTTTCTGGGCAGCCTTTGTCCGATCTGCAGTAAGCCAGGTCTCAAGAGAATCTTGTGAACAGGAGACCACGAGAAAACCCCAGCGTGCTGGAAAACTAGAAAAAGAACCACTACAATAACTTCGTGGCTGAGAAAAACCATATTAACGTCTTCATCTGGAGTTGAATTTAACTGCTGACATGTTCTATTTTCTCCATGTTCGGTTTATAAATTATTTCTACCTTCTGCAAGGCCTACCATGAACTCCCAGAATCACTGAAAACCTCTATTATGGCACTGGGTGACTAGAAGAACTAGGCAGGCTAAGCCGCTAAATATGTAGTTGGGTTTGGCATGTTGTATGAAAGCAGCCACAGTGGGTCTGTAAACCAAGCTCGAAGTGCAGCTAGTTTAGTTTATTCCATACTAGCAATAGCACTTAAGACTTATATACCGCTTCACAGTGCTTTACAGCCTTTTCTAAGCAGTTTACATAATCAGCATATGGCCCACAGCAATCTAGGTCTTCATTTTACCCACTTCGGAAGGATGGAAAGTTGAATCAACCTTGAGCCTGATGCATTCCAACTGCCAAATTGCTGGCAGTCAGCAGAAGTGGCCTGCAGTACTGCCTTTTAACCACAGCGCCACCATGGCTCATTGTGTGAATACAGCCCCTAGCTGTCAGCCTCAGTTTTCCCTTCTGTAAAATGGGAAACCTCAGTGACGTCAAGCAGGAGGGTTGAGAAGTTTAATGGGTGGAAAGCAGGAGGGTCAAAATGAAACACGCTGAGACTATTTTACCAACACATTTGGAGAAAAAGAATGAGTGAAGAAGGGATTATGGAATTCAGTGATCCACCTGTGTGTAATCAATGGTATATAAATAAAAAATTTGTGGATGGGTTCTGGGATTTTTTAAAAGACCACCCCTCATATTAGCAGAGTAACTGTTGTTACTATCTGATTATCTCCCCCTCCGCCCTCCAAACTGGGATAGACTGTGTGAAGCACCGGGTTTATACACCCGACTAACTCCCAACAAGCCTTTCTTGGTTTCCTCTTTCCAGATGAATAAACTGAGCTATGTCTTAACAAACCATGGTTAAAGACCTTGGCTTAATTTTGGGTGCCTTAACTCTCTTTTCAGCGGAATCCCTTTCTGGGTAAACCTGGTGACGATCGGGCTTCACCTCTGCTCTCCTCTGCTTCGGAGTAGGGAGGGGGGGCTTTCTAAGGAGAGCCGTAGAGATGCTGCATAATGGAGAAACGATAAACCTGGCCAGACCTCGCCTACGTTACAGGCAAAGCCTTATGAAGAGACATAGCTGGTAGCCAGCCTAGCCTGAAGGAAGATACCAAAGGCAGGGATTGCTTAAAGTCTTATTAACCTTCTGTAGGCATTTATATGGGGACGTGGTGGCTCAGTGGCTAAGACGCTGAGCTTGTGATCAGCAATTCAGCTGTTCGAATCCCTAGCACCCGCGTAATGGAGTGAGCTCCCACTTGTCCCAGCTTCTGCCAACCTAGCAGTTCGAAAGCACCTAGAAAACTAGGAGACCACCTTTCTGTATAGTCATGCCAGCCACATGACCAAGAAGACGTCTTCGGACAGCGCAGCCTCTTGGAGATTGAAGCGGAGATGAGCACAGCCCCCTAGAGTCGGGAACGACTAGTACATATGTGCGAGGGGAACCTTTATCTTTATGCATTTATACAATGGGTTGGTTCGAGTCAGGCGAAGGCTAAAGGTGCAATATTAACAGTCTCTTGGTAAAAATAAAGCCCGTTGAACGCCACGGATATAAACTGCGCTTGGACCGAACTCACGCGTTTACTCGGAGGTTATTTACTCCTACTTTCAGTCGGCCATCCTGCCTCTCGGGTCGGCCCATATTTGCAAGGCGTTGCAATTCTACGGTTTTGCTTGGGCGGAAGAAGCCTTTCCGAATTTGTCAGGTCAGTTTCGGGACCCCTGTAAAAGCCTTTAGGTTGAAGCCGCTCATGGTGAGCTCGGGGAGAGAGATGGAAGAGAATGATTTACATTTATCTCCCGCTTTTCCTCCAAGCTAAAAAACAGCCGGAATGGATTTTTCTTCACTTTCCTTCTCTCTTCCCCCCCCCCCCGCACCCCATGTGAGGTCGCCGCACTATATAGTGATCGGTTAGAAAATGAGGCGGGTGTCCCGATTCTCATCTTGCTCTCCCGGTGAGGGGCGTTGGCACAGAGCCTCAAGCTACGATCAGTGGTGTATTAACCATTAAGCAGACCAAGCACCTGCTTAGGGCACCAGACCCAAGGGGGGGGGGACCACAAAATTGAGAAAAAAAGGGAAAAAACCCCAATGAAAATCTTTGTACAGTATGTACAAAGGAGAAGAGCACCAAGAATTGTCACTGCTTAGGGCACCAATAAGCTTTAATCCGCCACTGACTACGATGTCTAACTACGGCTTGTTGCGTGAGCCCCGGTTGGATTTACACAACAGGGCTGGTCCGCAAGTTCCAGTGTACAAACGTCAGTTTTGAGAGGTTTGCACACAAACCCAGACAAGCAACCACTTAGCCCCACGTGTGAACTCTCATTAGATTTCATTTAGCCCCCCCTTTCCCCCCTCAGATTGGACATCGGGAGCTCCCCAGCGGGCCTCCCTCGCTGGCCGGGTGAGCTTGGTCACTGCTTGTTCGCAAGGCCCAAGGATCGCCGGGGGAGCCTAGGCTGGCCCACAAAGAGGGGAGACAACAGGATGGCAGTCAGAGTCTCCTGACCAACAGCTAGAAAACGGGAGAGGCCCACAGGTGCGGCCGCAGCGCAAGAAACGAGACCCTTCGCCCTACGCGCTTCTTTCCTACTGTGCCTTTAAGAGTCACGCATCCCCTCCCCGCCCCGCCGGAGCCTTCCCTTCTCCTGAAGGGGAAGATAGAGAACCGCTCTTCACCTGTTGGATTTCTCCACCTTCCCGCGGGGCACTAAAGGGCGCGGGAATCTGGTTGGGAGCTTATCAAAGGCGGCCTCTCCAACGAGGCTGGAATAGACAGGCAGCAGCAGAAGCAGCAGCATTTGTGCACTTGACCCTCTAAGGAAGGAAGGCTGTTTCCCGTCTCCCTTCCGCCCTGGGGGTCCATGGATCCCCATCTCGCCCCCTCCCCTTTTAAACGCCGGGAGGGCCACTTCAGCTGCAATTTTTCCTTTCTTGTTAATCCCCCCCGCCCAGACTTCTCTGGGTTAGATTCTCCCTCCCTCTCCCTCCCTCCCTCTCTCTCTCATCTAATACATACATATATATGTCCCTTATTTTTCTTTAATATCTGGCCTGTTTCTGGGACTCGGGACAGATAAATATCACGAGGTGAGCATTCACACATCCGATGCTCTCTCAGGCTAGGCCGTTTCTTCCTAAAATACTCAGGGTTGAGTTTCCTCCAGCTTCTGGCAGAGCAAACTAATTCTGGGAACGAATTTCTTGAGAAAAAAAAGAGGGGGGGGGCTCTCCCCGGCTCTCCTGTCCCGATCCGTCAAGAAAGTGAAACCTCCCCCTCCCCCGCGCAAAGGCAAGTTCACCTTGAGAAACGCGTAAAGAGGACAACTGTTTACAGATAGACTGCTGCTGCACATGTGGGTTTCATTCAGCTCGCATACCTAAAAGCTCTCCATTGAGCGATGGCACACTAAAAACTTAGCTTCAGCCAAACACTGAAAATCTTGTCTCGCCAGGTTCCCCCCCCCCCCCAAACACATACCAGGAATCGGTACATGCGTTTTCCCTCGAAAGTGGGGGGGGGGATGTGAGAAATTCTCTATGCAACCCGCGAAGCTGGCATGGGCTTCATTTGGAGAAAGGAAGATGTTGCGTTGTGTTTATCCCTCTTCACATGTTCACTTTTCGAGATCGGAAGCAGATTGACGCCTGTTGCATATTCAACGCCGCCTGGAAATTGAAATAGCTTCTTACCCTTTTTTTTTTTAAAAAAAAACCCGTTTTCGTCTATCTTTTTAAAAGGGTGTTCTTACTCTTTTAAAGTGCCTTTCCCAATTCTGGTCTCTGCTGTTTTTGATGTCCGAATAGAAGCGTGTTTGTTCGGAAACAAATTCCACCAATTCCCAATGGGGCCGTGTCTGGAATAGCTGCGGCTACTCTACAGCCCCAATCCGTTTGCTCCCGGGTTGTGTGAGGGGGTTGCGTTGCGATAACAATCTTCCCCAGCTATCTCAAAACGCGGTGGAGATGGCTGCGTTTTTTACGCACTCCTAAATCTGGAGCGGATTGTGATCGCCGCAATTGTTTGTAGGATCGGGCGCATCCGCTTCTTTAGAACCAGGCGGCGGCCGTGAAGGGGCGCTGAAAGAGAGAGGGAGGGAGGGAGAAAATGTGAAACGCCAAACTAAGCGGCTTCCTTGCACGAACCAGGATGTGAAAACCCATAATTTTATTTTATGGTATCTAGCAGAATTTTTGCAACACATATTAATGGGCACATAAATAGTGTCGAGGAGGAATCGAGCAAAGCTATTTAGTACAAAGAGATTGTTCGGGAGGAAAATTAAAAATAAATAAATAAAAAACCCACCCATTATTGTAGCTAGACTTGATTCATACCTCTAACTGGGGGCCCAATTCTTAAAAGCGAGATCCAGCGAAGGCTCAGCTATCGACTGGGTTTATTCGCGTGAATGAAACAATTCGGTTCGCTTAAGATCCTCGTCAGTTCATTTACATCTGTAGGAAGAGGAGAGAAGCGAGCTGAGCCGAAAGGATCCCCCCCCCCAAGACTTGCCCAATTCTCTCAATTCCTACATAGAATGGCTTCGAAGCAAATCCCGTTGACTTAAATAAATGGGTATTTCGTGGGAGTTGCGAAATTGATTGGGTTAGAAGTTTCGCCTTTCGCTAGGAATTCAGAGTAAGTCCCGAGTAAGGGCACAGCCGACGTCAAATATACAGGCCAGGTCCTAAATCTGAGCCCTATGGAAATCAAGATTTACTTCTTAACCAGACTGGACCCTAAAGCGTTGGTCTCTTACCAGGTGGTTAGTTAACAGCTTCTTTCTGTGATGTGTGTCAGCCTTAAATAATAAAAATCAATCAATGTTGAAATACACCAATCTATGGGGTTTTTCCTCCGAGTGGGTGCTTCAAAGTAAGCTTACTCGGGAGCAAATCCCGCCGCCCTGACTTCTTGAATAGACGGGCAGAGGGGCTACAAGGAGCTGGGCGGTGGGGGGGGGGGAGCATCACCTCCTATTATTTCTTGGAGCAACGGAGGCCGTTTCCCACCCGGAACCGCAGTAGAAAGTCGCACGGTTTACTTTCGAGTAAACGGAAGGTTAGGATCGGGGGGGGGGCGCCCAAATGCTGAACCCAGAAATGCAGCCTTTAAGAGACGGGGCAAAAAACACACACACACACACACTCTCGGCCATCGGGACGGCTATTGGGTCTCCTCCCGAGTAAAGGAGCGGCCGATGGATCCTAACCCCTAAAGCGGAGTTGAAGAACTCCAGAGGTCCAGAACCGGCTCTCCACAATTTGGGTGGGTGGGAGAGAAAATCTGCCGGCTTTCCCACCCACCCCTCCCCGCCCAAGACAAACCGGGGTTTTTATTTTTCCTTTCTGTCTCCGCCACTGCTTAAGCTAAAACGGGAGGGCCAACATCCGAAGGACGGTCAAAGCGCGTTGCTGGCTACGGGGGGAGTCCCCGAGGGACGAGCAGGCACAAGGCATAAGACTGATGGTCCCCCTCCCCGCCTTTCCCAACTGGAGGTGGGAAACGGGGCGATTTGGCCGTCTTCAAAAGCCGGGCGCCCTCCCTCCGGGCAAGGATCCCCATATTTTCAATGCCCCGCTCCTATCTGCGGGCGGCGGGTGGGGTGGGGGAAGGCATCTCCGCATCAGCAGCTGCCCCTGGAGGAAACGCGGGGTACCGTCCGTGGGAAGCGCGGGGCGGCCGTCTCCCCCCTCCGTAGGTAGCTGCGGAGTTTAGCTAAAGGCGGCCAGGCGAGCGGCCGGGCAGGGGAAGCGAGAGTTGAGCGGGTCCCAGAAAGCCAGCGAGGCTTGCTTCCGAGTAAAACGTGCCAGGACAGGAGCGCAGAGGGATCCCCCCCCCCGAGTGGGAAGGGCGTGGCGTGGAATGATCCCGGGTGGGTGGGAGAGAAGCGTCAAGCATCCTTCAATATTCAGGCCTTTTATGCGGGGGTCCCGCGGTAAATCCGCGCATCCCAAGCCCCCCCTTTTGTTGCTTCCTCTCCCTTCTTTTTGAAAAGGATCTCCTGCGTTCCACTGACCAGATTCCCAAAAGTGAAAGATCTCTCCAAACTTTTTTCTTTTCTTTTTGGCAGTGGCGACCGAGAGATATTGAAGGGTGGGGGGGAGTTGAGCCAGAGAGGGAGAAAGGGGGGGGGGAGGGAGAGAAGCCGCCCCGTGCGCATGTGCGAACTGCGAAGGTGTCCAAACTGACAATGCTGGAGAGATAGCGAGCTCTGGGTTGAGAGAAAGAGAGTCTGGGTGAGAGAGAGAGAGGGAGAGAGAGAGAGAAAGACAAGAGGGGGGGAGGGAGGGAAGGAAACACAAATAAAAGGAGGGAAAAGAGAGAGGACAAAAAAGCCCGTCCACTGGTTTCCCCCCTCCCAGATCTCTCTCCCCCCAACACCATCCAAGCAGCGTCCGCAGGACTTGGCACCCATGCGATCCAAAGGCAGAGCCAGAAAGCTGGCCACAAGTAGGTGTCCGCGCTCTTTCGCTTGCTGCTCCCCCCTTTTCTCTGCCACGAGGCTTTCAGGCGGCCGAAGCGTCCGGGTCTTCGGGTGGGGGTGGGTGGGAAAGGGGAAAAGCACCGGGAGGGGGGGCGATTCTCCCCCGCTGTGGCCGGAGGGGGAACCCCCCCAAAGCCCCGCGCCCGATCCTGCCCTGGCTTCCAGGCGGGTCCCTGCCGGGCTGCTGCCGCTGCTGCCGTTGCCCATCCACTCGCGGCCGCGCAGTCCAGAGGGCGCTTGCGGGGGGGTGGGGAAAAAAAAAGTCGCGGAGCAGTTCTTGGGATTTTCTTCCAGCGGCGGTTTGCAAGCGGAGGGGAAGTTCCCTGCTCGGCTGGGCTTTGCCTGCTGCGCCCGGCGCTGTTTGTTTGTTTGTCTGCCGGGGTGACGGCGGCGGCGGCGGCGGCGAGGAGGGGGTGGGGGGGAAGAAGCTCGCTGGTGAACTTCAGCCGAGGCGGCCGAAAGAGTTGAGCAAAAGTTCAGTGCCGGAGAGCGCCGCTAGTTTGCTCGGGCCGTGGCTCGGAGGGAGGAGGAGCGGGGAGGAGAGGCTGCAGCAGCGCAGCGCGCCTGCAGTGGGCGCTGTCGGCCCTTGAAAAAAACAACCCAACGCACTGTTGCCGAGCGTGCTCTGTGTGTGTGTGTATGTGTGTGTAAGGAAGGCACTGAGGTTGCCAAGGGAGAGAGAGAGAGAGAGAGAGTGGCGGCGGAGGCGACCCGCAAGGAGGGAGAGCGGACCCCCTTGATTTGCTGGGGCAGGTTGTGCGGGGCGGGGGGTGGAGAGGACGGGCCGGGCCGGCGGAGGGGAGGGGGCGCCAGAGGACCCAGAGGGAAAGGCGCTTTTTTTTTTGCTTTCTGCACGCCGCCAACCCCCGGCGGGCGGGAAATCCCATAGGAACTCAGGGCTGCCTCCGCCGCAGGTTTTTCCTCCTTAGAGCCGTTCAGTTTCAGGCCTGGGAGGGTGGGGGTGGAAGAGAGAGAGCGGGGGGAGGGGGGGAGGGAGAGAGAGAGGGAGAGAGAGAGAGAAAGAGGGAGGGAGGGAGAGAGAGAGAGAGAGAAAGAGGGAGGGAGAGAGAGAGAGAGAGAAAGAGGGAGGGAGGGAGAGAGGGAGGCAGGCCATTCGGGGTTCCGCGCGTTTTGAGTGGCCTCCTCCTTTGTTCGAAGCGCCCAAAGACGCCACCAACCGAATCTCTCCCTCCGGAGAACCTTTTCAAACATTGGGCCCTAACCTTCTCTCTTCTCCCTTCCCACCCGACACACACACACACTTTCCCGTGCCTTGAGCGCTTGGCCTGCCGCGGACGGCGGCGCGTGCAAAACAAGCCTGCTCGTTGACTTCCCCTCGCCGCGTTTGCAACGCTGCAATCGAGGGTCCTCTCCGCCCCCCACCCCGTCCCTCTCTCCCGTCAACTCCTCTCTTAATCTGTTTTCTTGCAGGGGAAATAAAAGCGGGCCGTGGAAAAGCTTGAAGGCCGGGGGAGGAGGAGGAGGGGAGAGGACCGCAGCCGCTCCGAATAGCCTCCTCGCCTTCCCCCTTAAAACCCCAGGTTCGCCCTTATTGAACCTGGATAAAAACTTTTGCAAGGTTTTCCTCTCTTTTTTTTTGCTTTTTCCGTGTCTTCTCCAAATTGGTTGGTGGCCTGGCTCGGACTTGCTCTAAGAAGTGAGCCGCGTTTTTTGTTTGACGCTATTTAAAAATTAAAAATAAAAAAAAGAACCGCAAAGGCTCTCCCAGGAGGCCGTTTTGACCGCGGATGCTGGTCAACTTTCCCACCCCGTTAACCCGAACCGGGTCTGTGGGAAAAGTCTAGGATGCGCGCCTCGAATCGAGGCGCAGCTGGGGAAAAAAAAGACTGCGAAGAGACCGACTCGCAAAGTCGGTCGTTGTCAGTTTTCAGGCGTTGCTTGCTGGTGGGTTCTGCCCGGGAGGCCCCCCGCTAGCCAGAGTTGGCCTGTCACAGATCCTACTGCGGTGTGCGTGTTTGTGCGCGCGTGTGGATTTCCCCAGACTTTACACCTATTCTTCGAAGGAGATTTCCTGGCCTCCCCCTGGAAACCTTTCGTGTGAAACGTACTTTCCTGGTATTTTCCTCGGGAGCTTCAGGTCCCGCTGAATGTTGAGCGGGGTTTGACTTTCTAGCAAAGCTTACGTTTATTTCAGGTTTCTCTATTGATTCTCGGACGAATGGCCTTTGAAAACACGGAAGGTTCAGAAAGGCCACAAAATGGGGGAAAAGGGGGCTTTTAAATCTCCTTTGACGAAGGGCAAGGCTGGTTTTAAGCCCGGGCGATCACTCAACACGGCCTTTTAAATTAGTTTGGATCTCATCGGCGATCCAGACTTTTTTTTTTTTTCCAATTGCTGGAAATTTAAAAAAATAAAATACAATAAAAGACGGGAGGGGAGGGGGCCCCCAGAGAAAATTGTGGCACAGCTTTTGCGTGACATTTTTTTTAAAATAAAAAAAGCACAATTATTTACTTGTTTGGGCGAAAAAAATGGGGGAGGGGAGAGGAAGTGGGGGGGGGAGAGAAGGTAGAAAGCAGACTTATTTCATTGGGTTACTGTCTTAATTTTCTGCGAAACAGACCACCTTCTTCCTCCTCGCCTGCCTTTGATTAGCTGTTTTTCCCCCCTTCTCTTTCTTTCTTTCTTTCCCTCTAAAAGCAGATGCATCCAGTCGATACAATTTGAAAACAGGTCCGTTATTTATGAAAGAAAACGAAAGGAAAAGGAAAGCGAGCGACAGATGCGTCGCTTGCGAAGCTTTTCAGGTTCTTGGTGGAAAAGTCCAGAGGTGAAGTTCGGGAGCCAAACCTCTGGGCTTTTCATTCTTGGCGCCTTCCAGCCGACTCCTGCCCGCTGCTCAGTTTGGCCGTAGATCCATCTTTGCCCCCAGTCCTTTTGGCCCGTCCTTAAAAAACGGCGCGAACAGTATAGTATAAAAGAGATGCTTTTTAGGAAGTCGCCCGATCTCTACGGTGTGAAACTCTGGGAACGAAACCTCCGAAGGGCTCCGGTTAAACACCGCACTTATTTGCAAACGCCTTTCGCTTTCTTTCCCCACTATCGACCGCCTGGTTTTATTCGGTCCGTGACAGTTGCTAGTATTAAATCGCGGAGAGTTAAACGAGAAAATAATAATAATAACAATATAATAATAATAACATTAGCAACAGCAGCAACAATAACAATAACAGCAACAATAACAACAGCAACAATAACAACAATAACAATAACAGCAACAATAACAATAATAACGAGTTTCATTCTTCACTTTTAAAATTGAGAGTGGGGGGGGGGGGAGTTTCCTTGTCCGTGCAATTTTTCTGACCGGTATGTTACTGTATCAAGTCTCCTTTGAAAAAAATAGGAAGGAAATTCGATTTATTTCGCCTCCAAAGGTGCCTTTTTTTCTTTCGCCCCCTTTCTTCCCGCGTGAACACCGAAATTAGGTTCTGCCCCGCGGCAATTAAAAAAAGGGGGGACTCCGGATGCAGCGCGGACCGGCGACTTTTTTTTGGGGGGGAGGGGAAAGTAGGGGGACTCCAAAGCGGAGCCGATCTGATTTGAACGGCAAGCCGCCCTTATCGCAGGAGGCACGCGCTCTGGGTCTCCCCCCCCGGTTTTGTTTGGCTTTTGCTTTGCGAAACAAGTCAAAACGCCGAAGGAGCAAAAGTTTTTGGGTTCGCTCAGAGGGCAACAGGCAGGCGTCCCGGGCGCGTCGTGAGAACGCAGATCCCCGAAGGCCGCCTGACTCCAGTCCAAAGGTTGGCCTCTTGAGATTTATGGCTGCTCTGGTCGCGATCCAAGAAAACGCGAGCGCCTTTTAAAGGACCAGCCACCCGGGAAGAAAAAGGAGCCCCCTCCCGGGGGGGGGTGCTTTATACTCTCAAGCAAATAAGACTGGATTTCTGCCGACTGCAAGGTGCATCTTCGCGCACCCTTCTTTAAAGACTACCAAAGCCCCTGCGCTGAGAAGGGCGAGGAGTCCCGGGGATTTCGACGGGGGAAGAGTCGATTAAGCGCTGCGCGAATCGCTCCCATGGAAATCCATAGAATTTGATGCGGGGTTTCGGGGCGGCTAAATTTCTCTTCGGTTGGGCCTGAGGCTTTCACCCACCCCGCATCCCCAAGGAAGGTGGCACTTCTTTGGTGTTCTGGCTAGGATAGAGACAATAATTCGGTAGCTGTTAGAAGCGTCCAAGTATAAGAGCGAGTGGAATGTGTGTGTGTGTGTGTGTGTGTGTGTGTATGTGTGTGTGTGTGTGTGTATATATATATATATATATATATATATATATATATATATATACATATATATATATATATATATACATACATATATATATATATATATACATATATATATATACATATATATATATATATATATATATATATATATACATATATATATATATATATATATATATATATATATATATATATATATATATATATATATATATATATATATATATATATATATATATATATATATATATATATATATATATATATATATATATATATATATATATATATATATATATATATATATATATATATATAACCGATAGACAGATAATGGAAGCAGTTAGCTTCCTTCCATAATTGGGGCATACCAGGGGTTGTGACACTATACACACACACACACCACACACCACACACACACACACACACACACACTTTATCAATATATAGCATATCGTTTTATCCTCCCCCCTCCCTCCCCTGAGCTCCGAAAACTCATCAAAGATCTCTAAAAAAAACCAGGAGCTTGGCCTAAGTCGCGATGGATCCGGTCTTTCCAAATATTTGACAAAGTAAACTAACACTTCCCCAAGTTTCAACAGGCTTGTCCGGCGCCTTTCATAGGTTTCTGCGGGAGGGTTTTCTCTCCCCCCTCCTCTTTGGGGGAGAGAGAAGGAGAAAGTGGAGGGGAGAGAGGGAGAGAGAGAGAGAGATTTTTCATTGGAAATCCAAAGAGAGCGGAGACGAATGAGTTCCCCCCCCACTCTTCCCCCCCACCCAAGCCTAACTCCCAATCTTGTGTCGAATGGGGTCTTTTATTGGCTTGTCTGAATCACAAGAATGAGGCCAGAGGTATAAAGAAGACAAGCGGCATTTTGTTTATTGCCTTCAGTGGGCAAACCAGAATTAAAACGAAGTTTAAGGAAACGGGGTAGGAAGGCAGGCAACCTCGCGCCCCCGCCGTCCATGTTTGCTCTGTGTGTGTGTGTGTGTGTTGCGTGGGGAGTGTGGGGTAGAGAACACGTCTCACCCAGCAAAAAAGACTTCGGGCCCCGGCTTTTGCGGCTCGGAGGAAATGCTTTCTCGTTAGCTCGCCTACTAAGGAGCGATTTCCGGACTTGACACTCAAGTTGAAACTGCTGGGAAATCCAGATTTGCAAAGGCAGCAGAAGGGCTACTTACTACGAGTCCGTTGCTTCCCAAAAGTGTTGGGCGCGGATTCTCCTATATCCCCGGTCATCTTGGTTGAGGATTATGGGAGCTGACATCCATCATTTCTGGAGAACAACCAAGACTGGATTCCTGTACTGGCGAATTTCTCTTTCGGTACAGAATTTCTGTACTGCCTGAATTGCTGTTGCCTAAGCCCTAAAGCGTATCTAGGAGTCCTTGCTGTCTTTTTCAGCTCTTAGGCCCATCTTCAAGCCCAGGTGGGCCTTTCTAGTTCACTCCTGAACATTTCTTTAAGCCCAAACGGTGCTCAATGACCTCCTCCCTTACTTTTACCTTGCTGGAGTCTTTGTTTCTTCCCTCTGACATTGTAAGATGCTTGGGGAAGAGTCTTCAGTTTCATCTCCCCCTGTCTTAATGCTTGTCTTCTGATGAGGCATGTACCTTTCAAAATAACTATTATTTTGAATGATTGCTAATACTTGAAGGAAGATCCCATTCAAAAATAAATAAATCACGGGGCAGTGGGGAACCTAATTCAGATCATTTGATATTGTCTTCTTCAGGTTAGCCCCCATCCCCATGTATTTTAAATGAACAGGGGTTAAAAGACATCAGGTTGTCCACAGTGTGGTAAAAAAAAAAGTCAAGATGGCGGCCACCCTGATACATTCAACTCTACCTATTTTTAATGTGTCTTACTTAATGGGGCTTGCATGTTGATTTTTTTAAACCACCCTCTATAGACCCTACAGACAGCCACCCCCCCTTTCCCCAAAGAGACTAAATTGGGATGGCCCATTCCACTCTTAATTGTGGATGGTTGTGTAAATTAGCTATAGATATTGGATCACCCCTAGCATTCCATTTTAATTAAACTGGAACAAAATAACTTGCGTCCAGTTTTATTTGTATAGTAGCCATAGTAATCACAACAACTTGCAGTGAAAAAAATGTAACATCTGCCTTTGTTGTGGATAGGGTTGAGTTGTTGGAGCCTGCTATGGAATAGTCACTCTTAACATCTTGAGTTAATTTCTAATGCTCTCTTAATCAGTATTTCTCAGTCTTGATGACTTTAAGATGCATGGACCAACTCCCAGAATCCCCCCCACCAGTTGTGCTGCTGGTGGTGGTGGTGAATTCTGGGAATTGAAGTTCATGCATGTTAAAACCACCAAGATTGAGAAACATTGCTCTATCTATCCACCTGGCTTAAAAGGGGAGTTTTGCCTATGGCCTGAGTTAGCATTCTTTGGTAGGCAAGATCTTCCTGTCTCAATTTCTCAACATTCATGTGCATCTTATATCCTCTTCTTTAAGGCATGTCCAGCTCTTTAAAGGGAGTGCAATCCTACACCTGTTACCTCCAAAGTTTCTCCCTCTAGCATGGGAATTCTAAAAACCACAGAAGGCAAAACGTTTGGAAAGGGGGAGGGAAAAACCACAATAATATCAAATGTTAACTTTCCTAGACATTGTGAAATGAACTTATACTTAATGAAACATTATAGGCTTTTATGAAAGTCAGAGTCAAGTTGTTACCCCAACTTTGCAGTTTGCAAAGCCTATCCTTGGAGTACAGTGTTGGGGAAATCTTCTTTTCAGAACAAGAAATGGGGAGAGAAGTCCTAACCTTGGTTTAGTCTTGGTTGCAGCTATTGCAGTTCATAGTGATTCCTGTAGTAATTAACGTGTGGTTGATTTGGCTTTTGAGTTATCGTTTTTTTAACCCAATATTTATGAATGTCTCAGTGGCATATCAAAGAATGATTCTTAGCTATCCAGTTGATGAAGATCAGCAATGCTTTCAGTGAACTTTAGAACTTAACAGAGGGTAGAGTTTTTCCTATGGATGACATGCATACCAAGGTGCATGCTTTGTCCTTTATACTATTATTTTAAACGGTAACTTTTCCTCCTGCAACTCGGATTAGTAAACACGATTCTTGCAGTTGTGGAAGGCGAAAATATTGCAAGAAGGGAAGTGCTAAACCAGTGTTTCTCAAATTTGACAACTTTCTGGCTGGGGAATTCTGGGAGTTGAATTCCACCCATCTTAAAGTTGTCAAGTTTGAGAAGCACTGTTCTAAACATTTAATGAAAAAGTAGGCCTTTATTGAAAGAGTTATTGGCAGCTTTTTAAACATGCTGTGAAGCATTAAAAAAGTGGGGGGGGAGTAGATCAGCTGTACCTGGTGTTCTGGAAATAAAGTTGGAAATGTTAAAGGGAAATTGAGGGGTACAGTATTTTAGAACCTGTGAGAGGGAGCCAGGGAAATATTTTTTTTAACACTTGATAGAATGGCAATGGCAGATAGGAGAGAACACTGAGGAGCATCATGCCATAAATGTTTAGCGTGACATAGTTTGCATATATCACATGGCAATGTTCAATTACAGCATATATAACTACTATTTTGCACCTTGATGAAAACGCACATTTTTTTCTTCCGTCTGAACGTTTGAACTGCACATATAGTAATTTTAGTAAAAGTCAAGAATCTCTCAAGGGAAAGCTAACCTCTTGGTGAATTTGTAGACATTTCCCATGTAAGTTTCCTTCCCATTTTCTTTTTTTACCTTCCAATCTAGCTGACAGCCATGAAATTTTCAAGTGGTCTCCCATCCAAATCCAACCAGATTTAATCCTGCTCAACCCCTCTAATCCCTGCTCAACTCATTGAGACCAATTATGGTTATTACAGGACCAGATCTGACCCTGCTCAACTCATTAAGATCAATTATGGTTATTACCAGATTTTAATTGCTTATATTTTATTTCTGATTGTTGGCTACTTTCAGGGTTTCTTATAAAGAGGGTTATGCTTGAAATAATAAATCAATGAAGAGACTACCTAATAAATAATTATGTTTTAGTAGAGAATCATATTTCTCTACTAAATTCTTCATATTTCTTCTGCATGAATGTGAAATTATATTAGATTGTTGGCATGGTGGAGTATTTGGTTGGGAGCAATGTGACCTACACCCAATTTTATGAGCCCTTCTATCTTAAGATAGATAGATAGATAGATAGATAGGTAGGTAGGTAGGTAGGTAGGTAGGTAGGTAGGTAGATAGATAGATAGATAGATAGATAGATAGATAGATAGATAGATAGATAGATAGATAGAATCTTTATTGGCCAAGTGTGATTGGACACACAAGGAATTTGTTTCTGGTGCATAAACTCTCAGTGTACATAAAAGAAAAGATACATTTGTCAAGAATCATAAGATACAACACTTAATGATAGTCATAGGGCGTGACCCGTCAAAACCGCGGAGGACAAAATCGCGCTCGATGAAAGCGCCCATTTGACGTCATCACAGCGTGACGAAAAAAATTAAAAATTGAAATAAAATTAAAATTAAAGCAAGCCGATTCACATAAAGGTAAGGGTTAGGGTTAGGTTAAGGGTTAGGGTTAGGTTTAGAGCGTTAGGGTTACGTTTAGCGTTAGGTTAAGGGTTAGCGTTAGGTTTAGCGTTAGGTTAAGGGTTACGTTTAGGGTTAGATTTAGGGTTAGGTTAAGGGTTAGGTTTAGGGTTAGGTTTAGGGTTAGGTTTGGAGGGGTTAGGGTAAGTTTTTCGCTTTATTTTTACATTTTTCGATCACAGCGCGATGTTTTCGTCGCGCTGTGATGACGTCAAATGCGCGCTTTCGTCGAGCGCGATTTTGTCCTCCGCGGTTTTGTGGTGGAACCGTCATAGGGTACAAATAAGCAATCGAATCATATTAGGAAACAATCAATATAAATCGCAAACTATCTTTTAGGGAATCTCTTCCTATTCTACTTTGCTACGAGTATGCTATCATATAATCTTACAAACTAAGATTATTTTTGACTCTCGTGATCCCAGCTTTTCCAGCAGTAGCATGTTCAGAGCTCTGGGAGAAACACTGTATCATGCCAGGAATTGTGATCTTTCAAGATCTTGTCAATATTTACATTGGGATGAATCTGATAGTTGGCAATTTGGTAGCCTAGTGGCTGGGTGTGCATTATGCCCTTACCCTTCATTAACCAGATTTCACATTTATCTGCATTTTCTGAGTTTGCACAACCGCCTTTCTCTAATCTGGTGTCTTTTAGTTCATCTGGAGCTATGGTTCTAAGAGTTTTCCCCATCTCCATGTACAGCCTTTGTATTCCAAGAACTTGTGGACAATGCAATCTTGAGAAGGGTTGCTATAAGCAGAAAAAAAAATTAAAGAGAGGTTATGCCTTGGATATTGAAGTAGAACAAAGACCCGTTTCACTTCTAATCCTAATCCTAACCATTCAGTATCTCTCTTCACACAAAACTCTAATCAGATATTACTCCAGCCAAAATTTCTTATCAACAATTCTGGCATCATCTAACCTATTCAATCTGCCTTGGCTAATGTTGAATGAGAATCAATGGGTAGCTCATCAGCTTAGCTAGACATTGATATATGATTATAGTTTTATTACACCAGGAAGGCATAAATGTTTTGAGTATAACAAAAATGGCCATCTTTGAAGAAAAGCTAGGGTACTTGTCTTGCTTTGTAGACTGATATTGTTTTAAGCTTATCAGTCTATCAGAATGTCTTCCTTTTCATTGCTCCATCTGTATCTGGATAAATAAACCTATATAATCATACCCGCAACAGTTACTACTCTGAAAGACACTAATTCTTTCAACTCCACACCATCCTCTTGATAGAATGATATGTGTATCTCTCACACACACACACACACACACAACACACACACAATAACCGAATTCCTCAGTGATACACAATAAGCTAGTCTGTCATTAGAAGCACATTTACATTATATATGTTTTACTGACTAAACAATGCTGCACTATACATGGGTATTTGGAATAAATTATTCATGGAAATCAGATAATATTGAAAAATATAAACAGCATCCATCTATTTAAAATATAGTCCCCTGGAGGAAGATTATCCTATCAATCCATCTAAGCATTTAGTATATTAATTAAGCTACATATAAATACTCACTCCCCCCCCCCCCAAGGCTGTTGGGACTAACCTTTCCAAATACAGGTGAAATTGTTTTGTATGTTACAGAGTTATCTAGAAAGGATGAAAGGTTAATATACTTCTTGAAATCTGGATTAATTTTTCCACAAAAAAGTAAATTTCGTGCCCAATTCTCTAGTTCATGGAGGAACTAAGGTTCCATAGTACTGCAGTTATTGTGTAGGGTAACTATTTCTACAAGCTCTGATCCAGATTTCAAAAAGTTTGACAAAATCTTGGCTTTCATTCATTGAAGAACAAACTTCTGTGGCCCTCTCTAAATGTCTGGTGACTCAAATCCATAATTCCCAGCCTATAAAATAGAACAGCATGCTGTTGGCCGTGCCAGATGATAGTTATGAAGTGCAAGTCTCAATATCTCTGGAGACCACCACTGGAGGAAACGTATCTAGAAGACAAAGTACTAGATAGTTACTAGTAGCTTCTTCTTATATTCCTTCCACCCAATTCTATGCCCAGCCTCCATTGTCTACTCCCAACCCTTTGCTTCCAAAGTAGACATCACTATTTGATATACTGTATGTTTGAAAAGGATGGGCTGAATCAGGAAAGGAGGAGCTGAGAAACTCCCTTCTCATCCAAATTACTGCAAAAATAGGCAAGAAGAACCTTGTAAATAAGAACTATAGTTGGGAGGTGAGAGCTATACGTAAAACATGAAGACATATTTCTACAAAAAGGAAAGTACTGTTTACACAGCTTTTTTTTTTTTAAAGGATGACATATTGCACCCATTCCATGATTAAAAAGCTAAATATTCTTACAGGTCTTTGAAGTTCCTTGGTTAAGGCTTGAACAGTAGGGATGGACTCCCAATTCAGATATTGGTTGTATAGGTATAACTAATGACTTCTTTTTTTAACAAGACAAATACTGCACACGCAAACCAAACTCTTCCTCAATGGCGGTCAGAGAGAAGGTTGGCTAACTGGCTTTTCCTTTTAACGCTGAATATTTGGGCTCTTAGCCAATTCTATACAATATCCACCCCAGAATATTTGAATTCCCAGACTCTTATTTAACAAGTTTTTAAATAAATAAACTCATTGTCTCTATTTAAAGTCATTTCATCTCTTGTCCTATAAAATAAATTTTTAAAAGTGACAGGATCTTATTATTCTGGGTTTTGCCAGCTGGGATTCCACCCCCCCCTCACCCCTTTTCTTTCTTTCAGAGTCTTTCTAAACAAACAGAATAGCAGATTACTTGAAGACCTTAAAAGAAAGTTAAAACTTCACTGTGCTTTGCATCAAATGGGAAGGGCAGAAAGAGAGAGGCAGAGCAGGGTTGCTACAGATATGTCTTCTAGACTTGTCCTCCTGGCTGGGATATTAGAATAGAATTCTTTATTGGCCAAGTGTGATTGGTCACACAAGGAATTTGTCTTTGGTGCGTATGCTCTCAGTGTACATAAGGAAAATAAAATACATTCATCAAGAATCATGATACAACACTTAGTTATAGTCAAGGTTACTATTAAGCTATCAAATCGTACTAGGAAACAAATAAAAACAATGTAAAATTTAAAGAGACAAGCAACAGGGTTATAGTCATAAGTGGGAAGAGATAGGTACTAGGAAGGAAGAGAAGAATAACAGTAATACAGTCTTAGTAAATAATTTGACAGTGTTGTGGGAATTAGTTGTTTAGCAGAGTGATGGTATTCAAGGAAAAAACTGTCCTTGTGTCTAGTTCAGTGATGGCTAACCATTTTGTCCTCATGTGCCAAAAGCATGTGCGTGTATGCGGCAGCATATGCATGCATGCTTACACCCATGCGCAATGATTACACAATGCGCAATGATTACTTACAATGCATGCGCAACGCCCCCATGCCCTGCCACCCTGTGCATGAATGTATGACCCCTCTGCAGTCCCCCTCCTCTGTGCATGCGCACACAACCCCCCCCGTGCCACTGCACATGCACACGTGTCTCCTGCATGCAGACCAGAAAATCAGTTGGCCACCGGGAAGTGCACGTGCATGCGTGGTGGAGCTGAGCTGGGTGACGGTTCGCGTGCCCACAGAGAGGGCTCCGGGTGCCACCCGTGGCACGTGCACCATAGGTTCGCCATCACAGGTCTAGTTGTTCTGGTGTGCAGTGCCCCATAGCGTCGTTTTGAAGGCAGAAGTTGAGACAGTTTATGTCCAGGATGCGAGGTCTCTGTAGATATTTTCACAGCCCTCTTTTTGACTCGTGCAATACACAGGTCCTCAATATTCAATATTCAATCATAAACAGCAACAAAAAAAAAGACAGGTTCAGAAAGTCAATTAAAGATTAATCTTTTTTGAGGAGGAGGATTTCGTGCGTTTTAAAACTTTTTTTTACACCTCCTTCAGACATTGCAAGCAGGCTAGTTTTTTGAAAAAGCAGCAGACGGGATCTACAGATGTCTTTCATCATGATTGCTCTAAAGAGTTATGTGTCTCTGTAGCTATCTTGTCATTTAAACCTCAGATGTATGACAATGAACTGGAAAAGCCAAGATTGCTATCACTATTGTTACAATTCAGGAAAGATGTGCCAATTCATCAGACAGCCCTCTGTTTCCTTAGGCTGTGCTCTCCAGTGATCCTTCCTCAATTTGAGGTCCTCCAGATGTTTGCAGCTAAAATGTTCATCATCCCTTACCATTGGCCATGGGAAAAAATAAAGTCTCCAAGTCAAGCTTGACTCCTGGTGACTTCATGTATCTGTTAATGTGGTTTTCTTGGCAACAGGGCAGAAATGCTACGCTGTGGTCATTTTATGCTATTCCTTTCAGCTCCCTAGTTTAGCTTACCGTTCTGGAATTGCCTGATGATTTCCAAGTATTAACTATTACTGGCCCTGCTTTACTTTCTAAGCCCCAATCAGGGACTGCCACCTGCTGAAGTTTGTCCATGGTTGCTGGAGACTAAGCTATCTGCCCAAGAAGCGTAACTGATTATTTGGTTTATTTAATGAATATTAGACTTGTGTCATTGATTTGGGGCAATTATTCTTTTGTAGCCTCGATAAATGCACAAGAGGTTGCCAAAATATAGGCCACAGGTCCCTTCTTAGAAGAGGCATCCTCCATAAGGATACCTCTTTATTTTTTAGAGCAGCTTTTTTCAATCTGATCAACTTTAAGATGTGTGGACTTCAATTCCCAGAATTCCCCAGCCAGCATGCTGGCTGGGGAATTCTGGGAATTGAAGTCCACACATCTTAAAGTTGCTCGGGTTGAGAAACTTTGCTTTATAGCAGTGATGGTGAACCTATGACACACATGTCACAGGTGGCACGTGGAGCCCTCTCTGTGGGCACGCCCAGCTCAGTTCCACTGCGCATGCATGTATGCCTTCCATCGGCCAGCTGATTTTCGGGTCTCTGCCACATTTGCGGGAGACACGTGGGAAGTTTGCGTGTGCATGCAAGGGGGAGGGTTGCAAATGCATGCATGGGGGTGAGGGGATAGGAGGGGAATTGTGGTGCACCCTCCCCTGTGCCCCGTTTTTGGTCTCAAGAGGCTTCAGGGAGGCCTGCTAGACCTAAAATGGGGCCTGGGGGAGGCCAGGAGAGTGCAAGGGAGGGGTTGTGTGTGCATGCGCAGGGAGCAGGGCACATTGCATTATGGGTGTGGGAACAAATGCACATGATTTCAGCACGCAAGGAGAAAAAGGTTAGCCATCCCTGCCTTATAGTATCTACTCCTATATTACATATAATCCCACACAGCAGATATAGTCTTAGAACAATCATTCCACTAGGTGTGACAGGAAATGGGAATACTTCCCCCTCACCCTGAGCTTGTGTCCGCTGTGTTGAATCCAGCCATCACTGGCAGATGACATCTGAAAGAGGCTTCCTGTTTCCAAAATTTAAGAAGGGGATGTTGCCAATATTCTTGATAGGTAAGACAGACATCACAAGTAGCAGGAGAATGTTCTGTCTGTGTTTCCTCCCTCCTGAGAAACTCAGGACTTTGCCTCGGACTATCCTTACAATGGAAGGCCTTTTCGGATCATGTGGAGTTAGAAGATAACAAATTACCTTAAAACAGAGGGCAGGAAATTTGGCTCTTAGGAGATCTGAGATCAATGGGGTAATTTCTGTAGGGAGGACCACTTTGTGTAATAGTCCTCCATTGAAGGTTAGATTGGCATCTTGGTTAACAGCCGCAAAAGTAGATTTATTTCCCAGGGTCTTGAGAAATTGAAGTTGCCTAGTGTTGTTGGATTGGCACTAGCAATGGTGAAATTACGATTTTTGTGTTACCTTGACTTTTTTTCTGGATTATGTTTATGTTTTTATTTCTGTTTTCAATTTTTAAAAAAATGAAAGTAAACCACCATGAGTCACATTATTTAGAAGCTCTAGATCAACTTTTCAATACTTAGAATTAGAATGGGTGCTATAACAGGCCCAGGGGTTGTATTTACTTACCTTCCCTACTGGTTTGCAAAGGTGAGCGTGCACCTCCGCGCATGCGCTAAGTCTTCCACCCATACATTTTTTTGCTAAATGGAATGCCATAGAGCCGAGGCGGGTGGGGAGGGCTACCCGCGATTTCCACTACCGGTTCAGATGAACTGGGCCAAACCACCTCCGAACGGGCCCATCTATAATCCTTTTATGGCAGGATGCTCTATGCTTCTCTTTAAAGGGCTACTCCCAAAGTTAATATATAAAACTATGAGTCCATTAATTTGTTTATAGTGATATTCAAGCAGTTGTGTTAATCCAGATGTATCAATTGAGCATCTTGTATCCACACAGACTCTGCAATTTTTAAATCAATTGGTTTAAACCCTTCTCTGCAGAACAAGACAGTAGAATGGTTGCTACATTCTATAATAATGCTATTAATTTCATGATGAAAGGAAACTCAGTTGAATGATCAGAGTGGTTGGACCTAGTCAGCCAATTCAATCCATTCAGTCTGTTTTAGTTTATATATGATTGAAGCAAACTTTTTTTTTTAACATAAAAAATAAACAGAATTTTAAGGTGGTATATAAACATGTCATTATAGTAGATGCTACTTCCGAAGAAGCTTTCCAACTTCTTCATGCGTAAGAGGAAAGGGCATTTCCTTAGGTAGTTCTTGCCATCTGCAGTGATACCTATATTGTAAAATAATCAACATTTTGAAAAATGTAATCCTAATTCATTGTGGATGTTTTTTATTCAGGCAAAATGACTTTTAATAAACTGGTTGAAAAGGATGAATGAATTTCAGTTGACCTTAAAAAAATTGCTTTCAGCTATATATACCCATAATGAATAAATGAGAATATATCCATGAACTTTCTTAAGATTGAAAAAAAATGGTGTGCCAAGATACAATACCAACTTCTTTTTAATAATATGCACAATCACTGCGGGGTTTTCTCGTACAAACTATGCTGTAAATCATCTCTTCTTATTCTGAACTGCAACTCTTCAGAATACAAAACTGGGGGAAAAGCAGCATTATTCACGAAAACTTTCATAATCTGCTGCAAATTTTTATACAGGGTAACTTGGGAGTAGGTGTACTCATTGGAGCTTACTCCCTTTTAAAGATGTTTAAGCTCACAACCTTATGCTGAAAAATGTGTTTCAAATATGGATGGCATTTATGGATAATGTCAATCTTCGTATAAATTATTGCAACATTACAAGAGCTCAGGATAGCTGTCCATGCCTTGTCTTTCCTGTAACAAAAGTTTTTGAATGGACGCTTCCAAACACATCCTTTTAAAGCTTTGTATATATTTTCTTTCAGGACAATAGCTAAGAGGTCACATAGGGAGTGTCTGTGTTAGAAGACGTACTCAGTTGCATTAACAAACTGGATGTTGGATGTTTGGATGTTTATTATACTTGTATGCCGCCCTATTCCCGAGGGACTCAGGGCGGCTAACAAACAAGTGGGGAAGGGGGAAATACAAAAAACAAACAAGACAGAAACAAGATACACAAAACAGATTAAAAACAACACAACAGTCACAGCAATTCAAGTGGGGCTGGGAACTCATCAGCCCCAGGCCTGCCGGAATAGCCAGGTCTTGACGGCTTTGCGGAAAGCCGGGAGGGTGGTGAGGGTCCGAATCTCCACGGGGAGATAGTTCCAAAGGGCCGGAGCAGCCACAGAGAAGGCCCTCCCCCGAGGGGTCAACAGTCGACATTGGCTAGCTGATGGTATTCAGAGGAGGCCTAATCTGTGGGATCTAATTGGTCGTAGGGAGGTAATTGGCAGGAGGCGGTCTCTCAAGTACCCAGGTCCGATACCATGTAGGGCTTTAAAAGTAACAACTGTCCTTGTCTGTGATAATATTCCTGGTTGGTATCTTTTATTTGGGAAAAGAGAGTTTGTGTAGCATGCTGAGATTTTATGCAAATGGTGAGTGTAATATCTGCTGCATAAATCAGTCTCATGAGAACATGTGCTTTTAATTTTCCTTATTTTTCAAAGCAAGATTTAGCCCTGCATGGTAGGAACTTAAACCTGAACTCAGCAAATTTGCTTCAAATGACTCCTGACTCCTTAGTCTTCTCTACCCAGATTTTCCTATGTGAAGTCCGCAGAGAGGAGGTTGTAACACCTGTGAAAAACCTTGAAAACTTTCAAGTGTGCAGGGGATCCATGGATAATATCTCAACCCTGATATAATAACGGCAACATCACAGATTTCAGAACAGCTGTCCAATTTGGCTTTTATGGTGTTTGCATTATCATTTCCAGGGATCGCTTCGTAACTCATCCCAAAGATGCTTTTTCAATAGGCAAATTAGACACTCTTTATTTTTCCTTGAAGATGATTTTCTTCTCATCCAAGAAGCTTCTTCACTTCTGAAGACGCTGAACTGAAGCAGTTTCTTGGATGAGAGGTAAAACATCTTCAGGTAAAAACAAAGAAAGTCCAGAGGAGCCGAGGTGGACGCAGTGGTTAGGGTGCAGTACTGCAGGCCACTTCAGCTGACTGTTATCTGCAGTTCAGCAGTTCAAATCTCACCGGCTCAAGGTTGACTCAGCTTTCCATCCTTCCGAGGTGGGTGAAATGAGGACCCAGACTGTGGGGGCAATTTGCTGACTCAATTTGCTAAAAATCTGTAAATCGCTTAGAGAGGGCTGAAAGCCCTATGAAGTGGTATATAAGTCTAATATGAATGAATGAATGAATGAATGAATGAATGAATGAATGAATGAATAAATGCCTCTTGAAAAAGCGCTTCTGGGACAACCATGACCGGAATGACTGAGAATCTTTATAACTTTATAAATCTGCCTCTCACTGCGTCTAATGATAAAGCAAACTCTTGAGTGACAATTGTAGAAAGACCTTGCATACCTTTTAGAGAAGTGGACTGGAGTGTGTAGCTCTTAACTGCGTTCAAAATTCAACTATTGTTCTGTTTATTGAAAATATCCTCCTGTTGTGATAACCAAAGGGCATTTATACCCCCAAATCTATGAGTAAAATAGACTTGCCAGAACTATCCAATTATATATTCCTAGGATAGATAGGTTGTCGTCATCAGTTGATTTGCAACTATTAATAATCCACAGCAGGATCATTGAGGAGTCAGATCCATGCATCTCTCTATACAAGGACAAGACCTCTATAAGAACCAGGAAAACATGTAAAGCAGGGGTGGCAAAATTGATTTCATTGAGGGCCATTTCAGGGTTGTGTTTGACCTCAGGGGGCCGGGGTGGGTGTAGCCAGGGTGGGCGTGGCCAGCTGAGCATCAGAGCCGAGGTGGCGCAGTGGTTAGGGTGCAGTACTGCAGGCCACTTCAGCTGACTGTTATCTGCAGTTCAGCGGTTCTAATCTCACCGGCTCAAGGTTGACTCAGCCTTCCATCCTTCCGAGGTGGGTGAAATGAGGACCCAGACTGTGGGGGCGATATGCTGACTCTGTAAACCGCTTGGAGAGGGCTGAAAGCCCTATGAAGCGGTATATAAATCTAACTGCTATTGCTATCACTAGTGTTGGGGGCGCCTGTGGCAGCACAAGTACTCTGCTAGTAAAAACGGGCTCCTGGGCTGCATTTTTTGCTGCAATGGCCTTCCGCAACCCTCTGCCAACGAAAATGGAGCTCAGGAGGGACGTGGGCGGCCCTCCTGAGCTCCATTTTCATTGGGAGAGGCACCATGGGCCGGTCCTTCACTGTTTCTATTCAGCTCCATGGGCCAGATCTAAACACTGCATGGGCCTTAAGTTTGACACCCTTGATGAAAAGTATGCCCTACAGGGATAAGGCAATTTCCTAAATTAGGAAAAAAGCCTAAATCAAATCCCTTCCCAATGTATTATACCAATTCATAAATCCAACAGAAAGGAATCCAAAATCATTGTGAATAAATAATGCACTAACTTATCAGACTTCGCAACACACACTTAGCAACAACTCTGACCTTTGAAGATAATTATAGGATAATTCTTGGACTTCAGTCAAGTGGGCTTTTCTTCATCATCGGCCACCTGAAGTCACATATAATCCACCCAGTGCAGTCTTCTAAAGATGGGAATAGCTTCCTAGGACAAAAATTCAGACCGACCAATCAGGATCTTGGATAAAGAGTAAGGTTCTACATTTAGGCTAGAAAAACAAAATGCACAGGTACAGTATAGGTGGTACTTTGCTCAACAGTAGTAACTGTGAAAGGGATCTTGGAGTCCTAGTGGAGAACCATTTAAATATGAGCCAGCAGTGTGCAGCAGCTGCCAAAAAAACCAACACAGTACTAGGCTGCATAAACAGAGGGATAGAATCAAAATCACGTGAAGTGTTAATACCACTTTATAATGCCTTGGTAAGGCCACACTTGGAATACTGCATTCAGTTTTGGTCACCACGATGTAGAAAAGATGTGGAGACTTTAGAAAGAGTGCAGAGAAGAGCAACAAAGATGATTAGGGGACTGGAGGCTAAAACATATAAAGAACGGTTGGAGGAATTGGGTATGTCTAGTTTAATGAAAAGAAGGACTAGGGGAGACATGATAGCAGTGTTCCAATATCTCAGGGCTTGTCACAAAGAAGAGGGAGTCAAACTATTCTCCAAGGCACCTGAGGGTAGAACAAGAAGCAATGAGTTGAAACCTATCGAGGAGAGAAGCAACTTAGAACTGAGGAGAAATTTCCTGACAGTCAGAACAATTGATCAGTGGAACAGAAGTTGTGAATGCTCCAACACTGGAAGTCTTTAAGAAGATGTTGGATAGCCATTTGTCTGAAACGGTATAGGGTTTCCTGCCTAGGCAGGGGGTTGGACTAGAAGACCTCCAAGGTCCCTTCCAACTCTGCTATTGTATTGTATTGTAAATCATCAGATGTCTTCTGGCTGATTCCTACAGAACCAGTTTGGTGTAGGGGTAGTCATAAAAAAATTACTTACCGTAAATAGAATGTGAATTCAGGAAGGTTTCACTCGGTTTATGTTTTTTGTTTAGAGAAATGGATCCATTATATGTCCTTTTTCTTTAGAGGAAACTAGATCTTTCCTCCAAAAATATCCCAAGTGGAATGAATATTTTCTAATAATGCACGACCAATTTTAAGATTAATATGTAGCAGGCTAAATTTTAAATAATTTAGGACAGCCAAAACAATTTTGGGCGAATCTTCCTTCCATCTTGCAACAATACAGGTCAGTCTTGCTCTTGAGATACATTGGGATTTGGCTTCCATATTTCATAGCTGGGAATTATGGGAGTTGAAGTCCAAGGCAATTGGAGAGTATTAGGCTGAGAAGTTTAACAAAGGGCTGGAGGACTTTTGTTTTCAATCCACTTTGGTTTCCCTATCAAGTAGCAAATTCTACCATACCAAACGCTAGAAGGGCATTTCCTCCGTATGTATAACTGAAAAACACCAGAGCTATTTAATTCTATTTAATTCTAATTTTGAGGGTAAGCAGATATTATTTCTAGGGAATTGGTTTCTTAAGATTCCTCAGCCTTCTCAATGACTGGGAAACCATGACAAATCATATTTATGACTGGAATAAAATCAACATTTCATTTTATAGCTTCATAACGTAATCTTGCGTCCCACAAAGCAACATATCAGTGCGATGAAGCGTGCCAATTTTTGATTGTAATCGGTTGTAAACCCAAAAAAAAAAAGAGAGACACTTGCAAAGTGGTTGTTCTGGGTGAATGATTCTCCAATTATGCATAACTTTTCAACAATATTTAATTTTTCCACTTTAATTGCACAGAAGTTGACACAAGTGGGGAATATTATATCTAGTCATCTTGTCTGCTATTGATTGTTACTTTGCTAATGTGCCAAGCATTAAATATGAAAGAGCAGTATAAAAAAAAAATCACTACTTTTTTTTGGGGAAACCATAAACCTAATCCAGAGAGTGCAATAACTTATAGACACATGTTCCAGTTTTTGTACAAAATATTTGGTAGGAGAAGATGGAAAATGAAAATAAAATAAATATATAGCATACTTTAGGGCTGTGGGCAATCTTAGCCTGCCAAAAATCCAAATTCTTTATCAAAGAAACACAAATTCTCTGACCAGAATGAATTGTTCAAATTAAACCTTATCATTGCATATGGTTATTTAATTTGAATAGTTTTTTTCCCTCCTGCTTCTTAGATTGAAGTTTTGCAAAACTTTTAGCATTAGTTCCCCTCTGATAAAGTGCAAGGATGTCAACATGTATAATGTTGAAGAACTGTACAGATACACATGTATAAAATATTGTTTCGTTAACTGAGAATTAGCTTCTGGTTCAAACTCTCACTGTGTATCTAAAAAGAACAGTAATGAAAAAAAAATAGTCATTATAATGATGCCAATAATAATTTCATTTATATAATCCTTTCCAATCAAAAGAATAAGCACAATCAAAATTCAACATTACTGTAGAAATGGCTTGCATAATTTTGAAGGCAGGCAAGATCACTGTTGACACAGGTAGTCCTCGAGTTACGCCCACAATTGAGCCCACAATTTATGTGGCTAAGTGAAACATCTGTTTAAGTGGGTTTGTCCCATTTTGTGACTTTTCTCATTTGTTAAGTAAATCACAGCAGTTGTTAAATTAGTAACACTGTTGTTAAGGGAATTTGACTCCCCCATTGACTTGTCAGAAGGTCACAAAAGGAGATCACGGGACCCTGGGATGCTGCAATGGTCGTAAGTGTGAAAAATGGTCATGTCACTTTTTTCAGTGCTGGTGTAACTTTGAACTGTCCCTAAGGGAACTGTTGTAAGTCGATTTGAATGGGTTCATTTGAATACAGGTAGTCCTTGACCTACAACCATTTTTTTAGTGATGGTTTGAAATAGCAACGGGACTGAAAAAGCGACTTACGACCATTTTTCACAGTTATCGCATCATCCTTATGGCCACAAGATCAAAATTCAGATGCTTGACAACTGGCATGTATTTATGACAGTTGCAGTGTCCTAGAATCATGTAATCATCCTTTTTGCCCTTCTGAAATGTGAAGTCAACGGGGAAGCCGGATGCACTTTATAACTGTGTTACTATCGTATTTTTCGGAGTATAAGACTCTCCAAAGTATAAGACACACCTAGCTTTTGGGGAGGAAAACAAGGGGGAAAAAATCTGCTTCTGGCTCCCAGCAATTTGCCTCCTTGCAACAAACAGCAAACAGTACAGACAACATACACTGTCTGTAGTACTATATTTCAGACTATAATTGTACAGATCCTGTTAAAACTGATGTGCTTTCTGGGAGTATATTTATTCTCTGCTATTTAAAAGAAGATACAACAGCACTGGGCCTCTTCAGATCAAGCATTTATTTTAAAAAGTTTCTTCATTTTGATAAGCTGTCTAGAACAACAATAAAGCAGTCTTTAAAAAATAAGTCTAATAATTTGAGCATTCTATAGGCATTTATAGTTATTGACTTACCTTCTTGCAGTAAGCAGCAAACAGCCTGATTAGCACAAGAAAAAAAAATCTGCCTCTGCCTCCCAGCAATTTGCCTCGTGGAGCAAACAGCCAAGTTTCACTTTCAGTTTAAGTATGCCTCCCGATCATCAGCTGTTTCAGGCTGCAGGGTTTGCTATAGCCTATTACAGCCTCCGCAAACCCCATTTTCCCCGTTTGCTGCAAGGAGATAAATTGATGGGAGGCAGAGGTCAAAGGGTGGGGGACGATGGGTGGGTGGGGCTACATTCAGTGTATAAGATGCAACCAAATTTTCACCCTCTTTAGGCGGGGAAGGTGCGTCTTATACTCCGAAAAATATGGTGATGTAACAACTTCAGTGGTTCACTGAACAATGGTGGCAAGAATTGTTGTAAAATGGGGCAAAAATGATTTAACAACTCTCTTGCTTAGCCATGGAAATTTTGGGCTCAGCTGTAGTTGTAAGTCTAAGACTGCCTGTTGTCCCAAATGGCACTACGAGAACTATTAATTTTCATTACACGTGCACTAAAATATAATCCAGATTAAACCTAGTTTCCTTGCTATCATATCTAGGAGCCGTGGTGGCACAGTGGTTGGAGTGCAGTACTGCAGGCTACTTCTGCTGACTGCCAGCTGTCTGCAATTTGGCAGTTTTATTCTCAGCAGACTCAAGGTTGACTCAGCCTTCCATCTTTCCGAGGTGGGTAAAATGAGGACCCAAATTGTTGGGGGCAGGAGGCTGACTCTGTAAACCACTTAGAGAGGGCTGTAAAACACTGTGAAGCAGTATATAAATCTAAGGGCTATTGCTAAGTGCTAAATGACAGTTTGATAAAAGGTTTGGAAGGTTTCCTGAGACTTTGAAGGACTGCATATGGGCCAGTTTGTATAATTTTGCTATATAAGAATAATAATAAAAAACCTCTGATGAGAAAAGGTAGAAAATTAGCAGCTGCATTTCCCATTTCCACTTTTGAGTTTAGCAACAAAAGTTTCCAATGTTTCGAGAAGAATCTCAGAAAGAGATATTCAGCTCAGGCCATCTTTCAAGTCGTTATTTTGTTTTTGGAAAGAGGTTTAAAACCCATGAAGGAAATGGCAGAAAAGTGACCACATCATAGAGAAACTCCAGAGGTTCCCTGGACGTGAGTGGAAAGGAACGTAATGCAATGAAGTGGTGATTACATTAAACAAGTTTTTAAAAGTCCGTGAAGGTCCCCGTAACTTTCTTTTTTAACTTACCACATTCACAATATCAGTCTTTTTGCCTATTGATCAGGGGTGAGTTGCTCTCGGCACTACTGCCGGTTTGGTCCATGCGTGCACCTGATGTGCACCCTGCATGCACCTGATGCGCGCTCCATGTGTGTGCACAGTTGCCTGTAAATAGATCTGTGCATGCGCAAAACATTAAAAAGTGCCAAAAAAACATGCTGAGGCCTCCGGGGGACCAGTTCAGAGGCGTGGCCAGCCTGGGTCACTGCCGGTTCTGCGACCCAGGCCAACATTCTACTACTGGTTCGCCCAAACCGGTGTGAACCATTAGCAACCCACCTCTCCTATTGATTAATTTCCTTCTTTACTGAATATTCTGCCACCCACTTTTCTCTTCCGGCAGCTTTGACCCAGCTCACTTAATTCATGCTGTGAATTACGTTTATTTCTACCAGCACCATCTTGTAGGAGAGGGTAGATATTCGGAGTGAATCTGATATGTCCAGCCCTATATAACTGCTCTTCTTTGGAACGTTTCTTTGCTTCCAAGGCTGAGGGACAGATAGGATTGATCAGACCTAATAGGAACTGACATCACACAAGCTCCCCTGCTGAGATTTGCCAACCACAGCTGCGACCGCCAAACCCCGGCTAATTCCAGACCCAGCCACTATTGAGCAGGGATGTCCAATTCTATCAAATACCATGGCTGTGAAATGATGAGCTAATCCAAGGATGGCAAACTTCTGGTTTTCCCCCCCCTCCTCTCTAGGGTTCTCTTTTTCTCTGTTTTTGATGCAGTCTGGTGGCTGAAATGGATTTGGCCACATAATAGATACCTAGGGAACAATCAGGTTTCATAGTAAAATCCGAAGTTATGCAATGATGCAGCTTATGTGTTATAGAACGAACATATTCAGATACAATAATCAATATAGATGCACCTTCCCTCCCCCCTTTCCTTTCCCGTTGCTCTTCCCTTTCCCCTCTCCTCCCTCCCCTCCCCTTTCCCCTCCTCTTTTCCTTCCCTTCCCCTCCCCTTCCCTTTCACCTCCTCTTTCTCTTCCCCCCCACTCATCTATTCCTTACCCTTTCCTTTCCCCTCCCCTTTCCCTTTCCCCTCCCCTCCTCTCCTTTCCTCCTTTCTCCATCCATTAAACTTCCCTTTACAGAAATATGAAAACTCACAGTAAAGGGAGGTTTTTTTGCAAAAGCAAAAATACTTTTTTATAAAAAATATTTTTTTATTTTTTATAAATATAAAAATATTTTTATATTGTTATATTTATATTTTAATAAAAATATATTTATATTTTAATAAAAATATATTTATATTTTAATAAAAATATATTTATATTTTAATAAAAATATATTTATATTTTAATAAAAATATATTTATATTTTTATAAAAATATATATTTTAATAAAATATTTTTATATTTTTTATAAAAATATTTTTATATTTTTTTCTAAAAATATTTTTATATTTTTTCTAAAAATATTTTTATAAAAAATATAAAAATATTTTTTATCCAAACAGAACAAAATCATTGGTATTGAATTTTGACTGGGAGTCAGACTTCATTGTTCTTGCAAAAGATTCATCAATACCAATGAGAATTAGGCCCTCGGAAGGATATATAAATATTTGTATGAAACTGTATCCACTGAGCCTTCTTGAAAATCTCTAGGTTTGCTCGCGCTCTGTCTTTGGCTTAGCTGAACTTAGCTGCCAGATGCAAAGTGGGTGGAGCATTTCAACATGTAAATGACCCCATGATCATTTACCCTGTTTGGATGAACAGTGATTTGAATAAATTTATCCTAAATCTGATTAAATCTAGTTACAATCCTTTTCACAAGTTGGTCTAATAATCTCTAATCAGAATTAAATTCCAATTATTTCAAGATAACTATGAAGAGCAGGGGTGTCAAATTTGATTTCATTGAGGGCTTGATTTCATCAGGGTTGTGTTTGACCTTAGTGGGGATGAGTTGATGTGGCCAAGATGGGCATGGGTGGGATGGGTGTAGCCAGCTCGATGCCCTGCAGCCCAGGTGCGGCCCTCCTGGTTTTCACTGGTAGAGAGCTGCAAGAGGCCATCACAGCCAAAAACGGAGTTCAGGAAGGCTGTGTGTGGCTCTGTTTTTGCTGGCAGAGACACCATTGGCTGGTCCTTGCTATTTCCAGGGTGGCCCAGTGGGCCAGATCTACTTTGTGGGCTGGATCCGGCCCGTGAGTTTAACACCTCTGATGTAGAGCAAAGGATATCAGATGAAGCTCAATGGTTGCATAAAGCCCACTAGCATAATTTATGTGGCCCCAATGTGTTTAAGACCTCCAACTTAGTCCTTTCTGCATTGGTCAGAATCAGGGTATTCACAGGACAAAAACTGATGTCTTAAGCCCTTGGAAAGATTCTGCATGCACAGAAGCAAAAAACAAGACGAGAGAACCGGTTTGGGGGCGTGGCAGGCTGAGTTGCTACCTACTCAGCCGAACTGGTCCAAACTGGTAGAAACCCATCTCTGCCTTGGTCTAGGCAATAGTCAACATTGACTTAAAGGTACAAAATAACAATAATTTATTGCAAACAATACAGAGCTTTGAATACGAGATGTTTTAAGCACTTAAGAAAATAAATGAAAATAAATTCACAGAGGTTGCTTTTGTGCCACACTGCTGGAAAATGTCTCCTAGCTAGGAGGATTTAAGACAAGAATCAGCAAATTGCCCCTTTGAAATTTTATTTCTAGAGGATTTCAAAGTGGTTGTGCAGTTTTCATTTAGCAGAAGTTACTTCTCTAATTGGTGCAATTTGGTCCCATTCATTCATTCATTCATTCAATATTCAATAGCATAATTTTTTCCCTATTTCATTTTCTTGAATTTATATACTCTGTGCACAGCCATTCTTACATATATTTTTTTCTGAATAAGTACATTATAAGATTCAGGGAGCTGCTAGTTTTAAAGAGAAGTGCTCTTGTTGGGTCAAACATGCCGTCTATGTTAGCCTAGCATTAAAATGCAAAGTGAACAAAATCTCCCCCCCCCCCTCCATTGGCACCCAGCAACACAATGTGATTTTCAGCCTGCTGAACAGGTGGTGTGCATGTGCTGTTGTCAGTGTGGACGTGCTGAAAACAGCCCATTTGACTTCTGCCCTCGCTGGTTGCATTTGCTGAAATTTAAATTGCAAATTGCACGCTTTCCTAATGCTGTCTCTTATAAATCTAAATTAATTTATGATCCTTCCCTCTCCTCGTTTGCTAATAACACTTGTTCAAAAAAAGCTTACGTTACCAATCATTAGAAAAGGCCATTAATTTTTCCTCTGTTAATATTACATAAGAGAGTAAATCTTTCTCCAGATCTTCCACTGACGGAAGGGATAGGCTTAGATTTCTAGAGATCTTTGCCACTTTATTGGCATGGACTATTAATTATTGTTCTTGTCTACGCACCAGGGCACAGCGCAAATGGACCAAATTATGCATAGAAAGCTAAAATCTTAATTCTCTGGGTTTACCAGAAAAAATCTCAAAAAAGCTGTTAGGTCTGGCAAATTCTCGCACAAAACCACCCCCTCTGGACAACATTTCAGGCTTTCTTTCATCTTGTGAAATTTGGGTGATATTTTTTACAGAGGTCTCCAGGCCATCAGATGAAGTTATCAGATGATGCTATAGAGAGGACCATGATTATATGGCCCATCTTAAGGCAATTACAGGTAATCCTTGACTTACAACTATTCATTTCGTGATTGTTCAAAGTTATAACACGCTGAAAAAAGTGACACCACTGATCGTCACATTGCAGCATCCTCATAGCACCTAGACTTATATGCTGCTTTACAGTGCTTTACAACCCTCTCTAAGCAGTTTACAGAGTCAGCATATGGCCCCCAAATAACTGGCTCCTCATTTTACCAACCTTGATAGGGTGGAAGGGTGAATTAACCTTGAGCCTGGTGAGATTCGAACTGCCGAAATGTTGGTAATCGGCAGTCAGTAGCCTGCAGTACTGCATTCTAACCACTGAGTACTTGGCAACTTGTGTGCACTGTATTTACAAGGTTGCAGCATCCTGGGGTTACATGGTCACCGTTTTACGATTTTCCAGGTTAGCTTCCAACGAGCAAATTTGATGGGAAAAGTCAGATTTATTGGACAACTGTAGGATTCATTGAATTACTGTGGCAAAAAAGGATACCCCCCCCCCAAGCGTGGTCATGTGATGACTCACCAAATGACCTTATTGCTTAGTGATGGAAGTTCCAGTCCCAACTGCGGTTGTAAGTTGAGGACTACCTGCATATTGCTCGCCTTAACATCCACCCACGTTAATATTCTTAAGACAAAAGCTTGGTTAAGAGATTTGGACTGCCAACGTGAAGAAAACTATTTTGAGTTGGGCCAGAGATGGTATTCAGCAGGTTCTGACTGGTTCTGGTGAACTGGTAGTGGACATTTTGAGTAGTTCGGAGAACCGGTAAATACCACCTTTGACTGGCCCCGCCCCCAGCTATTGTCTGCCTCCCGAGTCCCAGCTGATCGAGAGGGAAAGAGGATTTTGCAGTAACCTTCCCCTGGAGTGGGGAGGGAATGGAGATTTTGCAGTATCCTTTCCCCGGAGTGGGGAGGGAATGGAGATTTTACACTATCCTTTCCCTGGAGTGGGGAGGGAATGGAGATTTTGCAGTATCCTTTCCCTGGTGTGGGGAGGGAATGGATATTTTGCAGTATCCCTCCCCTGGAGTGGGGAGGGAATGGAGATTTTACAGTATCCTTCCCCTGGAGTGGGGAGGGAATGGAGATTTTACAGTATCCTTTCCCTGGAGTGGGGAGGGAATGGATATTTTGCAGTATCCTTTCCCTGGAGTGGGAAGGGAATGGAGATTTTACAGTATCCTTTCCCTGGAGGGGGGAGGGAATGGAGATTTTGCAGTATCCTTTCCCTGGAGTGGGGAGGGAATGGAGATTTTGCAGTATCCTTTCCCTGGAGTGGGCAGGGAATGGAGATTTTACAGTATCCTTTCCCTGGAGTGGGGAGGGAATGGAGATTTTACAGTATTCTTCCCCTGGAGTGGGGAGGGAATGGAGATTTTATAGTATTCTTCCCCTGCCACACCAACCAAGCCACGCCCACAGAACCAGTAGTAAATATTTTTGAATCCCACCACTGGTTCGGGTCTTTGGTCTGTTTCAACTCCTCAACTCTAGAAAACAGTGGCAAATCTTAATGGATTTGACACATCTCGAAGCTGACTTAGAATCAGTACAGAAAAACAAGGAAGAAAATATTTAATATTAAAAAATACTATTTAGATACTTAAATAGTCAGTGTGGTTCTTTCTCCCCCTTTGGGGTACGTACTCAATAGTACATTTTCTCCTTTGTACAGTTGCCTACTCTTTGCTTCCAAATGAAGTCCAACATAAAAATCTCTCAGGCTGCAGACAAATAGGAAATGCAACGTATTATCATGACAATAATCTTCTTGATGGCAAAGATCAGCATACTGATGCCATAGAATCAACAACTGGTGCAATAAAAGTATCTATTCTTTCTGTGTCCATTTTTAAAAAAATGAGCAGTTAATATATCTGTTTTGCAACTCGCTGTACTTCTGTGATGGTCTGGCATTGCATATAGAGATGCTATGTAATTTATTGTGCTAGAAGATTGGCTGAAAGTAAAGGATGTCTTGGTAACTGATTCATTCCAGTAAAGTACTTAACTCTGGCCATAAAGTCAACAATGTTCTTTGCTTGACTACTGGCCAAATTTATTGACCTCTATCACGTTACATCATGTTATACAAGTGACCATAAAAGCCAGCCTTTTTTGCATGTTTCAGTACTATCTCTATGTCATTCTTTACTCATAAGATAAAACCTAGAGAGATACATGTGATCTGCTTCTTGGATGAGAAGTGAAACCTCTTCAAAGAACGAGTTGGCTCTTGAAAAAGCACCTTTGGGTCTAGAACTTGTAGCTTTAATTCATGTGGATGGTGTACATACCCTGTTTTTCCCAAAATAAGACCCAAATGGAAAATAAGCCCTAGCATGATTTTTCAGGATGCTCATAATATAAGCCCTACCCCCCAAATAAGACCCACTTAAGATCGTCAACCAGACAGATGCATTTAGTACTGTATTTCCCAGAAAACAAGACCTAACCAGAAAATAAGCCCCAATGCGTCTTTTGGAGCAATTATTAATATAAGACCCGGTCTTATTTTGGGGAAAACACGGTATACAACAAAGATTGAGTGTATACTAAATGAATAGTTGTGTCCAGTAATAGACTTTTCCAACAGAATGCATTTTGGCCATCCATCTGGTTTTCATTGATGCCTTATTACTTTTGATAGTTCTTCAGGTTAGGAACTGGGAGACGATCAATATATAGTCCTAACTTAAGACACCAAGGAACTGGGTGACTTTGGGCCAGTCACTCTCTCTCAGCCACAGGAAGAAGGCAAACGACTGCTGAAAAACCTTGCCAAGAAAACGGGTCTGGTACAGGCGATTGCCAGGAATCAAAAACTGTCTTGAAGACATCGGTTCTGCTTATATTTAGGAAAATAGTGGCACAAGGAAGATTATGGATGCATTTGAACTTTTCGTATTAAGGATGACTCCTGAAAATACTGTAGGCGGAAGAAAGGAGATAAATAAATTGATTATCAAACAAATCAACTCAAATTATTTTCCGTCTATCAGTCCGTACCGTTACAACTTGTAGTCAGTATTCAATAATGGCATCAGTCTATAATGACTTGTTAAAATAAAATCTTGTCCCCCTTTAGGTATTAGTGCTATAGCAGCCGCTTTCTAACTCTCTGGGAAGGAATTCCTCTCCCTTTTGAGGAGATGAAATGTTGAAGTAATTGGTGGTGTGCCCCTGATCGAAGACGAAATATTGGGGCTTCTCTATCTTGCAACTTTTTTGTTAGCGCTGTTCTTCAGCTAAAATTTTTGTCTCCTCACTCTGCTCAACAGCAGGGCCAGTTCTGATTACAGATGTAAATATGATGGGACAAACTGGTAGTAGCAGCAGCAGGAGGCTCTGCCCACCTACCTGGATGCTTTGTGCATGCACAGAAATGTCGCGTGAGCGAGTGCGCCCGAACTGGAATTTTTTAAAAAATGGCAACCCACCACTGGTTAGGATGTGATTACTGTGGGCTTGTGTGGAGACAATGAGGGTCAATTTGGATCTGCTAGGATTAGGTAAAGCGATGAAATGGGTTTGATCCGGGTTACATCCATCCCCAGTTTTCTCCACTGCAATTGAGAATTAAAGGAGAGCCACTTCTATCCCACAGATTAGCAAGCTAGTTTAGAAGGCATAGAATAGAAGACCATAAGAGAAGAGCTTTTTATTACTGCCCTCTACCTTTCAGTTTTTGTCTCCTGAGTTGGTCATCCCACTCTGCTCAACAGCATGGACGGTTCTGATTACAGACGCACGTATGGACTGGAGGGACTGGAGGCTAAAACATATGAACAGTTGCAGGAACTGAGTATGTCTAGTTTATTGAAAAGAAGGACTAGGGGAGACATGATAGCTGTGTTCCAATATCTTAGAGGCTTGCACAAAGAAGAGGAAGTCAAGCTATTCTCCAAAGCACCTGAGGGCAGGACAAGAAGCAATGGGTGGAAACTAATCAAGGAGAGAAGCAACTTAGAACTAAGGAGAAATTTCCTGACCATTAGAACAATTAATCAGTGGAACAACTTGCCTCCAGAAGTTGTGAATGCTACAAATTGGAAGTTTTTAAGATGTGTTGGATAACCATTTGTCTGAAATGGTGTAGGGTTACCTGCCTAAGCAGGGCCTTGGATTAGAAGACCTCCAAGGTTCATTCCATTCTGTTATTCTATTCTATTCTATTCCAATATGATGGGACTTCACATCTGCCATCGATTTATGGGATATTCTCCTATCATCACCATGTTGTGTGAAAACTGGAAAAAGCACTCACATAGTGGGATTATCATGAGGAAGGACACAACCTGATTTAATGATTATGGGAAAGATTTTGGATGCTTGATGTTCTGAAATGTTGGGTTTCTGGTAGATGGTCCTTTCTTTAGCCATTGTGGTGCGTCAACTATCTAGGGCAGGTCCATTCCATTTTTAGAGGGGAGCAATCGCTGCTGGAGTTGGGGTAAGAAAAAGATTTCAACCCCTGCCATCCATCCTCTTGGCTATAGGTTTTATACTGCTTTTAACAATTTTAAATGTTTTTGCATTACTTTTTTTTACTGTTTGTAAGCCGCTCAAAGTTGCCTTATCGATGAGGTGGGCACAGTTGTGGGCTGCTACGGGTTTGCCCGAGTTCAGGAGAACCCGTAGCTAAAGTTAAGGCTGGTTCTGAGAACCTCCAAATCCCACCCTGGCTGGCCCCGCCTGCCCCTCTCCCCCAACCTCACCTCTCCCAGGAGTCTCCACGCGGCCTGTTTTGGATGCGAGGTAAGCGCAGAGGCTCGGGGAAGGGGTAAAATGAGCCTCCCAGAAGTTCTGGAAGGCTGGAAACGGGGGGCCTTTGGAGCGTGGGGGAAGCAGTTTTTGTCCCCCCCCCAGAGGCTCAAGGAAAGCCTCTGGAGCCTGGGGAAGGTGAAAAGCTCCCCTGCCATGGTGCAGGAGGCCGACTAGACCTAACTGGGCAGAGAACCCGTTGCTGAAATTTTTGAAGCCCACCCCTGGGTGGGCAGCATATAAATTGAATAAGTGAACAGATTTAATAATAGGTACAAATTTTACAGACTTTTTAGGATGCCAAAGCAGAATAAAACCAATGCATAAATAGAATAAACAACAGGAATAACAACAAAAAGAAGATCATATATTTGAAATGCGAGAGTTGGGGTTTAGAGATTTCTATTTGTATCATTATGTCAGGGGCAAAAGCATTTATTTGGGATCCTTAGCTCCCACCTCCTCACCGGTTTGCTTCAGCTCAGGGTCTTCCTCACAGAATCGGGCTTGCATTCACAGCCTCAACAGTCTCTTTGAGCTGCTAAATGAATTGCTTCGGAAGAATACATTAGCATGGTTTGAAAGGGCGTGCTTTTATTTCTCCCCCTTTTTTTCCAAACTGCCATAACTCTTGGGAAGATAAACGTAAAAGGGTTAATTGATCAGACCTTTTAAAAGGTGGGATAAACACTCGCTGGCATCAGCAGTTTGAAGACAGCCACAAACAACTGCAGGAAAACAGAGATGTTTTCGCTCTCCTTATCTTCTCCAGGAGCAGTGGAACTAATGGGCACAATCTAACAGAAGCTTAGGCATGTTTCTATGCCCAAAGGAGTATTTGGTGCCATCCAACTTAGTGAATTTGGTGGGTCTGTTTTCTATCTTTTAAGTGTGCAAAGCCCTCTTGAAATTGCATTAGACTGCCTGATGCTATAGTTAATTATGACAATAAGACAGGACTTTGGGACAGGAATCAAGGGGTCCGCCCAGAAAGAGCACCTCCAAAATACAACCGTTAACTTTTGGCATTTTGAATGAGCTAATCAACATACACTATCTTCTGAAGAGAGCTTCCGATCAAAAGTCTAAAGACTTTCTGGGGTTTTCCCCCTGGTTTTTTGTTTTGTTTTTATAGCTGAACAAGCTTCTTGGATGAGAAGCAAAACTTCTTCAAAGAAAAACCAGAAAGTCCAGTTGAAAAAACACCTTTGGGACAACCCATGACCTGGATGACTGAGAATCTTCATAGTCAAAGGTCTAAAATTACTTGTGCTGTTCGTAAGCCAATATTTTTCAGGTGGGCCTGGCTCAGTTTGGAGAATTAGAAGATGAAGTTCTCAATAAATATGACATTAAAAAAATAGTTTGGGCGTCAACCCCTTCTTAACTCTATTGACAATGTAATGTGCTCCTGGATTCAATCTAGATTAGGTGTGATGTGACTCAAGCTTGTTCCTAATTTCTTTGCCCCTTTTCTGGCTTCTCTGCTGGAGTATGTTGGCCAGTAGGGCAATTCGTTTAGAAGATCTGGAAGTAATTTTTCTCCTGGAAGTGTACCAAAAAATGCTTTCTGCCTACAGAAAGGGAATCTTGCCAGCAAAAGTGCTTTCTTTTGGCAGAAATAGCTTGTGCCTGATTTTTACTCCTTCCAGCCAACACATTTTTGAATTTAGATGACATTGTAAGTATAAATAGAATAGCAGCTTTGAAATATACCTAGGATATGTATATCCCATTCCTTTAAAGGGGAAATTGAGCATCCCTAACCATCTCAGGATTCTGCCTACTCAAAATAGCTCAAGACTGACAAGGAATTACAGTAGTGTTTCTCAACCTTACCAACTTTAATATGGGTGAATTTTAATTCCCAGAAACACTGATTTTCTCAATATCGTCCATCGTGGATAATCTACAGGATTATAGATGGCTTTGTTGAAACTCTGTTCAGAAGCAGTATATCCTATCAAATATTGGGGTTCAATGAAAAGAGAATTATTTGATACCCTATTTGTGATCATCAAAAAAGTTTACATGACAGAAAAAGGATACCATACTAATTTGATCATTGGTTTGATCTACCACATTAAACCAGTGGAGTCTTTTAAAATTATGATGGTAGCTCATTTGACAATTGATACTAAATAGAGGTTATCCAACTGTTCGTATAATTCAAATGATCTAATAATAACACAGAAATGAGTGGATTTTAAATAAGACACCATTTAGGCAATTGACTGCTAGACATTTGGTTGACCAAATTACTTAAATAGTAAAATGCCAATATCATATGATCACGACAATGAATTAGCACAGTCCATTCCAATCAACCCTGCAACAAATTCTACATATGACCCAAAAGACATGTAAAACTGTAAAACCTCTTTGTAAAACTGAGGCCTTGAGTTCCAGATGGCAAATTGATCAATCCACTTGCAAAATTTATAATATTGGTACAGAATTGTGTCTTCTGTCCATATGTTGATAGACGTATGACGATTTAAAAACAAATCAAAGTAACTCCCAATTTTATGGATACATTTATCTCCTATTAGCTCAGTGAGCAACAAAATTATTCTTCAAACCCTAAACTTACTAATGAAATGGAAAAAAAGCTTTTAATAAAGAACAAAATGTATGTGTGAAAAATTGGCGAACTCCTTTCAGTTCTGTTCTTTAGAATGCATTCCTATATTTAGATATTCCTGTATTTAGAACTCTCAAAAGTCAAGTATGTGTCCTTTGTATCTGAATCTGTCTGCATTTCAGTTTTTGAAGAAAGTCAATATGAGATGATTGACTCATCCCCTCCCTCGCTCCCTTCCAATATAACTTTAGCCTACCTTCCAATATACCTTCCTTCCTTCCAATATTCCTTCCTTCCTTCCTTCCTTCCTTCCTTCCTTCCTTCCTTCCTTCCTTCCTTCCTTCCTTCCTTCCTTCCTTCCTTCCAATATAACTTTAACCAACCTTCCTTCCTTCCTTCCTTCCTTCCTTCCTTCCTTCCTTCCTTCCTTCCTTCCTTCCTTCCTTCCTTCCTTCCTTCCTATATAACTTTAACCTTCCTTCCTTCCAATATTCCTTTCTTCCAATATAACTTCCTTCCTTCCAATATAACTTTAACCTTCCTTCTATCCAATAGTCCTTCCTTCCAATATAACTTTATTATACACCCAAACATGTTATCACAATATGTAATTAATTCACACATACATTTAGATACACCATGCATTGACTCGGTCCTACATATAGGTAAGCCGCAAGTAGAATAAAATTCTGGATTGAAAAAAAAGTTTATAAGATAAACTAGGAGATGATTGTAAAGAATGTTGTGGCTCTGCTTTTGAAATATGCAAAACTTAACTTTCTGCAAACTTATTATTTACTTGGGATGTTGTATTCATGTAGCCTGCAGATGTGAATTTTTAGATTTCAGGATAGTGGCGTTTCTATTCAGAAAGCTGAATTACTTCTTGCTGTGAAAAAAAAAGATATTGATTGCAGGAAATGAAGACAACAGCATGCTCAGGACTTGAGCTTCATTCATGAAAAGCAATGCATTTGTCAGAGTGCAACCTTGGTGAATCTGAAGTTGTTTTCTACTTTCCCTAATTAAGCTTCCTTTAGAGATGGGCTCTCCAAGTTGGAGAATGGCCTCCTTGTGTCTGAAATTGAATTCCTAAATTCCTCTCCTTGTCTATACATCAAAGGGAGGTATATTGAGCTGTCCGAGACACCAATTACGTTAACCGGGAGCTATTCAGGACCTTCCATTGTAATTTATTGCCAAGGAAAGAAGTTTTCAGTCCCAAACTAGACAGGAAGCTGGCTCTTTGCCCAGTTATCCAAACCAATCGAGAGAAAGTATTAAAACAAAGGGCAGATTAACGGAGTAGATTAGTGTCCTAACATTTTAATTTTGATGACCTGGACAACTGTCATATTACAGGACCAAAATGCTTCGAAGGCAATGTCCTTAGAGGTCATCTATGAAAGTGGGATCAAATCGCATAGTCTGAAGTCAAAGTTCATAATGTGGTGTATCAGTAATAATTAAGTGGTTTTGGTCAATAGCAGTCATTGGACTGAAAATCCTTTTAAATAACAACAATGGGGCAGGGACTCATATGAAGAATTAAAATTGCTGTGGAGTGAATATTAGACTTTGTATGAGTAGTTTTGAGCTATCGATTTCCTTAAAAAGGGGAACACCTCTTTAACTCTTATCCCAGCAAGACTTCCAAGGAACCACAGAGGCCTTTTACAAAAACATAGAAGCCTTTGGATTTCCATTGGCAGGAATATTCACACAAGATACTATGATGTGCAATGATTAAAGGTAAAGATAAAGGTTCCCCTCGCACATATTTGCTAGACATTCCTGACTCTAGGAGGAGGTGCTCATCTCAGTTTCAAAGCTGAAGAGCCAGCACTGTCTGAAGACGTCTTCGTGGTCATGTGGCCAGCATGACTAAACACCAAAGGCGCATGGAATGCTGTTACCTTCCCACCAAAGGTGGTTCCTATTTTTCTACTTGCAGTTTTACATGCTTTCGAACTGTTAGGTTGGTAGATTCTGGGACAAGTAACGGAAGCTCACTTCGTTACGTGGTGCTAGGGATTCGAACTGCAGAATTGCCAACCTTTCTGATCGGCAAGCTCAGTGTCTTAGCCACTGAGCCACTGCGTCCCTCTGTGCAATGATTAATATAACACTAATTTTGATATTGATTAAATTTTACGCATTCACTATTGCATTAGCTTGCTGGTATTACTCTTTGTGCACTAGCTAGAGTCTATTAAGATTGAAGGTGCGTTAAAATGTTTACAGTTAATTAGATAATAATGTCCAGAGAAGTTAGTTGATCAGTTGGAAATATGAACCACTTTAAGCAACTTTAAACAGCACACAATAGCACAACCCTAAACATTCAAAAGGAAGCTTTCCTAGTTTTAATGGCTTTAAACCTATAGTATTAAGGTGTCTATAGAATTGTTGCCTTCACATAGTTTTGCCTGCTTTAATTCATGTTTTTGCCGATTTTATCAGCAGCATTATTTTTAATTTATTAAAATTTAATTAAGCCATAAGCAATACAAACCAACCAATGAGGTCATAATTAAGAATATATTCTGTTCCTTCAGATTATTTTTTACTGTGATGTGTCTATCTTCCAGAATAGGCACAAAGGAGAAATTTTGGATGAGCCACGGTGGTGCAGTGGTTAGAATATAGTATTGCAGGCTGACTCTGCTCACTACTAGGAGTTTGACCGGCTGAAGGTTGACTCAGCCTTCCATCCTTCCGAGGTTGATCAAATGAGAACCCAGATTGTTGGGGGCAATGTGCTGACTCTGTAAACTGCTTAGCGAGTGCTGTAAAGCACTATGAAGAGCTATAGAAGTCAACATGCTATTGCTATATGCATTTCTAAGCTGTGAGGTCCCACCCCAATGTAAAAGAAGGAAGAGATAAAAATGTACATTATCAGTGGATCAACCAGCATTCCATATTGGGTTGAAAACTCTTTTCTGCAGCAATGTTCTCTTCCAAACAATTAATAAGAAACCAGAACAATGTAAGAAATTGGTTTTCTCACTACCTGCGATTTGTCTTTTTGCAAGAAATGGCAGGGCAATTGATGAAAATCACTATCCCCCATCAAGCCATGGTTCTGCCTTCTGCTCACTGTGTTGGGTTCCAAGAAACACCCTCAACAAAAGAAGACTCTGAGGTTTGACATTCCTCAACATTCCATTTTATTAGCGATGTCATATTGGCACATTTGGGAAAACCGGAATCTGAAAATTTCCAGGTTTTCCCCACCCAGACGAAAGTTCAAGTCCCTGCCCAGCACCCACATGTCCATCTCATGGTCCAATCAGGCACCGTCTCAACTGGAGATGTCTCCCAGTCACACCACTCCAGGTGCAGGGCAAGATGTCCTTGACTCTCTGAGAAAGGAATGTTATTCTGACTATATTTCTCACACTCCATATAATTCCCCCTCCCAAATTCCCACTGCATTAAATGTGGCAGGTCTGAAGGCCCAACACAAAAGATGGTTTCCAGGCCTGACCCACTGATCTTTCTGGCTTTTGCCCATTTTCTCCCTGGGTGTTTGGTGTATAATTGGGAGAAGGAATGGAAGATTCAAAGCTGAAATAAATATTCTATTTTTTTGTTTTTGTTTTAAACTAACACAAAAGACCCAAGGAGAGTTATGGAAAGGAGTGTCCCAGCTATTACCCGCACTCTCCATATTCCAAAGCTAGCGATGGTGAAGTGAACCAGTGGTTAAGGCATCAGGCTAAAGATTAGGAGAACAAATATTTTAGTCTTGCCTTAGGAACAAAGTCAGCTGAGTGACTTTAGGCCTTCCATACTTTCTCAGCCCTAGAAAGAAGGCAATGACAAATTACTTTTGAAAAGAAGTGTCAAGAAAATTTCAGTAAAGGCAGTTGCCAAGAGTCAAAAGTGTACACATTTCCATCCTTAGCATGATGAAAAATGCCTTTGGGAACAATCTGGATTTATCACTTATCTGAAAGAGCTAAAGAGTCATAACTATGCACTCTCCTATCCAGTGGTGGGTTTAATTTTTTTTTTTACTACCAGTTCTGTGGGTGTGGCTTATTTTGTGGGCATGGCTTGGCAGCCATGTGACTGGGTGGGAGTGGTTTGGCAGTCATGTGACTTGGTGGGCATGGCCAATTTAGCCATCCATTTTGCCAATTTAGCAGTCCATTAAGCAATACACACCAGCTCCCTTTTCTATACTTTTTAATATTGCATGAAGTTTTTGCTCTAGTTTTTTTTTTACTAGGGAGGAGAGATTGGCAATGCCTGGGGATTTCTGGGAATTTCTCCTCTGTGTTAGAGGCACTAAAGTAACCAAGATGATATAAGGTCTCCTGCTGGAGCAGGGGGTTGGACTAGATGACCTCTGAGGTACTTTCCAGCCCTGGATTGCTGTGCTGTTTCAAAGCATCCTCTGAAGCTGCATCTAATGCCAGGTTTGTTGTCCTTCCTTCCTCTCCTTTTTCTCTCCCTCCCTCCCTCCCTCCCTCTATCCATCCATCCATCCATCCATCCATCCATCCATCCATCCATCCATCCATCCATCCATATCACATTGACTTTCCCTTCCCTTTTTCTCCCTTCCCTCCATCCCTTCCTTCCTTCCACTATTGATTAGCTTGGCCTGAGCAAGGATAGCTAGCCACACTTTCAATAATCTCTTAACTCCATGCCAGAGTTCTTAAACTTGGCAACTTTAAGACTTGTGGACTTCAACTCCCAGGATTCTCCAGCCAGCAGAGCTGAATTCTGGGAGTTGAAGTCCACAAGTCTTAAAGTTGCCAAGTTTGCAGATCTCTGCTCCATGCATTTGGGGATCCCCAAACGGTGAGGATTTCTTTCTTTCTTTCTCTCTTGAAGGACCCCCACCCATTTTTGCTCCCAGGGGGCTGCAGGGATGCTTGCTAGCCCCCCCCTCCCCATGCTCTATTTTGGGCCTAGCAGAGCTCCCTGAAGCCTGCTGGGAGCCAAAATGGGGCTGGTGGGGATCCTGGAAAGGGGGGGGGGGAGGGAAGATTGTGAGTTCAACGGGGATGATGGGGGGTGGGCACAGCAAGCTCTGGATGGGGGGCTAGAGAGATTTACCTGTAGGCAGGAGGAGGAGGCAGCTCAGTTAGGGCACCACGTGGCAGCTTAGGCAGGGAAGCCACCCGGGAAGTGAGGAGTGACTGGGTGGCGCATTTGCACTTAAAATGGTCTGCGCATGCGCACAACAGTAAAAAAGGAAAAAAATACATTTTCCTAAGACGATTGTTCTGTGCATGCGCAGAACAGAAAACCAAGATGATGCAACCATCGAGGATAGTATTGGTACGGTCATGTGTCTGTTGGAGTTACTACCTATTCGCCCGAACTGGACCGGACTGGTAGGAATCCACCTCTGCTCCTATGTAATGTTTATAAATTCAAGGTCCTCAATCTAGTTATGGCCAACACCTTCTAATGTATACTGCTCTTCCCAGTTTAACTTTGTCAAATGGTGACATTCAGTTTTTTCAGGCAGGAAAGAGGTATTCAGTCCTGTCCTTCAAAGCTAAGCTGCAGCTGAATGCTGTGTACAGGTTCACCCATACCGTTGATTACAAAATTTGGTCACAGTGGCACTTGCCATTTGACAACGTCACACAACAGCTGCTGGCTATTCCTTGAGGACCTTCAGAGAGAATGTGGGGAGGATGCCTTCATAGTCTCCATCTTCCTCCTTTCATGCTAAATCCTGAAATAGCCCATGCAATAGAGAGAATTTTCAAATTCAGAAGATCTACATTTCTAAACTGCATAAAGAGCAGATGGACCCAGAACTGTGAAATCCTACATTTTAATACGCCCCCCACCCCCACCCAAAAATACAATACATATATAGACAAATAAGGCAGGGGAATCCTAGGTTAGTTGAAGGATGGGATGATTTCAGTTCCTAGTTGAGGTGGCATTCTTGAAAAATGTTCCCCATGTAAAATAAATTAATTATGTACTGGTAGTCCTTGACTTATGACCACAATGGAGTCCAAAATAGTTAAGTAAGACAGTTCTTAAGTGTTGGAGTTGTCATAAAGGGTGCATGTAAGACAGGATATTTTGACTGAGCCATGCATATCCTGCTACAATAGATAACTATGAATTTCATTTCATTTCATTTCATTTCCTTTATTTGTATGCCGCCCTTTTCCCTGGGGGGACTCAGGGCGGCTCACAATTCAAAAAGGGAGGGGGGGAAAGACAAACAGTATTCCAATATGGAAACAATACAACATATTAAAAGAGAGCACAACAGTCACACAATTCGGGTGGGGTTGGAATCTTAACCCCAGGCAGGCCGGGACAGCCAGATCTTCAAAGCGGCGCGGAAGGATTGGAGGGTGGTGAGGGTCCGAATCTCCACGGGGAGTTCATTCCAGAGGGTCAGAGCAGCCACCGAGAAGGCTCTCCTCCGGGTAGTTGCCAGTTTGCACTGGCTAGTAGATGGAATTTGGAGGAGGCCTACAGTATCCCAGAGAAGCTACCTTATTTGGCTGCATGACCTGAAGTTCCCAGTAAATTTATGATCTAGCTTTCCTAATATCTGCGGATGTACAGTATTTCTTGCAAAAAGAGAACTTGATACAGACTTTACGGCATCAATACCTTCTGCGTGTTTTTCGGCTGCACTTTTATTGTTTCCTGTGCTGTAGGCCCATCTCTTTAAATACCATCCCTCATTTCAATCACTTGAGAGCATCTTATTGCAGCAGTCCTTCAGAAAGCCGCCCCCCCCACCCCACTTGATCAATAAACATGCACAGAGCAAAGATAAATAAACTTGAAACAGACATCATAATTAACCTGCTGCGGTGAGAACAAAATGAATTAGCAATGATTGAATGTTTGGCAAAGGGGGTGGGGGGGCGGGGGGGGAAGAGCCCCATTTCTTTGGCACTCTTCAGCCTATTTCAATAACTCAAGAATCTTTTGAAAAGCTGTTTGAAACGGCCAAGACCTTGCAATAGCCAGAGATAGGAAGCAGAAAAATAATCCCTTAGTCAGACCAGAATGGTGACAGGCTTTTGGGAACTACAATGGAAATGAAGCTGTTGAAAGCTTTTAAAGTTGCATACCAATGAAGCACAAAAGAAGGAAGGAAGATTGCCTCCTTCGGCATCCCCGAGCTTGTTTGGAAAAAAAGAAGTAGGAGGCCGTTTCAAAGAATAAGTTTAGCTTTTTTCTTCTTTTTTTTTGGCATGCATTAACTTGGCTAGATTTAAAAAAAAAGTTTATTGGTGTATTTGCAGAACAGGTGTGATCCTTGTTCTCACGAGAACTTGTTATTGTTATCCGAGAAGAGACAATCTTTATTTTTAATTTTGAAAGAGGAAAAAGGGGTGGGTGGGAGAGAAACATGTTATCCTCTTAGGCTCTTGACTTCCTCTCCCCCTGCAAATTATATCCCAAATCTACAGAACTGGGAACCTGTTTCTTAAATCTAATGGACTCTCCAGGAATTTTCTTAAGGGGTTTTCTTCTCCAACCCCCTCTCTGTGAATGGCAGACATAACTTGACTCTTCAAGACCCTCAAAGTCTCAAAGGCCCTGAAAAGACAGAGTCTTCCAAAAGTTATAACAAAATTATGACTGATGTAGCACTTAGAAATTATTCATTGCAGGGGGAACAGTCAGTTTAAGCGCAATTTAATATACATGCTCATTAAATTTAAGCAAATTTAGTTTTTCCTTTGGTCTTTGATCATTTCTTTGACTGGGTCCCCATCTACGTGTTGAGGGGCAGCCACTGGTATATTACTGATAAATGCAATGTTGCTGTCAGTCTGAAAATAATTCGATTTCTACTTGGATGGGAAATGCTTTTTATAGGCAGACATAGCCTGCTGATGGGAATGATATATTCACCTGTCGGTATTCCCAAAGAGTAAGAATTAAGGCACATAAAGTTTATCTTCCCTGTTCGTTCCTTTCTAGAAACAGAATCCATTATAAAAGCAATTTTGGAATTAAGGTTGAATTATAGGGTTGGGAAGGGCAGAAGAAGTTGAGTTTGCCACATTGCCATCATACTGGGAATCTAGAAGGTGTTTTTCCAAAAGGCAACTGGACTTTTTTGGGGAGGGGGTTCTTTGAAAAATGTTTCACTTCTCATCCAAGAAGTTTCTTCAGCTTCGTCATTCTTCACTGAACCTGAAGAAGCTTCTTGAATGAGAAGCGACATGTTTTCAAGGGGAAAAAAAACAAGAAAGTCCAGTTGCCTTTGGAAAAGCCCCTTTGGGACAACTGTGATGGGTGTTTTTTATCTGATAAAACTCTTAATTTAAGATTTGTGCTAAACACCCATGGGCACCGCTGTGAGGGATGGTGCAAACATTAGGCAGGATAAAATTTAAATCTCAAAAAATCATCAAAATCTGGAAAATGTCCGCCCCAAAAATATTACATTCAAGAAAAAAAGCTGGCTGTGAAATGTCCTGTTAACTGGGCAGGCAAATTTCGGCAGCATGAGGCAACGCTCTTCCTGTGTCTGGATGTCATTTATGAGCAAAAGATCATCCATCATTGATTTATAGGCATATGAATGTTCTCTTGTCTTGAATATTCTGACAAATTGAAACAAGGAAATGCTTTTAAAAAATCCACTAGGCTGGAAGAACCTGTTTCCCTGAGTTGAAGTAATTTTCTTCTGGTATAAATAAAACATTATCTACAACCATGAACCATGTTAATTTTTGAGTCCCTGAGTTATATGTTGTTGACATATGTACCAATATTTGAAACAGTTCTTTGTGGAGAGAAGGTTCAATATGGAGAACTTTAAGTGACATTCTCTTGCTGTTATACTTCCCGTCAGGCAGGTGGCAGTGTTACTAGGAGTAAGAGAGTGGATCTTGTGGTTCCCTTTAAGATTAACACTCTATTTAAAATGTTGATTTAGTGAGATGTATACAATTATATTGAGATACCATTCATGGTACCAGTAGCACAAGTCTGGTTGGAAAGGTAAAACAGAATATCTTTTAAAAAATAAGAGTTGATTTATATGCATGGATATTAAGATAGCACCTTCTATTTGGCTTTAGGTTTGTCCTGTTTGGTTCTCCATCATTGTGGTTTCTGTAGGAAAAAGTGCTAATGGCAACATTTCCTTGAGCACCATGGCAGTGGTGGGATTCAAAATTTTTTACTACTGGATCTTTGTGTGGGTTGGTGGGTGTAGCATGGCTTGGTGGGCGTGGCAGGGTAAGAATATTGTAAAATCTCCATTCCCTCCCCACTCCAGGGGAAGGTTTCTGCAAAATCCTGATTTCCTCCCGATCAGCTGGGACCTGGGAGGCAGAGAATAGATGGGGGCAGGGCCAGTCAGAGGTGGTATTTACCGGTTCTCCGAACTACTCAAAATTTCCACTACTGGTTCTCCAGAACTGGTCAGAACTAGAGGTGGGTTGCTCCTGGTTTGGCCCGGATTGGGCAAACCGGTAGTGGCGGTAGTGGAAAGCTCCGCCCACCCACCTGGACGCTTCTGCACATGCGCGAGCACGAGTGAACTGATAGCGGCGGAATTTGCAACCCACCTCTGGTCAGAACCTGCTGAATACCACCTCTGATCCAGGGGGACAAATGGTGGCGACAAACATGAGGCATATTAAAAGGATAAGGCTTCAATTACTTGGTTATGGCCAACATCTTGACGTTTTTGACTTCTTTAGTGGATACCCCTAGATACAATGAATATTGGTAATGATAGAAACTTTCCTCTGCCCAAATTTGAAACCGTACACTCAGTTACCAACCTTCATCCTAATTCACTTCATTTTTGTTAGGAGCATTATGTTGGAGAAAGGAAAAGAATGATATATACCAGCTCTCCATTAATAGGAGCATTTTTTAAAAGCATAGGATAATTGCTGTATGAAGCCTAATCTTCTACTTTGTCATCCTGATTTGCAATAGTGTTGTGGGTTGCTTTTAAAAAATGAATGTTTGTAGTAGGTAAATTACTGACCAAGTCATATAAATTCATGTGATATAAATTCAAAATCATCATCGTACCCAGAAGCTCAGTGGGTAATTGTGAACAATTGCTCTTGTTTAACCCCATCTATCTCACAGGATTGTTGTTTTTAGGAGACAATAGTTGGTGGGTGGGAAGAATACTAGACATGTCACCTTTGGAACAAAAGGCAAGAACTAAACCTAACAAATAACTGTGCATTTGAAAACACACAGTGGGTTGTTGTTGTTAGTTGGGAAGTTGTGTCCGACCCATCGCAACCCCATAGACAATGTTCCTCCAGGCCTTCATTAGGTGCCTGACACAGTTCATTACAGGGTAACAATGTTTGAACTAAGGTACCTCAATTGGGCTAATTTACAGAATGTAACCAAAATCTGGGAGCCATGACTTCCAAGATTTGGAGGATTTGGAGGCTGCTTCAATGTTACTGGCTGTTACTGCATTGTTGGGCTGCTGTTGCATTCATGTAATCTTAATGTTCAATATTCCATGACAGTTTCCCAGCCAATCTCACAATCCCTCGCTCACTCCCCCACCACTTATCTGCCTTCTCGGAAGGGGAAGGGGAAAGGGCACAGGTTGTCTTGTTGTTAGTTGCGAAGTCGTGTCCAGCCCATCGCGACCCCATGGACAACGATCCTCCAGGCCTTCCTGTCCTCTACCATCCTCTGGAGTCCATTTAAGCTCATGCCTACTGCTTCGATGACTCCATCCAGCCACCTCATTCTCTGCTGTCCCATTCTTCCTTTGCCGTCAATCTTTCCCAATATTAGGCTCTTCTCCATTGAGTCCTTCCTTCTCATTAAGAGAACACAGCGTGCAGTTCTGTGCATATACAATCAACCAGAAACACAGAGCTACTTTCTATAACGCTGTAGTATGGTATTTTTCAGCCACAGCAACTTTAAAGTGTGTAGATCTCAACTCCCAGAATTCCCCCAGCCAGCATGTTGAGAAACACTGTTTAGGACACACATGTTGGATGTAACATTGCATATGACTAATAAGCAGTTTGTGGTATTTATTGATGTGCTGCAAACTGCAAAGCTGTTGCTGCAAAATGTGAGTTGTGGAGAAAGGATCCAACCAGTTATTAAGTATTCGGTTGTGTTGGAAATTGTTGGAAAAAATATCAATCTCTTGCAATAACCAATTTGGCCCTCCAAAATACAGTTTGTGGATCACTTCTCTTTCTATGAAGAGAGTTTTTTTCTCTCTCAGGCTTCTAGGTGAGAGTCTAGATTCTGGAACTCTGGTCCTAAGGGGAAAGGACACTTCCCTATTTTGTTATTTAAAAATAATTAATAATTTAAGGATGTCCTTGGAAGTGCCTAATCTTGCATGAACTTCAAACATCTTTATTTTTATTTTCTCTTCTCTATTGCTTTTGTTCATTTAACAGTAGCTGATGGTAAACACCTCTCCAAATGCTTTGGCTCTGACATATTATTGAGAGTTTCTGGTCGTTCAATTTACCAGGCAGTTGTTTTCAAATAGACAGTACATTTCTGCACGTCAGATTCACAGAAACCAGAGGGAAACAGTAGAATGTGCTACAGCTGACCTGGTGACTGAGTGACAGAAAATGTTTACTGAACCCTTTGGAAGATTTTTTTTTTTAAAAAAAAAATATTATTATTCAAAGCTTGGACAGTCTCTGCTATTTTCAAGGAGTTGGAAAGAAGCCATAAGCAGAAATTATAGAACAATTACTTAAGATAACCATTTGTTTCACCACAGTGCAATAGCTTTGTGGCTGAAACAAATCCAGTGGGATAATACAACATTCAGTTTTGATCACATCTGCGCCAGAAAGAACTTTTGGAAATTTAGACAACATAAAATCAAGTTCATTGGAAACTAAGGAAATATGTTAAAGAAGATAGCAATTTGCAATAACCTAAAACAATATAAGGATGCACTTGATTTTTGTTGATTTTATGGACCCATGTATATAATTCTGGGGCAACAGTAAGAAATCATTCACCATGATTTTCTTTCAGGATCCTTTTCTACTTTCTAGTCTAGCCAATAGCCCTGGAATTGTTGGTGCCTACAGATCCAAATACATGAAACTGTTTGTTATATTTGAACCCATCTAAATTAGCAATAGCAATAGCAATAGCAGTTAGACTTATATACCGCTTCATAGGGCTTTCAGCCCTCTCTAAGCAGTTTACAGAGTCAGCATATTGCCCCCAACAATCCGGGTCCTCATTTTACCCACCTCGGAAGGATGGAAGGCTGAGTCAACCCTGAGCCGGTGAGATTTGAACAGCTGAACTGCAGAACTGCAGTCAGCTGAAGTAGCCTGCAGTGCTGCATTTAACCACTGCGCCACCTCGGCTCTGGTCTATCTGTCCATCCATCCATCTATACATGGATCATTGTTCATTTTTAAGACTTTCATCTGATTAAACACAAAATTATTACTCAGAAATTGTTATATAATTGAATGAAAAATTTGTCATAGAAAAATCTAGCAAATAATTGTTTCTGAGACAAATGCATTCTTTATAGAATAAAAATTTGTTCCATACATTGTTATTCACATATACAAGCTCAGAGTACCATAAATAGAATATTAAGTAAATACTAGACAACCTGGAGAAGACTCCTACGAGTCCCTTGGACTGCAAGGTGATCAAACTGGTCAGTCCTAGAGATGATCAATCCTGACTACTCCTTAGAAGGCCAGATTCTGAAAATGAAACTCAAATACTTTGGCCACCTAATGAGAAAGAAGGACTCACTGGAGAAGAGCTTAATGCTGGGAAAGATGGAAGGCAGAAGAATGTTGTAATATAGTTCCTTGTGTAGGTATGGGTCACCCATGGCCCAGTTCGTACCAGGGCATGCAGAGCCACGCTGAACCACACAGGAGAAAACAAACTCCTAAAACTCCATAACATCCTGATAGTTCATAACATAACAACCTGAGATGTGCCCTACCAATGACGCCCAGGATTTGACCATATATAGACAGAAAAGGACGGCAGAGAATGAGGTGACTGGATGGAGTACCCGAAGTAGTAGGTATGAGCTTAAATGGACTCCAGAGGATGGTAGAGGACAGGAAGGCCCGGAGGAATGGTGTCCATGGAGTCGTGATGGGTTGGACACGAGTTTGCATCTAACAACAAGACAACCTGTGCCGTTTCCCCTTCCCCTTCCCAGAAGGCAGATAAGTGGTGGGGGACTGAGCGAGGGATTGTGAGATTGGCTGGGAAACTGTCGTGGAATATTGAACATTAAGATCACATGACTGCAACAGCAGCCCAGCAATGCAGTAACAGCCAGTGGCATCCCCCAAATCTTGGGAGTCATGGTTCCCAGATTTTAGTTACATTCTGTAAGTTAGCCCAATGGAGGTACTTTGGTTCAAACATTGTTACCCTATAGTGCACTGTGTCAGGGAGTTAAAGGTCATGACAATGAGAGTCTTAGTAGTATATAGATATATAGCTAAGGATGGCTAGAAATTGTTATACTCATCTGAAGTAATTAGGGTTGGGGAATATGTTTATGAGCTATAAACTCCCAGTATCTGTCACCATTAGTAGGATATAATTGGGGCTTTGGTGGTTTGTTCAGCAATGTCTGGAGGGCCACATGTTCCCCCATTCCAGATTTGTATCTTTAAGCATGCAATTATAGTGTAATTACTCTCTTAAACAGAGACACACACATTCGTAATAACAGAAGTGGCCATGGCACCTAATCTGTACATCAAGAGTTAAAATCTGACACCACCAAGCCAGCCTGCTTCTTCTGCTGGGAGATCTGAAGGTTGAGTGCATATCTGGGAAATCGGAAAATGGCTGGGAGGAGGTGAAAGGAAAGAGATAAGATGCCTTTTGTGATGCTGGATACACATTCTTTCTCGTAATCAGAGTCCTAATTAGGGAAAAATTACCTATTGGAAAAAGAGAGCTAAAAGGGGCCCCCAAGACATCTTGCAGCTAGCTCGAAGACAAAAGGAAGTTCTTAACAATGGGTTACTGGAGATGCATTTCCTCTGGATTTTTTTTTTTTTTTACAAAAGCCAGCGACTGTCCTGTTGATGAGTGGTGAAGGCCAGCCTCTATCCTTTGATGCGGCATCTCCTGCTTCCTGATATTGTGACCCCTTGAACAAGCAATGCAAACTAAAATCAGCAGGCCTCTGGAGTGGCCCGTAAAATGGGAGGGCTATCTCAGAGATGCCTCACTCTCAGGATATGGTTGAAATCCTGTTTTGAATCAGGTTTACATCCTTGTCTCTTGAAATAATATTTTTATACTGCAAAAGCCAACGCTAAGAAGCATTGTGGGGTGGGCCTTTTAAATGGTGTAAACAACTCTACTTTTTGATGTAGCCGGTTCAAATATCTTTGAAAGAGCACCCAGAAATGCTTTTGTTTTCTTTTCCTTCTACGTGCGTACAGGTATCTCTATCTCTAGCTCTATCTCTATCTCTATCTCTATCTCTATCTCTATCTCTATCTCTATCTCTATCTCTATCTCTATCTCTATCTCTATCTCTATCTATATCTATATCTATATCTATATCTATATCTATATCTATATCATCTATATATCTGTATCATCTATATATCTGTATCATCTATCTATCTATCTATCTATCTATCTATCTATCTATCTATCTATCTATCTATCTATCTATCTATCTATCTATCTATCTATCTATCTACCTACCTACCTACCTACCTACCTACCTACCTACCTACCTACCTACCTACCTACCTACCTACCTACCTTTCTATCTATCTATCTATCTATCTATCTATCTATCTATCTATCTATCTATCTATCTATCTATCTATCTATCTATCTATCTATCTATCTCAGTACAGGTAGTCCTCGACTTACAACAGTTCACTTAGTGACTGTTTGAACTTACAATGGCACTGAAAAAGTGACTTGTGACCGTTTTTCACACTTTTAATTGTTACAGCATCCCCACGGTCATGTGATCAAAATTCAGATGCTCAGCAACTGAGTTTTGAGTCAATTGCAGTGTCCAGGAGTCATGCAATCCCCTTTTGCGACCTTCTGACAAGCAAAGTCGGTTCCACCACAAAACCATGCTCGAATAAACCGCGCTCGACTAAACCGCGTAGCTGACGTCATCAACAGGGCGACAACAGCGCGGAGACAGAAGCACGCTGTAAACGCTAAACCTAAAATTAACCCCTAAACCTAAACCTAACCCCCTAAACCTAATCCTAAACCTAACCCTAAACCTAATCCTTAACCTAACCCTAACCCTAACCCTAACCCTAACCCTAACCCTAAACCTAAACCTAAACCTAAACCTAAACCTAAACCTAAACCTAAACCTAACCCTTACCTTAAGTTGAATCGGCTTGCTTTCAAAGCGCTATTTAAAGCGCCCTTCTTTCTCTGCGCTGGCTGTTGTCGCCCTGTTGATGACGTCAGTGACCCGGTTTAATCGGGCACGGCTTAGTTGAGCGCGGTTTTGACGGGTCACGGCAAAGTCAGCGTGGAAGGCAGATTCACTTAACAACCGTGTTACTAATTTAACAACTTAAAACTGTGGAAAGAAAGGTCATAAAATGGAGCAAAACTCACTTAAGAAATGTCTCACTTAGCAACAGAAATTTTGGGCTTAATTGTGGTCATACATTGAAGACTACCTGTACCTGTGTGGAATTCTAAAGGTGTTTTAGACTTGGTTGCGAAAATGACACTTCATTCTAGTTATTTATTGACCAGAACTGATCAACTGGATTTTTGCAACCTTGCAGGGGACGATGACATCAAATACACTTGCTACTAATTTCAGCTAAAACTGTAACTTGGCAATACATAATTGCATTTTCAAGAAGGGAGAATTCGTGTGTAAAGTAAACAGCTGATTGCAAACTCTAACACACTGAGATGTGGTGTTGGGTTGGTAGCCAACAAGAATAAGAACAAAGTGGAAGGCATGGAAGAGAGTTTAAGCACAAGGGAAAGTATTTTATTTTTTATCTAGGTGATAATGGGGTGGATCATGTGGCTAGAACACTGTGTCAGAAGACCACTGAGAGGTCAATGGCTTGGCAGTTCAAAACCTGTGCATGATGGAATGAGTTCCTGTCGATTTGTCCCAGCTGCTGCCCACTTAGCAGTTTGGAAGCAGGCAAATGCAAGTAGATAGATAGGTATCACTTCGGTGGAAAAATAACAGACATGAAAGGAGCCCCCTCAGGTGTCTCCTGGACAGTGCTTGCTGGCTAATGGCTAATCCTTTCAACCTGTAAGCACTTGTGACACAAATATCATGTCGTAGTATAAGGAGACAGTCGAAGAGAGTATCTGTAGTTCAGAAACTGGTGCAAAGCATCAAAAGATGCAATCCTAGATTGAGAAAATGCTTCCACATACTCCACTGTTACAGGGGAGGGTTCTCCAGATGCGTTAGGCTGAATGGTACGTCATCTAGAATTCTGGGAGTTGTAGCCTGTCATATGTAGAACTTGATCTAGAATATATGAATTCTAGCTCAGAATGCCTAAAATAGTCTGAGATTGCTGAAATACGCCCATTCTCCTGATATTTTTATATTTTTTTGTTAACTGTAGCATCCTTCAGACTGATGATGCCCCTATTTTCATGTCATTTTCTAAATGACGCTTCAAGTTGATGGCTGTTCAACCTGCATAGCAAGACCTATTGTGATCCTAGGAATAGCTAGGATAAATTCTCCCTTGACTAGCAATGTACAAACATTGATCCAACGATCCTTAATTTATTTTCTATTTAGAAACACATTTACCCTGGCTTCACACCTGAAAGACCCCCAACAGCAGCATTTTTACAGGACCCTGTTAAAATCAATACTACAAATAGGTCTGCAACACAGTAGTGTATTAAACTTTCTTCTTAAAGACTTAAGTTGTCATCTAAATGAGAGGAGAGATTACATCAGGCAAGTATGGCTGGAAAATGTATTCCATAAGTGCTGGAGAAAGGGATGAATTGCCCCAAAGGAAACATGTTAGGCTTCGTGACCACCTACTGAATTTCTAAAGACATGGACACCGCCTACTTTAGAAGGTTAGGTCTACTGCAAATACCTTAATGTTTTTGTAGCTCGGTCTTCCTCAGGCTGATACTTTCCAGATGTGTGGAATGGCATTCTGTGATTTAATGTGCATATACCTGGCGTGTGCCAGGTTAGGAAAAGCTCAGGCACACATACACGAGTACTGAGCAAACTGCCTGATGTGAGGTCAAATTGGTTGTCCCAAAGGGACAGATCATTTTTAGTTATGTTTTGTAGACTGCACACAAAAGCTCTACTAATATTAAGATCCCATAACCATTTATTAAGTTCACTCGTGTTATGAATCATTTATGACTGGTTCCTAGGAATAATTCTTTGTTCTGTTACTGTATCAAAACTGGGCATTAACAGAGACATAGCAAAGGCCATAATTATTTGGAACCTTATAATGTTAAAACAATCATATACGGCCTGCAAAAGTCCAAAAAAACCACTAGGAGGCAGAGTTGAGATTTCTTCATCTCTTTGTTGCCCTCTAGTGCTCAATGGAAATTGTTCAGGCCAGATATGTCTTAATAACACATTCAATTAATTTCACAGCTACAATTGTAGTTGAAACTCACCGTGAGACAACCCCGCTGATTCATTCGTACCATATGGAAATATTTGTGAAGGTAATTTCTAAAACATTTGATAGGAATTTTTGCAATTGCAGTACATTCTTGTGCACAGTTAACTATAATGCAGGAAGGAGATGAAGATTCAGTTTCTTTACATTAGATGAAGCTGGATAAGGAGCTAGGAAAAATCGAGGGTGGGACTGCAGAAGAGAAGCAAATATTGACTTCCTGAAACAAGGCCGCACGTTACTCCGATGTAATTATGTTTGCAATACATCATCCTGATATACGGGCGGTTGTATCTTTCAGTTTTCCGCATATGCACCAGGTAGCATATGGTTCCGCAGAAAGTGTTTTGATTCAGCGCCTGTAGTAGCATATGGCATAAAAATTGCCCCTAAAGTCAAATTAAATCGTGGGCCAGACTTGGTCCCTTCAGGACTTTCCATCTACTCCCTGCCAGGCAGCCTAGCATCTGAACTGGTGTCACTGTTTCACTCATCATGAAGAGTTTACATTTGGTCTGGGACTGTGGGGCGTGAGGTTATGAATGTAAAAGTCAAAGGAGATATGGCTTCTGTAAGGTCTGCAGAGATTTTTGTGTCAATAAAGGAAACAGCAAGTTAATAGATTTCTATCTTCTCATCACATGGACTTAATATAGTGCAACTATGCCTGAATCTCTCTTTCTTTCTGTCTCTCTCTCTCTCTCTCCCCCTCTCCTTCTCTCTCCTTCTCCCTGTCATCCTCCCAGTCCCGACATTTCTCTCCTCACTGCCCCGCTGCTATTGCTTTTCAGTGCGATCAGGGTGAACTTTTCCCCTTTTAAAAAAGATATTAGGATGTCATTTCTTCAGTGTGCTTTTGTGATTTAGGTAAAAGTAAATAATTTAAACTTGAATTGGATCCAGTGGTAGAGATTTCTCCTGAATGGAAGATATTGTGTGTTATTTAGAGTCTTTTTAGAGTGAGGCAGCCTCAAAATAAATTAAACAAATACACGCAAAATTACCTGTGCTGGGGTAGGCAATGTAATTCAGTTCTTATGAATGAGGACATTATCCACTAATGCCGTCCTGTATCAGTAAAGCTTAATGATAATGACAATAAGCTATACCTTATCATATAAAGGAGAAAAATTGAGGCTTAATTTTGTTTTTGAGGAGGTAAGACAAATTCAAGTGTCTGTTTCTAGGCAAGAATGAAGAATGAAGATTAATAGTAATATTTGCTGCAGCCACTTTGTAAATAGCCATCCTTCAGAGCAATAACTAGTAGCACAAATCTGCTAATGGTTTACTTTAATTAGCTGATTTGATTTACATAGCATTCAGTCATATAACCAGACAGAGTTCAGTGGCACCTTAAAGGCAAACAGACTATTACATCATGAGTTTTTGAGGGCTCCAGTCTACATCACGAGATACATAAGAGTTTTATTATGACAAAGAAAAAGAGGCAATCCCAGTGGTGATGTTTTGTGAGGTGAGAAAGTAATGAGATGGAAATATAGAATATAGAAATATAGAATAGGAGGATCTGTTTATATCTTCTATAGAAGTCAGTCCGGCAAGGGAGCCTTGCTTTTTTAAAATCTTTGTCAACTATTGGATGGATTACTGTAAACATAGCCTACACCAGTGGTGTCAAACTCAAGGCCTATGGGCTGGATCCGGCATGCAGGGTGCTTAAATCTGGCCTACGGGGCTGCCCTGGAAACAGTGAAGGACCAGCCTGGGGTGCCTCTGACAGTGAAAATGGAGCTTGCGAGGGCCACATGTGGTCCTCCCGAACTCCATTTTCAGCTGCAATGGCCTCCTGCAACCTCTGCCAGCAAAAATGAAGTTTTCTGTTTTCCCTGGCATAGTGCTTGAGTCACCCCAGACACCCCTGACATGAATGACATCAAGCTGGCATGCCCCCCCCCCTGGCCATGCCCCCAGCCCCCTGGAGGTCAAACACAACCCTGACGTGGCCCTCAATGAAATTGAGCTTGAGACCCCTGGCCTATACCATGGGGGACACAGCCAAAATTCTTAGAACTGCCTGTGTCCCTCAGAGGCCTTTCACATAGTTCCCAAGATTCCTTTTGCAAAGAACCTCCCAAATTGCAATTTTTCATCGGACAGGAGTTGTAATTAACGGAGAAGCTATCCTACTTAATTGCAATCAGAATCACATGTAAAGTTCCAGTCAAGCTGAATTTATTTGCTCATGCACATATATAAGAATCTAATCAAGTAGTGATCTACTACTTGACCAGGGAAGAGTTCAAGATAAATTGGCTCAAGATAAGAGTTAAAGGAATTCAAGGGAGCAGGACTTGGATCGCATGTGGGAATGTGACAACTGCAGGATGATTCCTCTCTTGGTTTGGTCCCCCAGGTTTTGCCTCTCATTCTCTTACATCTTATGTAAGAGACTTGTATCTTATGTAAGAGGCTACCTGAGGAATGGTCTTTCCTCGATGCAATTAGTTTTACCCCACTTATTCCAGCAAAAGGGGCATCTTAAGGACCCTGTCAGTCAAGGAATTCCGGCTGATAAGGTCCAAGAGAAGGGTCTTTGGCTCCATGGCTCTCACTCTCTGGCACATCATGTCCCTTGAGATCTACCTTCTGCCAGTAGCATCTGGGTCATCGATGGAGGACTTCCATGTTGGAAGTGGTTAGTGGACTAGAAAGAAGATCTCACCTCCATAGGTTTTAATTTAAATTTGGTTTATTTAATATTTAATGTTTCCACCTCTGTTTTAATGATGTTTGTAAGCTACCCAGAGTCACTTATTAATTAGGCAGCATAGAAATTTAATTAATAAATAATCAAATACTACCTATTTTCACCAGCTCCTTCCAGATTTGTATATTCTTGTTCTAGAGTCTTCTCTGGAGTGGGGAAAGGTTGGGAGTAAATGAATGGGATACATATCTCACATGCAAAATCTTACGACATCCCCTAAACCATCTCTCTCCTTTTTTTAATGCATAATTTTGATTACATTTTTTTAAAGCTGCATATACAAAAGAAGAAAGATTATTTTCAAAGGGTAAAAAAAATGAAGAATAATAAAAATGCAAGAAAAAGAAAGCTATCCAAAGAAGCCACTTTCAACTTTCTTTGCAGCAGTTAGAAACATAGCAATTATCATCTCTACCCTCCCTCCCATATTGCATATCGCAATTTCCTTCTCATAAACAAACTTTTCAAAATCAAAATCATGAAATCAGCAGTTCTTTTTTTTTTGAGGGGGGGGAAGTCTATAAGGGGATTTCAGTCTTTTAAGAAGGTTGCTGTAGTTCCCTCCTTAATCAACAAGTCAGTTTAGCTTATACCTACCTATCTGTCAAATGCAGGAAATCAGGAACCAAGGCAGTTCAAATGAATACAGGTTTATTATACATTAACACATTCTGCAAGAATCTGAACTGGCAGTTAAAGGAAATTTGCAGTAGATAAGGATCAACTGAATTCAATTGGGCTGGATTTAGATCTCTTGTGGGCATGAAAGGGCTCAAGGTTAATGACGTGCTTGACCTCTCCCTCTGTCTTAGCTTGGTCATCTCCTACTATACTATGCCATCTCTTGAATGTGTGGGCTTGTATTGATTCTGTTTGGGAAAGTTTTTCTATCTCAGCCTTTCCTAATCTGGTGCCAGGGATGTAATGAACTCCCATGGTTTTAAGTTGGCATAGCCCTTGACTGGGCTAGTTTGGGAATTATGGAATCTAAAGTTTTGACTCCTCTGATTGGAAATACATATATCTATGTATTCTGGGACATCAGTAAATAATGTTCACACTTTTTAAAGAACCTTTTGAACACCTTGGACTACTTAAGAGTTGATTTTATCTTCAATGAAAGAGGAATTTTGGGGATGTTGATAATGGTCTCCAGTGTTCCATTTTGGAATATCTCTACACTGGTCAGGTACTTCTCAACTTTAATTGAGCCAAGAAGAATGGTTGGAAGTTATGTGGATCATGTGACTTACCTGATTTTATGACATGATTGACACTGGTTGTTAAGCAATCTCATTGTCCACAATGGAAGTTTTTTTGTCAGTGACTAGAAATAAATGCTGCTTTCCAGCAAAAAAAAAAAAAAAGTTCATCATAAATAATGGTTATTTTCCACATGATTATGGAACACTGAAAAAGCCATAAATACGGGCTTGTTGCCAAGTGCCCAAAATGTGATATCTTAACTTGAGGGAGGGGGGAATCTATCAAAACTTTGACTCTAAGTCATAAATATCTTTTTGGGGGGTCCTTTGTAACTTCAAACAGTGATTAGTCATATCTTGTCCCAAAGGTGCTTTTCCAGGAGGCAACTGGAGTTTCTTGTTTTTTCTTTTGAAGATGTTTCGCTGCTCATCCAAGAAGCTTCTACATCTCTGACAGGATAGTGGGGAAGGAGATATCCTGACAGAGCTGAAGAAGCTTTTTGGATAAGAAGTGAAATGTCTTTAAAAGAAAAAAAAAACAAGAAAATCCAGTTGCCTTCTGAAAAAGCACCTTTGGGACAACCATGACCTGGATGACTGAGAATCTCTACAGATTTCTTGCCTAAATCTGTTCTTTCAGTTGCAATCATATTAAAATCAGCATGAAAAATGCACAAAATTCTACAGATTGACCTTATTTATTCTCTAGCTAAGTATAGTCATACGTATATAGATAATTTTCCATCTCTCACTTTTCTATGTCTGGTGAGCAAACATAGTAAAGCAAAACAAAGCAAGCGTTCTTATTTGGAGCTTTCAACAAAAACAAATAAATTCATGTCAGTGGTGCCAATGAAATCTTACGCTTAGTGCTGGTGGAATGCTATCTCCGGTAAAACAAGACAAGAACCAGAGGCTTTAAGCTACGTATCTAAAAAAATAAAATAAAACTATTGATGTTTGCTCCTCACTGCACTCAGACACATGCAGAAACTAAGGCCTCAGGTGAGTGTTGGCAGATTTCACCCAAAACATTGACACAAAGGGTGACAATTTTGATGAATGAGAAAAAAAACTAGCTAAGGGGAAAAGGGGAAGATGGAAAGGCCAGGGAAGACTAGAGTGGCAGAAAATAGACATGGAAAGGGGAAATCAAGAAGTAATCTCTGAAAGTTAAAAAAATAGTTGTGAGAACTAATGTGTGGATTTTTAATATCAGGTTTTCCCAGAATTCCATAATTTTGTTGTTTGCTCACTAGCATGCATTTAACGTAATTATAAACCCTCATTTTAATTAGCTCTTCAGATTAAATAAACCTAGGTCTTATGGGAGATAATTTTGCAGTTTGATAAGTTCTAATTGTGCTAAAGGATGGTTTTAAAGGTTTTCTTTTTCACTCCCAGTAGTACAGCTGAAGTGACTTTAGCAAAAATAAACATGTGCTCTTAACATCAGACCTTTTTTATGAGCCCTGTTGAAAAATCAACTGAAGTGTTTATTACTCTACGCACTAAACTGCATAAGGCATACAATTTCACTTAGTGCAGAAATATGTTTTGGAGGTTAGCTTTGACGAGGCCCTTTTAGAGATCAAGTCAGACATTATTTAGGGTCAAAACTCAAGTATGAGCTAATATCGTCTCCTGGAGAAGGGGCAGCCAACCGTGATTCCTTGTTTAACAAACTTGAATGATGCCTTATTTGTAATAAGTTTGATTTTGTAACACTTTGCATTTCTGGCATGCATGTGAAACCTTGTAATTTATGTATGTACGTTCATACATAATAAACATAACATTTTACTAACGTTAAGCATGGAAAATGTATTCCGTGAGCTCCTGAATCTAATAAGATTCTACCTCTTTATTTCACCCTAGATGTGATGCTCTCTTTTTCTGATTTTACATCTGTTTTTTCAAATGCACCAACTATCAGGTAGTTCTTTTTCTGGAAATGTTTGGGGTTCATATATCCTTCTTTTATATGAACCCCTTTTATGAACTAACAGTGAGGAACAAATGCCCAGTAGCTCACAGGAAGCTCAGATTTCCTAGCTCTTAGGAACTGCTGCCGATCAACTATGTTCTAACATTTACGGTTACCTGTTTTCCAAAACATTTCATATCCAGCCCTGAAATCTACTGCCATCTCTTGTCATTGGTAAAATCCATGAAAGGGACGCTCTTGGGTCAGGCTGACTGGTAGGACTCAGTGATCAAACGTGTCACACCTGTCTTGGCCACTAGTGCAGGTGTTCTAGGTCAACTCTCCCTGTGGTTATCAATCGCTGACAGTTGACAGTTTAATTTTACACCACAAGTACCTCATTACTTGTGTAGGCACTTGAAGAACATGTGGGCACTGGGTTGGATCAGTGATCAATGACAAAGGTTGCAGAGGGTGCAAGCGGTAGCTGTAAAAGTGAAGGTCTCCGTGCATGAGTTGGCAATGGTAGAGATACATGACAAGGGGACTTGAACTGACAAACAGTCTGTCAGGGCAAAAGGAATGGAGATTTGCCAGACAACTGGGCTGCACATTAGAAAATACAATGCATGTTTTCAAAGGAAGCAAAAAAAAAGAAGAAAGGTTTTGGCTTTAACGGGAGGAATGGGGGCCAAGGTTTTAAAAATAATGTATATATGACTTGATTACTTAAAAGAAAAAAAAAAGAATGATTACCATCAGTTTTAATAAGGAGAAGCACCTGGGTGCTTAAGATTTGTTGAAGGAGGCACATTTTAAAACCAAAAATACAGAATTTGTGCTGTATTTTATTGCATTTTAGACAATAAAATTAAAGCTGAAACCCATCATAGGATGTTTTCCAAAACAGCCACTCTCTATTTCTTTATTCCTAATGGAGTGATTCATGAAAGTTCATCCCTGCTGAATCACTGGAGTAGACAAAGAGTAAAGAAACTGATCATCCCCCAAATTTTAAAAAAAATGGTTTCCATGGACATTTTTCCTGATAGTTTACCTGTATAAATGGAAAATAATAGTAGAGAATATCTGAAGCTTAAAGTTGAGCTATCGAGTTCTTAGTAAGTGGTGCTCTCTGAGCCTGATTATTTACTTGCAGACATTTCACTACTCAGCTAGATGACATCAATAGCAATAGCAATAGCAGTGGACTTATATACCGCTTCATAGGGCTTTCAGCCCTCTCTAAGCGGTTTACAGAGAGTCAGCATATTGCCCCCAACAATCTGGGTCCTCATTTTACCCACCTCGGAAGGATGGAAGGCTGAGTCAACCCTGAGCCGGTGAGATTTGAACCGCTGAACTGCTGATCTAGCAGTAGCCTGCAGTGCTGCATTTAACCACTGCACCACCTTGGCTCAAGAGTGCCCAGATGATGTTGCTTATGAGGGGTCCTTGGTGCTTTTTAGTTTGGTTGTTTTCTTGAAGACATTTTGTTACCCAAACTCGATAATATTATTCTCTTTTCAGGATACACTTTTCTTCTGAGGAGAGGCCGCTTGTCAGGCCTGCAGCTTTCTTTTGGATCTCAGGCCTGCCACACTTTTTATTATTCTACTATGCCTTTTTCTATTGTGGGAAAATAGGAGGGAGGATTGTATGGAGTTACACCAACAATTTTTTTTCCTAGAAAGCCAAGGTCATCCTTTGTCTCTGCACCTGACTGGAGCTGGATGGGTGGAACTGCCAGCATGGCAGTGGGACATTGGACCATGTGATGGAATTGTGGGTAGGGGGCAAGATCTTGAACTTTCAACTGGATGGGGAAAACCTGGAAGCTTTCAGATTTGGGTTTTTCCAGATGTGCCAACATGGCTCTCTTAATAAATTGGAACCTTGAGCAATACTTTGCCTTGGACTCTGATTTACTTTTGGATGCTATTTGGAACCCTGACACGGTACATTGTTTGGGTTATGAAACATCTTCAAGAAAACAACCAAGCTCAGAGAGAGCCAAGGATCCCGCATTTCAACCTTAAGCCACAAATATTATCCTTTATTGATGTTACTTAGTTAGATATCAAAACATTTGCAAACAAACAACCAAACTTGGAGAGCACCAAGAATTTCACAGAATATAACTTAAATGTGAAGGCATTTTTAAAAACATATTGGAAGAAGGGAGTGGCAAGCCACCTCAATAGTTTTACAAGAAAACATCATTGACACATCCCTAGCTGGCTCAGTTCAGATTGGCACCTTGAATTGGACCTGGAAAGAGACTGTAACCAATGCAGTTCGCAAAGCAGATGTGTGAACTGTTCTAACACACATAGCTGCTCATGTCGCCACTTCAATATGTGGTATATTGAAGCAGCTGAAGTTTCTGGATACTCTTCAAGGGCAAACCCATGTAAAGTGCATTACAGTAGTTAACCAGAAGATGACCAGGTCACGGGAGATCGTGATAATCTATGTTTCTTGCTGACCCCAAATCATTTGATGTTAGCAGCCTAGAACAGGTAGCCCTAATTTTACACTCACTGTCTAAAAAGTTTTTAAAAATCCACAACTTTTCTAGTCCAGACATGATCTTTATTTTTAGCATATTTCATAAAAGTGCGGGCATTTTAGGTAGATGGATAGATGAATGGATGGGTAGATAAATAGACAGATATAAACTCAAGTCATTAGAATTTACAGGTTTTGCAGAGATTTTAACAGGCATTTGGAAAAAGGAAATATTACTAAGCAAGCTGTTTTGCATTTCTACTACAAGAATCATGAGCTTGCCCAGTGGGATTTAAACACATCCAAGTAGTCAATTCTTGAAAAATGTGGTTTACAACAGAAATGCTACAAAAAATGTTCTTGTGTATGATGGTATGCCAGTGAAGTCCAGCAATAACACATTTTATAGCAATAGCAATAGCAATAGCAGTAGACTTATATACCGCTTCATAGGGCTTTCAGCCCTCTCTAAGCGGTTTACAGAGAGTCAGCATATTGCCCCCAACAATCTGGGTCCTCATTTTACCCACCTCGGAAGGATGGAAGGCTGAGTCAACCCTGAGCCGGTGGGATTTGAACCGCTGAACTGCTGATCTAGCAGTAGCTTGCAGTGCTGCATTTAACCACTGCGCCACCTTGGCTATACATAAAAGCCCTTGAACTTTCAAGAGTATGAAATAGATTGAAAAGCATTGTGTCACCATTAGCTGATATGTAGGTTTGCGAACCAAAGTGCCATGAAATCAATGGAGATTGTCATGCTATTTGCTTCATGTTGAATCACCTAGTTCCATGATGGCGAACCTATGGCATATGTGCCAGAGGTGGCACGCAGATCTCTCTCTGTGGGTATGCGTGCCATTGCCAGCTGCTCTTCTGGTTTTTGGCGCACACATGCGTGCTGACCAGCTGATGTTCATGGGCGCCAGTGCACTGGAAGACGGCCTGAAAACAGTCCAAAAAACAAGCCATTTTTTCATTCCATTTTCTGGGCCATTTTCAGGCCATTTTTGGGCTAAAAACGGTCTGGAAAAAGGCCCAGAAAATAGCCTGAAAAACAGCCAAAAAACAGGCATGCATGCCCCATCTTTGGGTTTTCAGTGCTTTGACTTTGGTCTTTGGTTTCCAGTGCTTCGGCTTTGGTTTTTGGGTTTCCAGTGCTTCGGCTTTGGTTTTTGGGTTTCCAGTGCTTCGGCTTTGGTTTTTGGGTTTCCAGTGCTTCGGCTGTGGTCTTTGGGTTTCCAGTGCTTCGGCTTTGGTTTTTGGGTTTCCAGTGCTTCGGCTGTGGTCTTTGGGTTTCCAGTGCTTCGGCTGTGGTCTTTGGGTTTCCAGTGCTTCGGCTTTGGTTTTTGGGTTTCCAGTGCTTCGGCTGTGGTCTTTGGGTTTCCAGTGCTTCAGCTTTGGTCTTTGGGTTTCCAGTGCTTCGGCTGTGGTCTTTGGGTTTCCAGTGCTTCGGCTTTGGTCTTTGGGTTTCCAGTGCTTCGGCTGTGGTCTTTGGGTTTCCAGTGCTTCGGCTTTGGTCTTTGGGTTTCCAGTGCTTTGGCTGTGGTCTTTGGGTTTCCAGTGCTTTGGCTGTGGTCTTTGGGTTTCCAGTGCTTCGGCTGTGGTCTTTGGGTTTCCAGTGCTTCGGCTTTGGTTTTTGGGTTTCCAGTGCTTCGGTTTTGGTTTTGGGGTTTCCAGTGCTTCGGCTTTGGTCTTTGGGTTTCCAGTGCTTCGGCTTTGGTCTTTCGGTTTCCAGTGCTTTGACACACACACATGCATGCACGTCTCGGTTTGGGCACTTGGTGCCAAAAAGGTTCGCCATCACTGACTTTCTATTTCTTTTCTTCTATGCTCCTTCTCTCTTTTCTTTCATATTTTATATAATGATCTTCTCTGTTCCTAATCAATTTTAGGAAATAGCAACATCTTGATCTTTGCAAAAAAATAATAATCAAGAGAATAGCTGGCACAAACCTGATTGACAGTTTGGATGCTACACCACTAAAGAAACCATGAAATATATTAGTTGTGTTTGCATGATGTGGTACCTCAGCTCAATCAACCTAATTGCAGTCTAGTGTGTTGCATAAATCCAGCCCAGGTCCAGTGTGTTATGCAACCCTAGAAAATTGGGTTAATTGAGCAAATCATATTTAGTTAATGATAAATAAGTGTGTCAAGCAAATCATTGACCACAAGTATTAAATATTAAAAATGAGAAAAGAGTACCACGACTACCTTTTGTAATTAAATGTAATATTGAGGCAGATATGCAAATCTGAGTGGATAAATTCTCCATGGTTTGTGATAACTTTTGATTTACTATCAGCATCCAAAAGACTAGTGCCGTGATGGCAAACCTATGGCAGGTATACCCGAAGTGGCATGCACGGCCTGGCCTGTTCCTCTTCAGGTTTCTGGCGCTCGTGCCCGTGTGATGATCATCTGGCCTTCATGTGTGTAGCGGAAGAGCTGGTCTTCCGTTTTCCAGTATGGGCATGCGCGCCAGCCAGCTGATCACCGCACATGCATGCACACTAGTTACCAGACGATGATCTGGAGAGCACGCATGTGTGTGCTGGAAATCAGAAGTTCATTTTCCGGTGTGCGCATGCCCCCTGGGAAGCTCCTTTTCCAGGTCACGCCCCCAACGAGTGCACACCCACTCCCTTTTTGGCACTCGGTGCAGAAAAGATTCGCCATCCCTGCACTAGCCTATTTCTTATGTACCATACCCAGACCCCAAAATCACAATCAAAGGACAGAAACTGCAGGTAGTAGACCAGTTAAACTACCTTTTGACAGTATCCTGAGCGGTGACTATTGATGCAGAACTTAACTGCAGAATAACAAAGACAAGTTCTGCTTTCAGTAAATTGGGCTCAACTGTTTGGGAACATCAAGGAATCAGCCCAGGTCTACAGAGTTAGGGACAAGACAGCTACACCAATTCCACATGACTTGTCTTCAGAAGATATGAGGCATCAGATGACAAGACAAAGTACCAGAAACTGAAGTTTTATCTAGAACATGTCTACCATCAGTCTACACACTAGTGATGGGAGCACAAACACAATAGGAAGATCATGTTAGTTGTATGCTAGAAGAGTAAATATCCAAGTAGCTCTACTAAAAAACACTTGCATGGGGGAAAAAAAACATCAAAAACATACATTAAAAGCCTCCCTGAAGTTACTTGACCACCTGGAAATGCTGGCACAAAACCACACTTCTTGGTGTGGCCTCATTCACAGGGTCTGTCAAGCCTACACATTGCTGAAGCACAACGTAAGTGCAAGCTGCGTAAAATCAGAGTCACTAGTGGAAATATTGCAGGACCTATCTGTCTAACATTCTATGCCCAAATTGGCCTGGTCATCTTCAGATACACCACAACCAGCCTTGCCATGATTATAACAATTAACATTAAAAAAGTGTGTCAAGCTTCATCCATCAACAACGATGGGTAAACAAATGTAGTTCTTTGAAGACAGGCCATTTTCCCCAAAGGTCCAGTTCCATAGACTGTTGTATTTATAGCTCAAGGTGTGATTGCCTAGCAGTTATAAGCTCAAGTTTTAGGTTTTAGACAAGAAAGGTGACTTGGATTGCAAGGGAAAGCACTCTTCTGAATGTGGCAAGTACCTTTGACCCACTGTTACTCTGATGCAGCCCATATTTGGTGGTCTTAAATTTAGCATCACATACTCTGGGCTTGTCTGCAGTTGCTATGATTGAAAATTCTCAATGGGGTCTAATGTACAAGGCATGGCCTGTTTACCTTGGGCTCCTTCACTCTCCTTCATTCCCCAGTGTCACAATACAAACACACTTTTGTCAAGCAAGATTGGACTCTCCTCAAAATCCAGGCACTTTCAGGAAAGACCATGGAAGTCTGTCTTCTCAGTTTCCATACCCTTTTGCCCTCTCGTCTTCTATTTCAGTTTGATTGGTTCTAGAGACTCTTTCTTTCTTTCTTTCTTTCTTTCTTTCTTTCTTTCTTTCTTTCTTTCTTTCTTTCTTTCTTTCTTTCTTTCCTTCCTTCCTTCCTTCCTTCCTTCCTCTCTATCTTCTTCCCTCCCTCTTCCTTCCTCCCTCCCTTCCTTCCTTCTTTCTTCCTCCCTCCCTCTTTCTCTCTATCTTCCCCCTCTTTCTTTCTCTCTCACGCTCTTCTTCCCTCCCTCCCTTTCTTTGTTTCTTTGTTTCTTCCTTTCTTCCCCCTCCCTCTTTCTCTCTCTCTTCTTTCCTCCCTCCCTCTTTCTTCCTTTCTTCCTCCATCTTTCTCTCTCTTCCTCCTCCCCTCCTTTCTTTCTTTGTCTCCCTCCCTCTTTCTTTCTTTCTTTCTTTCTTTCTTTCCTTCTATCTCTCTCTCGATCTCTCTCACACCCTCCCTACCTCTTTCTTTCTTCCACCTTCCCGCCCTCCCTCCTTCCCTCCCTACCTCTCTTTCTCTCTCTCTCTTCTTCCCTCCCTCCCTTTTTCTTTCTTCCTTTCTTTCTGCTTCCCTATTTCTTTCTCTTTTTTTCACCCTTCCCTCTTTCTTTCTCTCTCAATCTCCCTCCCTTTTTCTTTCTCTTTATCTCCCCTCTCTTCCTCTCCTCTTCCTTCCTTCCTTCCTTCCTCCTTCCCTCCCTCCCTCCTTCCCTCTTTCTTTCTTTCTTTCTTTCTTTCCTTCTTTCTTCTCTCTCTCTCCTCCCTCTTTCTTTCTTTCTTTCTTTCTTTCTTTCTTTCTTTCTTTCTAACATAACATTTTGTTATTATTTTATTTTATTTTATTTTATTTAGGCATTATTTTATTTTATTTCCTTATTCTGCTGGTTTTAAAACCAGAACAAGGCACCCTGTTAGGAATGTCAACCCATTATTATTATATTTTATGCTCATTGCCGTAAGTTTAGTAAGAAATTTAATCCCTCCTGGGAGAAAGAAAAAAGAAGCCGGCAAAAATCCCTTTTCATTTATCTTGGCAATATTTAAACTCCTGAAATCTGATATATTACCCGTGAATATGTAATGTGCTAATGTTTTAGAAGAGGTGGGTTTGCATTAATGAAGATATTTATATATGTGTGGGAGTATAACATCACCCAATGCTGTTAAAACAGCTATTTCAGCTATTTGAGTTACTGAAAAAAATATGATATAATTGGAATATAGAAGTTTAATATCAGTAAAAAATATTGGGCTTGATGGATAAGGAATTTAGGAAATGTTCTTGTTTATATATCTGCTCAAAAATTAAACCCAGAAGCAAACAATAATCAAACCAGAAACTTATCTTATTAAACTTATTAAATCTATTTTTTATTTTATTTACTTATTTATTTATTTATTAAGAAAATTTTATAATGACTACCCAACTCACTCACAGTGGCTGCAGGAGGCTGATAGATGTAAAACCCCAAATACGAGATCCAGTGAACCTGCCTAATGCAAACAATCAAACAAACTACTTGATGGGCTCTGTATTATTCTAAGGCAGTGTTTTTCGACCACTGTGCCGCGGCACACTAGTGTGCCGTGACATAGTGTAAGGTGTGCCGTGGGAGAATTACTTTATATATAGTCAATATAGGCACAGAGTTAAATTTTTTAAACATTTTCTAATGGTGGTGTGCCTCGTGATTTTTTTCATGAAAAAAGTGTGCCTTTGCACAAAAAAGGTTGAAAAACACTGCAAAGGCAGTGGTGAGATTCAAATAATTTAACCACTGGTTCTCTGCCCTAATGACCAGCTGGGTAGGTGGAGCTTGGTGGTCATGTGACTGTGTGGGTGTGGCTAACTCAACATCACTCAGGTCGATGGGCGCTTCGCCTTAGCTGTTACAATGTAATAAGGGGTAACCGGAGAGGCAGTTTCTGTAAGCAGGGCAATAAAGATTAGGCTAGAAACAACACCAGAATGTTTCCTTCCTGCCTTCTTTACAGGATTAGCCCTGTAAAGTGGAAAACAACAAAAGGAGATTTCTTCCAACAACCGGTTCTCCGATCCGAACTGCTTAGAAAGTTAACAACCAGTTCTCCCAAATAGGTGTGAACTGGCTGAATCCCACCACTGCTCTGGGGTCTCTAGGCTTTGGTTCTTTTCGAAAGAGTATCAAGATAATCTTTTCCGTGGCACGACAAAACCGCGCTCGTCAAAATAGCGGAGATAAAATCGCGTCGCTAAAGCCGCAACGTCATCACCGCCGCGACAACAGCGCGGCAACAGAAGGGTGCTTTAAAACGGCGCCGCGGCAGAAAGCCGATTTCAATTAAGGTAAGGGTTAGGATTAGGTTTAGGGGTTTGCTTTAGGGTTAGGTTTAGGGTTAGGTTTAGAGTTAGGTTTAGGGTTAGGTTTAGGGTTAGGTTTAGGGTTAGGTTTAGGGTTAGGTTTAGGGTTAGGTTTAGGTTTAGCGTTAGGTTTAGGGTTAGGGTTAGGGTTAGGTTTAGCGTTAGGTTTAGGGTTAGGTTTAGGGTACTGAGTGCTTGGGAATGCACGGATTTGCCCTCCGCGGTTATGTCATCGCGGTAGGGTCGCGTTTTTCCTTAGCGCTTCGAATGGCGCGAATTAGTCTTCGCGCTTATTTCTCCACGGATAAGGGCTTCGCGGATTTGTGGTGGAACCAATCTTTTCTCTTCAGGGATGGTATTCCACAGGGAGGGAATCACCATATTCAGTAGTTATTCCAAGCTACGCTAGTGAGTTGCTTGTACTGTATGTTTTCAAAAATATTATTAAACAATTCAAGATTTCTGTGATGTGCTCTGATCTTTGCTATGATCTTTGCTATGATCTTTGCTATAATCCAGTGCTTTCACTGGGTGTCTGTATGTTTGAGCACTGTTTTGACACAGAGAGGCCCCTTGGTGCTCTCTGAGCTTGGCTATTTTCTTGCCGAGGTTTCATTACCCAAACTAGGTACTGTTGGGAGAAATGTCCTTCTGGGTTCAGTTCCAAGTGGGGGAAAAAGACACTGGAAACATGGAGGCTGCTTGGAAAGATGGTTTTAATGGTGGACAGGACCACATGGCTTGAGCTCCTGAACAGAAAAAGCGGAATCACATGCTTCCAGATGTTGGTGAAGAAGAAAAAGGGGAAAAAGGGGCTTGCTGAGATTTCCTGAATTTTTTTTATACTCTCTGTTCAGCCCCACCTCTCTGTTTTCTGTTCCTGTGTAAGAAATGTATTCTGATTGGTTGTCAGACTCCCAGGGCTGGGCCGGGCCTTAGTTAACTTTGTAGGTTGTGTGTTTTTTGAGTCCCGAGCTTGGTTGAGTTCCCAGATGCCATGTGGCAAGTTTCTGTTGCTGATGGGTCTGCCTGAAGGAGGTATATCTTTGTTATGTAGACTAGACTGGCTCAAGGCCTTTTAATGGTCCATTGACAAAGGTGGGGGAGCTATTAAGAGTGAGTCTGTTTCCTGCCTAAAAACATGTTTCTCTGGCTCCTCATTTACAAAGGAGTGGGGGATGAGTTTCTGCCTCCCTTTAGGGGAAAATATTCTGTCCTTTTTAATATTTCCTAAAATATTTCCTAAAATATTTCATTTTCTAGGAGAGAGGTGGGTGCTAACTTCCTACAGCACCATCATCAGTGCTAGTCTCCAATTGATTGGAATCATCTGTGTTGTAGTAGAGGCCTTTCTGTAGAATATTGTGTTCTGCAGTGGATGACTGGATGTATCTGGTGTGTCTTTGGTTCTGGCATTTTAGCACTGTTGATGTTACCTAATTTGGGTAGTAAACTTCTGCAAGAAAACAACCAGGCTTTCAGAGAGCACCAAGGACGCCTGACCTACAAATACTCTCCTTCATATGGAGAGTATTGTTTGGTTTTTTTTGAAGTCTGAAATATTGCTGAAAATCAAATTTACTTGAATATCAGTCCTTAAAAGTGAAATAAAAATGGTATGCTGGCATTGGTTGAATTGATTCAAAAGTTATTTGCTGTGCTGTACTTGGTTGACATTTATATATAATGTTACCTGTAACTAAAAAGTACCCCTATTCAGAATGAATTGTTGTTGTTAGTTGCAAAGTCATGCCCGACCCATCGTTACCCCATGGACAACGTTCCTCCAGGCCTTCCTGTCCTCTACCATCCTCTGGAGTCCATTTAAGCTCATGCCTACTGCTTCGGTGACTCCATCCAGCCCCCTCATTCTCTGTCGTCCCCTTCTTCTTTTGCCCTCAATCATTCCCAGCATTGGGCTCTTTTCCAGTGAGTCCTTCCTTCTAATTAGGCGGGCAAAGTATTTGAGTTTCATCTTCATACAGAGAATATTATCAAATAATAATAATTTCCTCTCCTTAGAGAGTACTAACAAATCTAAAATTTGTAAGAATCAGTTTAAATACACATTTAAATAAATAATACTATTTTGCAATAGTTAAATTCAGTTCAATTCCATTAGGAAGCCCAAATAAATAATATCCACCAAATGTTCAGAAAATAGAGTAAAAATCCCAAACAGAGGAACATTTGATACCCACATAAAATAATGCGCACATTGTAGCATTGAAAAGGAAATGTTTAGGCTATCAAACCAGTTTTATTGAAATAAAGCTCATTTCAAAAATACCTTTTCTTTGGCTTTAACATTCCTCTATTCTAGTTCAAAAAGGATTTCCCCTGCAGCATACATACCTTATAGCAAAGTAAGTGAATTTATATATTGTAAATGTTTGAGAATTGGATTCTTGAGTTTTGAAACGAAATGGCTACAGTTAACTGTATTAAAGTGTAGGCTTGAATTTGACAGAAAATAAGAAAAGCGCTTATGACAACCTCTGCAAATGTTTAAATACTTTAGTTGTGAGTATAAGGTATAAATTGAATTATAAGGAGGCAGTCTTGAGCAGCAAAGATCCTAGGGGAAAACTTGGGCTTTGGGACAAAAAAAAATTCTTACCATAATGAAATTCTGCATTATTTTGATTTAATAGATATTTCTTTAAAGAACATGCAAACTAATTTTAAAACATTCTGTGTAATGTGTGTGTGTGTGTGTGTGTGTGTGTGTGTGTGTGTGTCATTTAATGTGCAAAATTGCTCGTAGAAACTATTTAACTTTAATGAAGCATTACTTAAGTGCATAATAAGTACAGTAACAAAGTTAATTATGATTTATACAGCAGAGAGCTAATATATTCTGCTAAATTAGGTAACTGTTGGTGAGTAGTGTATTTTTTTAAAAATTAATTAAAGGTCTGATTCTGAAACTGTTTAATTAGTGTTAAGTGCACTGAATCCACTAAGTTTTAGAAGGGCTACTTAAATGATAAGAATTGCAAGAAGCACATGGGTGGATGCTTTCTGAAATTCATTTCAATATTATTTTATTCATGCTTTTATTTCTAAAGTAGGATGTATGACACCTGCGCTTTTAAACATTAAAAAAATGAGAGATATTTTGTTGTAGAGATTATTTCAGAGGAGAAGACATTTTGGAGAACTCACAGCAACAATATAGCCTTTCCGTCTTACAGGGAACAGTGACCTGATAAAGTAAGATGAACAGAAACTCTTTTGTTGATGTTAACAAACCACGATTAAAAGAAAACCTGACTTAGCATAACCTGTACTCAGGCTCTTAAGTGGAATGGCATATCCATCTCCATCTATTTTTCCCCTTTGTTGCTTTTTGTGTAGAAAGAGGGGAACTATGTTCTTAAAAGACAGCTAAGCAAATCTTGAAGTCTGAAGTCAGCACACATCCAACAATACTGAATTTCTCATTTCAGCAGGAGTAGTAAACCAGTTAGAAAAAAACCTATGGAAAAGAGTGCAAAGTGATGATGTTAAATATAAGTATTATTTTAAAACATTCCTTTGCAGTCATCCTTTTTTTTAAAAGAAAAGGATTTACTTATCAAATGAAAAAAAAGTTTAATTAACTGTAGAAAATGTATCTAAAGTGGAAACAATAAACTTTGGCAATTTTTCTGTATGCAGTGCATGAAAATCAAGGCTGAATAAGCTAATTCAAGTCTAAAAATGGTCTCTGTCTCTCTCGTGTACTTTGTCTGCATTCCTGTGTACTTATTTTTAGATTCCCCCCCTTCCCATAATTTTATAAAATCAAAAATGATAAGAGATACACTTTTAAAAATCAAAATTCCCATCTGTTGTACTGTATATTTCATTGCATTAGCATGCACTTTCCCTCCAGCAAAATATGGATCGTTCAACTTTTTGTTGTAGGGTAAAAACAAATGTGTGAATGGTTGTAAACAACTCACTTCATTATTTGGCTGAAGGTTTTTCTTCTTGTGGTGGAAGTAGCATGCATGATATTGAGAATGTATATTCTCAAGTCAGAGTTCTCAGCCCAGCGCTAAACTTTTAAAAAATTAATCACTGGTCATAAGGGCAAAAAATATTTTTTTTTTTTAAATTACTCGTAGCGTCCCATGCTAAGGGAGCAGGAATTTGCAGGAAATAAACAAATATTAAATTAAATAGAATGAGGAAAAAAGTGAAATTATCAAAGCAGCCTATTGAACTTGCTGGAAAAGTATAGCATATTTGTTTCTGAGGCAACCGTATTGAATTATTAGATTTTTACAGAATACTGCTGTTGACTTACTGTTCAGTAATGCTTAAATGCTAACCAGGACAAATGCGGAGATATTGAATGTGCATGAAGTTATAAAAGAATAATTCACATTTGGTGTAGTGGAGAAAATTGCCATTGGATGTGCTGGGACGTGCTTTATAACGTATGTTTTTATTACTTCATTTGGAAACATGATAACATTAGCAGGACTGCTGGGGGACATTAAGTACAATGATTTCAGTCTTCTCTCCAATGTTCATTCATGGCATATGTGTTTCTTTTATTTATTATATATACACACACTTCATTCAGAAAATCAAGGTATAGTAGATGTCACTTTTCTTATTTTCTCCACAACAAGCCCTATGACAGCAGCGGAAAGACTGGTCCCAAATCACCCTCTACAGATAGTTCTTGACTTACAACCAAAATTTCCATCCCATCCCATCCCATGCCATCCCATCCAGGGGTGGGTTCCGGCAGGCACTACTGCTGGTTTGCTTGTAGGTATGCTGTGCACATTGTGTGCACATGCACAGTGCAATAAAAATTGTTATGCGCACGTGCAGAAGCAAAAAACAAGATAGTCGTGCCTATGGTGTCACCCGAGAACCAGGAGTGAAATTCAGCAGGTTCTGCCAGGTTCTGGAGAACTGGTAGTGGAAATTTGAATAGTTCAGAGAATCGGCAAATACCACGTCCGGCTGCTGGCCCCAGGGTGGGGTGCGAATAGAGATTTTGCAATATCCTTCTCCTGGAGTGAGGAGGCAATAGGGATTTTGCAGTATTCTTCCCCTGGAGTGGGGAGGGAATGGAGATTTTGCAGTATCCTTCCCCTCCCACGCCCACCAAGACACGCCCACAGAACCGGTAGTAAAAAAAATGAATTTCACCACTGCAGAGAACAGTTTGGGGTCATGGCAGGCCTGGGTCGCTGCCAGTTTCAGCGACCCAGGCCGCCAAATAACTACTCGTTCGGCCAAACTGGTCCAAACCGGTAGGAACCTACCACTGATCCCATCCCATTCCATAGCAAGATAGTTGTTAAATGAGTTTTGTCATAGTTGTTAAGTTGTTAACTTAACTGCAATTGTTAAGTTAGTAATTGACTTAGTAAGTGAATTGATTTTCCTTGTCAGAATGTCGCAAAAGGTGATCACATGATCTCAGGACATCACAACCACAGGGTGGCATTCACTTACTTTCCCTACCAGTTCACAAATGTGAGCGCTCGTGCAAAATGTACCTTTAGACTTGCAAGATTCTGTTGATGTATTAATAAAGTAGAATTAGCTCTTCTCCCTGTACTTCCTGTCTGGTCCACCTTAGTCACTACCTATTACCTGGCTGATTGTAGGTGACAATATTTAGGCTTGGAAAATATTGGAATAAAAGAGGAATGGGAAAAACCTAACATCAATATAATGAAGGACAAGGTAAGCCTTGTCTCTCTCTCATGAGTTTGGGGAAGAGACAGAAGTGGTATGAGACCATAACAGAAAAAAGAGGTTTCCTATACATGTTTTCACCATGATTAATTGGAAGAGGAGATGCACCCTTTGTGAAGATTGGATTCCATTTGAATATTTTGAATCTCTTCCTGTTTAACTTTACTAATCCTAAAATTAGCAGAAAAGGATAAAAAAAAATAGTTCTCTCTCCAACCACTGCATAATTCTACAAATTTCATGAGTGATTCATATCACTCATTTTCTCTAGATACAGAGTGAGAAACTGGAATCAATGGTTGTTGCATCACTTGTAGAGATAGCTCTGGCTTGAGGACCATTTGTCAAAATAACCCTAAAGGTTTATGGCACATGAAACAATAACTTACTGCAACAATATTTTTATTTTTAGCATGAATCAAGAATAATTGGTTCTCTCTGCAAACTGTCACAAGAGCTACTTGGGAGACCCTTCCATCTGTAAGAAACCAATGTCGCATTTCCCCCACACAGCTGCTCTTCTGTAGACTCACAACAAGCAGATTTCTAGTGTGAGCTGAGGACTTCCTTGGAGAAATAGGTTCTGGAAAGTCACATTTATTTTGGCAACCGATAGTACTTCCATTGCAAGCACCAGTGACAGTTTCAAAACATCATTGTCTGATTTCTGCCTGTTTGTTTTAAGTTCCTGAGGAAAATAAGTCACCCGATCAGTGAAATGGGCTGCATAAATGAATAAATAATTTTTTTAAAAAAGGAGTCTTAGAGCATAGATTGCATGTCTGGGAAATAACTGTGACTCTGAATAATCACGGAATAATTTTGCACAGCAAAAGTTGGTGTGTGTGCTATGGTCTTGCTTCCTAATACCCCTTTCTCATTTACCTTGTGTCTTTAAGTTCTGATCTGATAACAAAATGCTTTCCTTTTTAAAAAAAAATGCAATCCTTGCTAACGTACATTTATAAGTAACAAAGAGATCATTTAACCTTCCTAACAAGGGAAGGAAGAGCAAATTTTAGGATACCGCTTGTGGGGTCTCTAAAGGGGAGTAACTGAATCAGGCAACTGAACCAAGTTTTTCAAGGTATTCATAAGATTTTATTCAGATGGAAAAGGGTCAATCACTAAAGGCTGAGATGACTGTACCTCAGAGGAGGAAGTAGGAGATGGTGAAAAACGTTTTGATCTCCCGTGACTTGCTCCAGAAATCAAATACTCAATATGTTTTTCCCACCCTCACTTTGCATATAATTGTCCTCTAGTAGTAGCAAAATGGGCCTCTTGACCTCACAAGGAGAGCCGTTACTCTATATTTAACAACCTTCCAAAAGCATTATGTATTAGTCTACACAGTTTGCAATAGCTCCAATCGCAGGAACTACAATTTAAGACACGCCTGGAGGCAAGCAAAATTGCACAAAATGGCAGCTAATTTATAGAAAAAGAGACTGAGAGAGGAAATATTTGGAAGTCTAGTCCTTGGAGCCATCTGATTCATATTATTGACTCATTTAACCAACAGAGAGTGAGCAGAGACAACTTTTTAAGGAGTTTGGTTTCACACAGATTATTTGCAATTGCAGCCCATTATTTTTATACCCAAGGCTTCATTAGTCATATCTCCTGTCAAAGCTTCAACCCATGTCAAATGTTTTCAGAAAACACACCAGGACAGGTATGGAACTCATCAGCCTTGGTCAAAGGTCGGCCTCATTAAGGAGTCAAAATGAAAACTTCCAGGATCTCCGACATATTGCCTAGACTTTCAGCTCCCATTTTTGAAATTCAGCGCCTGCTAAGCACCTTCTGCTCCCCAGACATTCAAACGTGATCAAGATTTCAGACTGAGCAAACGAAGGGGATTCTTAAATGGCTGGACTTCGTAATAAGGGAATGATTGAAACAACCAGAAACTTGTTTACTATATCTATAGCACCATTTCCTGAGATTAGACATAACATCTCAAGACAATACAATTAGGACTTCTACGTTTTTAAAAAAATGAGGGGGGGAGGAAGAGGGTGATGACTGCAGTGGTGAATTAAATACCGCAAGTAGCAGGGTGCTGGCTAGGTAAACAAGGCAGAATTTGATACACTGAAGATTTCCTTGGCTTGATATCTGCATCTTTCTGGGAGGTCAGTATCTTTCAGTGAGATAGGGAAGTTGATGCACAGGGGTTGTTAGCAACTGGTTATCATGCTGTGCTGTGACAGATGTGTTTTAAGGAATGCGGAGGCCCAAAGATAAGGGTAACAAAAACTCCATTCATTGGGGGGAGTATATTACATGAGGTTTTTCTGCTCCCACTTTCAGGAGATGGAGCGTGAAGGAGGACGATGGAAAACAGTAATACACTTTATGGAGGCATTAGTGGCTGCTTTTTTAAACAGCAGGCTTCTTTTAGCTTTTAAATAGATACATGTGCAGATGACATTGCTATAACTTTCCCTATTTCGCTAAGGAAAATTAGAAGCCCTTATCCTTTTCCTATTTTATTTTAACCTTGAAGACCCAGCATGCAAGTTCTTCTATTCTTCTTCCAGTCTGAAAGATCAATTCTGCCTTTTTATATGCGATGGGCTTATGTTGTTAGTACGATAATTGATTGAAAGTGTCAAGAAAGCACAAGGTTTTCTACTTGAAAAACACAATTGTGCTGCAACAATTTGGAAAATTTGATTGAGAAGATAATCAAGGTATATATGCCTATCGTTTGCATATACATTAAACCACATAGATGTACATTTAGGAGGAATTGGTGCAATGTATAAATGTATAAATATCCATTTATTTATTTATATTTATATAAATATAAATATATTTATATTATATAAATATAAACACTATGCCCATGGCAACAAAATTATGTCTATTCCAGTGGTGGGCTTCAATTTTTTTTAGAACCTCTTCTGTAGGTGTGGCCTGCTTTGTGGGAGTTGTTTGCAGGCCATGTGACCATGTGGGAGTGGCTTGCCAGTCATGTGACCGAGTGGGAATGGCTTGGCAGTCATGTGACTGGGTGGGCATGGCCAACTTGTAAAATGTGGTGAAACTCACTTAACAACACTCTTGCTTAGCAACCAAAATGATGGCTCAGAAACACTGGCATTTGAAGCACGCAAGTCTTAAAGCTGTCAAGTTACAAGACCCTTGCACCCCTAATCCTTTAGAAAAAAACCCCAGGGGTGTTCAAACTTGACAGCTTTAAGACTTGTGGACTTCAACTCCCAGAATTCATCCTCTCGCTCTTCATCTTGATGATGTGCGGACGGGTGGGGGGAGGGAGCTGGAACCGGTTCTAAACGGCACTGTAGATTTGTGGAACCTCTTCTATAGAAGAGGTTAGAACGGGCAGGAACCCACCCCTGATCAATTCTCTCTCAGTCAACTGTTGAGGTCCAGGTTCAAGCCCTACTTTCCCCTTTGCCATTTCTGCAATGTTCATCTTTAAAATGCTTCAGACTGAGTTTTCGGAAACTAAAACTCATGGCCAGCCTACTCATTAGAATAACAAAAGAGGCAATACAGTTTAACTGGCTTCCTTGTTTTAAAAGTAACTGAGTTGTAAGCACATTATGTAAGTATACAGCTCTTTAATATGTTGAAAATATTGATCGGTAGGTATTTTAAAGTTAGGATAGGTTATAGAAGCTTCTGATGGATATTGCAAGAGGCTTAATACCCAGAGGGCAAAAGCAAGATGCCTTGAAAATAAGAAAAGCAGTTCCTTCTCACTTGGTGCACAAATGACTAGGCTCACATGCAATATTTTGCACGTATTATGTGAAGACCTAGCTCTCTGGAGAAGTCTATAATTCTAGGAAACATGAAAGGAAGGGAGAAAAGAACAAAACCAGTCCAAGCTGAATGGACTCACAATGGCAATGGGTGCTACTTTGGAAGATCATTTTAAAGAATGTGGTTGCTAAGAATCGATACCAACTTGATGGTGTATAATCAATCAGTCCATTACCTCTTGAAGCCATAAGTCTTGAGCTGGACATCCAGCAAATAGAATGAGGCAACTGCTTCAGACAATAGCTACTAAGGTTCAGGGCTTGTCAATGAGGTATAGATAGATGTCAATTTACCACTGTAATTGAGCCCAGGGCAGTGGTGGGTTTCGGATTCCCGGTTGGAAAGGCCCCGGAGTCATCCACGTGCATGTGCACAGTGCGTGCGCATACATGCATGATGTGTGGTGCGTGATGAGGGCATGTGTTGTAGCATCAAATGATGCTTCCACAAGCCTCCGCAATGCTCCAGTTGCTCGGCAGAGCATTGTGCAGGCACCATATGCACCATGCGCATGCGCGGAAGCACCAAAAACTTAAAGCACATGTAAGGAGCGCGGGCGGGCCCTCCGGAACACCATACCGGAACGGTACCCGGTGCTCCGGGTAGGATCCGGTACACCTCACTGGAGCATACCACTTGCAATCCACCACTGGTTCAGGGATAGACTCAAGATCACGTGAAATGTTAATACCACTTTGTAATGCCTTGGTAAGGCCACACTTGGAATACTGCATCCAGTTTTGGTCGCCACGATGTAGAAAAGATGTAGAGACCCTAGAAAGAGTGCAGAGAAGAGCAACAAAGATGATTAGGGGACTGGAGACTAAAACATATGAAGAACAGTTGCAAGAACTGGGTATATCTAGTATAATGAAAAGAAGGACTAAGGGAGACATGATAGCAGTGTTCCAATATCTCAGGGGTTGCCACAAAGAAGAGGGAGTCAAGCTATTCTCCAAGGCACCTGAGGGTAGAACAAGAAGCAATGAGTGGAAACTAATCAAGGAGAGAAGCAGCTTAGAATTGAGGAGAAATTTTCTGACCGTTAGAACAATTAATCAGTGGAACAGCTTGCCTCCAGAAGTTGTGAATGCCCCAACACTGGAAGTCTTTAAGAAGATGTTGGATAGCCATTTGTCTGAAACGGTATAGGGTTTCCTGCCCAGGCAGGGGGTTGGACTATAAGATCTCCAAGGTCCCTTCCAACTCTGGTATTGTATTGTATTGTATTGTAATTATGATTGCAAGACATGCTGGTTGTTAAGCAGGTTATTGATTTTACATCCTTTTTGGCAGCAGTTGTTAAGCAAATCCCACCCTGGTTAAGTAAACTGTGTGTTTGTTAAACAGATGTCATGGTCATTAAGAAAATGCAACAATTGTTACGTGAGCCCATTTTAGCCAAAGTTGAGGAAATAAACACTGGATTCTGGCAAAAAAGTTGTAAATCATGGGCATGTGATACTACAAATGGCTGTAAATGCGAGCTGGTTGCCAAGCACCCAAAATGCAATCACATGACCATTGGAGGGAGGCTATCAGAACTTGAAACGGCTCAAAAGTGACTCTGGATGGGTCTGTTGTAACTTTGAAAGGTTGGTAAGAGACCAGTCATAGTATGAGGACTGTGTGTATAATTAGAGGACTGATTTTGGCAGATTCTGTTTCTCCTCTGGTACATTATAGTCTCAAAGCTGAATAAGATTGGTGCTAGTTTGGTAGCTATGGCCCATATATAGAAATAGATGCCATCACTGAGCTATGGCATAGTCTTCTTAGCAAAACAATCCCGATCATCCATTCTAATTAAATGAAATTTCATATCCCTGGAGAAATAGAAGACAGCAGAGAAATTCAACCCATGACTAGCACCATCAAGCCACCCAATCATCAATTTCAACTACAATAGAACAAGCAAACCACATATTGCAAATGGAAAATGGCTGAGGTCCACTTGGAAGGATATGATTAACCTGCCAATTTTGTAATTTCATTCTATTGAAAAAAAACAACAACTATTGACCGGATTGGAAAAGAATGGCCAGAAGCAGCTCAGCCACAGCTCTAACTACTGTTTAATTTTGCCTCACTTATGAAGTGGTGCATTAATATCCTTTCTGTAAGGATTTGGAAAAGGGATGCAGTAGCAAGAAAAGATTTCATGGTTCATTTTATAGACTTAGTGGGGTTATAAAAGGCCACTGCTGTGTCCAACTATTCAGCATAATAATTCGTCCATTTTCCAGTGTCTCCTTTTTGGGAGGAAGATTTGTAGCCACAGAGGACTCTGGAGAAAACAGCTTATGGGAATTCTGCTTATGTGAATCTGGCCCACCAATTCTCAGCTTTTCCGTGGCCCACATGGCACATCTGGATCGCCTACCCGCCCCACGCCTCGGCATCCATCTGCTGCTTGGAAATCAACTCACCTGCGCAGTACAGGCTGTGCAGCCCCAGAGTGTGGCCACCAAGGGACCAACGGGCTGCAGCTGCTGGCAGATACCATCAGCCCCTACATGCTTGCTGCCTCTTGTGTGTGCGCCAGGATGGCGGTGCGCCCAGCCAGGTTGATCACCTCGAAAGTGTGTTTCCCTGAAAATAAGCCCTAGTGCTTATTTTGGAGCCCTTCCCCCAAATAAAACTGGGTCTTATTTTTGGAGAAACATGGTAGATTTAAGGTTGGGACATAGTAAAGAGATAGCATTAATGACCCTTGTCAATGAAGTGCCCGGATATGATTTTTTTATACCATTGAACACCGTGTCTTTTTGAACTGCTGGCACTGGGAGTGTGAGGCACAGTGTTGTGGGGTTGTTCTCTTTTCTCCATAGTATAGCATAGCATAATGTTGGATGGAAGAGATGTTGAGTCAAAGCCCCTGTCTGTAAGCGGTCACAGGTTCAGTACTCTTCCCTTTCCTGATTAATATATCTATCTGAGGCTGCTAGGTTATTCAGTTATTTGGGATCAGGTATGGTCAGAATGGGGATGCAGTGGGTCAGTGACTAAGACGCTGAGCTTGTCGATCAGAAAGGTCAGCAGTTCGGCAGTTCGAATTCCTAGCACCACTTAACGGAGTGATCTCCCGTTACTTGTCCCAGCTTCTGCCAACCTAGCAGTTCGAAAGCATGTAAAAATGCATGTAGAAAAACAGGGACCACCTTTGGTGGGAAGGTAACAGTGTTCCGTGCACCTTCTGCATTTAGTCATGCTGGCCACATGACCACAGAGATGTCTTCAGACAGCTCTGGTTCTTTGGCTTTGAAATGGAGATGAGCACTGCCCCCTAGAGTTGGGAATGACTAGCACATATGTGCGAGGGGAATTTTTACCTTTACCTTATGGTCAGAAATGGGATGATACTCCGTTAGATATCTCAGTTCATCATTAGCCAAGCAATACTTCCAAAATCTTGTCTCAGTACCTGGAGGTTGTTGAGTTCTGGATGGGGAAGAACAGGCTCATTCTCAACGCTTGTAAAATCACTAAAAAAAATTTGGGGAAGTTTCCTGTTTCTGGGCAATTTCCATCCTTGTGTCTACTTAGTGAACTACTCTAGTTACCAATAAGCTTCTGGATGCCATTCAATGTGTTGACTATTACCTACATTGCATGAGACCTAGTTCTGTCTCTATCTGTTTGAGACCTAGTTGCTGCCGGGGGATAGCATGAGCTCTCGTCACATGCTCTAGCTCCTGCTGACTTAGCAGTTCGAAAATGGGTGGCCCTGAGTAGATAAATGGGTATCACTCCAGTGGGCATCTTAATGGGGACATGAAAAGATCTCCAACTTGGCCTCCCCCAGGCAATGATGATATCACCATTTAATCCTTTCAACCTGGAAGAGCTTTGACACTCCTGACACAACTGTAGTAGCAGTAGTAGTAGTAGTAGTAGTAGTAGTAGTAGTAGTAGTAGTAGTAGTCTCTTGTAGTATCTGCCTACCCTATACCATCAGACAGAAAGACTAAAGTTAGATAGCTGGCATGCTTCTGGTCTGTCTACTTAACATTCTTATCTAGCAGGACTCAGGAAAGGGTCATTCTCTTCTGGACTAGCATCTCTCTGAAGATTTGTTTGGCTGCTATGTTGTCCACCTTAAATACATGGGGGTGCCCTTAGGTCTTGTGTTGGTATGTATGGCGGGCCTTTTAAGGTTGGGCATGGCATAGGAAACTGATTACTTGTTCCTTTTGGGGTAAAGCTGCTTATTATATCTTTGTTTTCCCTAATTTTAATTTTGGAGTCATTTTGGGAACTGAGTTTAGATGTTGAACACATGAATAAAAAGGCACAAGAGGGTCAATCGGGCAAGCAGGTTCATGTTTGGACCAGTGGTTGGACTCAGCTTGGAATGTATGATGTATAGACACCCTTCATCGAAGACGATGGTGGTGATGGTGATGATGATGATGACCATCTCTCCTATCTATGCCATCGTCTTCAAAGTCCACGTTGCCCCACAGGGTCATGGACTCTGTGCCCTCGCCCTTGCCAGGCTGTTCAGCCGCATCAGATAAAGCAGAAACATCCTGATTGTGAATCTGTGATTGATGTCCTTGGCCTAGAACTTCCCTCTTCCCCCATCCAGGAAACAGGAGGGCTGGAGAGATAGCGCTCAGTTTTCTTTCACAGCCCCTGTTTCCTAACTCTAATCACCTTCTGCTGTGGGAAAAGAGATGAGATGCGGCCTTAAAAACAGATCATTGTCCGCCTCCTAGATTAATGCAGAGAAAGCAGTATTGTCTGCTGAATGGATAAACCTTCCTGCCGTCACTCAAAACCTATATTCAACGCTACTTCATTTCTAAGAGGCTTATCTTCTCTGAATAGATCCTTCCAGCTCAAGTAAGAGGCGATGTAATGAAGCGTGTTTTTTTTCTTAAGTGAGAAACCTGCTGGAAAGAAGGGGTGAACTCTGTGCAGCTGTTCGAAAGGCGTTTGCAGACTCTTGAAATACTTGTCATTTATCTGGTCTTGCAGGACATCAAATGAGGGAAGATCAAGTTCAAAATCTGCCTGGGCGGCTTTTGAAGGGCTTCTTCATCTGTTAATTAAATAATGCTTATTAACACGCAGTCTAATGCGGTTCAGCCCTCGCTATGCACGGCGGGTTTGGAGATGAAAATAGCGTCCTGTTTGGTTCACTTGCTGGCGGTTATTAATCATTCGCTTAATCAGATTTTGGAGGTTGAGTTCTGAATTGTAGGTACAGAATTAGGGCTTTTCTCTCTCTTTTTCTTTTTTTTCTTTTTCTTTCTTTCTTTCTTTCTTCCCCCCTCTCTCTCTCTCTCTCTCTCTCTCTCTCTCTCTCCCTCTCTCTCTCTCTCCCTCCCTCCCTCCCTCCCTCCCTCTCTCCCTCTCTCTCTCTCTCTCTTTTCCAGGGTTAAGATGAATGAATAAACTGGGCAGGTGTTGAGGCTACGAAGCACAAAATATGAATTGGCATGTTGAAATCGTAAGAGAATATGTCACAAAGATACTTATAATTCATCCAGGAGATGGCCACAAAATGCCCTTTCATAAAATGTGGACAGGCACATTCTGTTACCGCATTTTCCTGAATAAATAATGTCCCATTTATTTGGGTTTCTAAGGTTGTTCGAATAAGGAATGGGAAATCAATCTTCTTCAATTGCACATTAGTGCAGCAGACTTTTGCATGATATTCTGTGCTATCAATTTTTAGCAGAGATAATATGAAAAATCTGTATTTCTTGTCCCCTTGCCAATGATTCCTGATTCTCATGCCAGAATGAGCTGTTGGAACATGGCGAATTCGTAACAATGACCCAATTGCTTGGATTTAGACTGCAGGAGTGTCAAAGTGGTGGTCCACGGGCCGGATGCTTCATGCACAGGCCACTCCTACCCCAGCTCTGCAAAAGAAAAAAACATTGTGATGCGTCACGTGATGGCAATGTGACACCATGAATTTGACACCCATGATTTAGAGGAAGCTAGAGTCTATGATAAATAAGATAATTGATCAGCCAAGACCAGGGATGTGAATTGGCCTAGGTCAGTGATGGTGAACCTTTTCGGCACCAAGGGCTCAAACCAGAATGTGTGTGCATGTGTACACACCACAGGACCGGAAACCCTAAAGCCACTTGACCGGCACATGCCTGTTTCTTGTCCATTATTCAGGCCATTTTCAGGGCCGTTTTCAGGCCATTTTTCGGGTCATTTTCAGGACATTTTTTGGGCTGTTTTTAGCCTGAAAAATGGCCCGAAAAACAGCCCAGGAAATGGCAATGGTATTGGGCTGGTTTTGGGGCCGTTTTAAATAGCAATAGCAGTTATATACCGCTTCATAGGGCTTTCAGCCCTCTCTAAGCGGTTTACAGAGTCAGCATATTGCCCCCACAGTCTGGGTCCTCATTTCATCCACCTCAGAAGGATGGAAGACTGAGTCAACCTTGAGCCGGTGAGATTTGAACCGCCGAACTGCAGATAGCAGTCAGCTGAAGTGGCCTGTGGTACTGCACTCTAACCACTGCGCCACCTCGGCTCTTTCAGGCCGTTTTCCAGTGCTCCAGCGCCCGCAAAGACCAGTTGTGCATGTGTGTGCCGGAAACCAGAAGAGCAGCTGGCAACAACATGTGTGCCCACAGAGAGGGCTCTGCATGCCACCTCTGGCATACATGACATATGTTCACCCTCACGGGCCTGGATTGATCTCTGGTAAGAGAAAACCTAGCCAAGGCTAAAAGAGACCAAGATAGATCCTTTCTGGTTATTCTCTACCTTGGAAAAGGTTTCTGGCTTGACAAATTTTCACTTTCATTTTTAAACTAAAGTTTGAGGAGGATTTTTCCATCTTTAGGTACAAATGGAGGTTGTGATGTTACGCAGACATTACCAATCTCAGAAATGATGGGAAAACTTTATATTTTGAGTGTTATCCCAAGCAGTGTTTTTTAGCATTAGGAACTTTAAGAGGGATGGGCTTCAGTTCCCAGAAGTCCTCAGCCACCATGTCTGCGTGGGGAATTCTGGGAGTTAAAACCCACCCTCTCTTAAAATTGCCAAGGTTGAGAAATTATATCTTAAATGTATCGATGTACTTACAAGCCTAAAAAGCTATAACAGAGATTTCTTATTTAATGCAGCTTAACAATAAATTAAACTTCCACCTCTGAATGCTCTGAATGCTAGCTACATTTCATTCAGATTAGCATTTATCCCACCATGAATCCAGCACATGTCCATTGTGGCAAAATACTTAAATTTGCTTCCAGCAGATTCTGTAACAAAATTCTTTTTAATCCTTCATTTGAAAGCCTGGAGATCTTTTACTAGTCAGTGTAGTAGGCCAATAGTCTGCCTTGGGATGGTCCCAGAAGGCCAGGCTCTTAACATTTATATCAAGCGAGGTCAATCCAAGCCAGATATTTTTATGTTGTGTGCCAGAAACTAAGACGCATTTGTTACATTCTCAATCATGTCTCTGTTTAATTGTGTGACTCCACACCACAGTCCCAGATCGCATGCTAGACTAGTCTGGTCTCGGATCCAAATGTTGATGGTAAATCACTTCCAAATCCCTGATAGGGATGCGGTTTTGGAAAAAAAAAATTTTTTTAAAAGTGTGTGTGTGTGGGGGAAACAAATGGAGGTTTAACACTTGAATTGACTGATAAAAAGGTAAAAGGAAAACATGGTTGGGTAGGGTGGGCTGCTGGGGATTCTCAGGGGTTCGGGAGAACCTCTTCCTAAGATTTTGTGCAGTTTGGAGAACCCCCAAATCCTACACTTGGCTGGCCCTGCCCACCCTGCTCCTCTCAGGAGTCCCCAACGCGGCCCGTTTTGGATGCAGGTAAGTGCAGGGTGCGCGCGGAGGCTTGGGGAGGGCAAAAAACAGCCCTACCAGAAATTTGGGAAGCCTCAAGGAAAGCCTCTGGAGCCCGGGGGACGGGGAAATGCATCACAGTGGGGGTGATGAAGGAGGCGGCTAGGCCACGCCCAGCATTGCCATGCCCACCCAGCAACTGGGCAGAGAATCCCTTGCTAAAATTTTTGAAGCCCACCCCTAGTTGGCACAACAATAGGTTTTAAGAATGAACCTTTCTTTTAGGGAATAGGAGATAGAAAAATCTAATTGAACAATGTGGGCATCTGAACTGAAGTCATATTTTTCTAGAATGGCCATCCTGATTTGGTAAGAAGACTTTTCTTTCAACTAGATGGTTTCAGAAGATCAAGCAGAATAGAGAAGGAAGGGAAAGAACGGGCAACCGTATAACCATTCATCAATATCTAATTGTAAGAGGCATCCCCAATTCTGCACACTACTCAAATAATGATTTCACACCAAATATATGAATGTCCAATCACAATAGGTATTGGACTACTACACCCAGAATGTCCACCCACTGTAGCCAAAGTGTCAGATGGGAAAAGTCAACTGTCATCAGCTCAGGATTATCTGGGACTATTTAGGACTAAGTAAACTTTACATCTTGAACAAAAAAGACAAGCTGTTCTGAAAATGCAAATGTAACATGGGATGTTTCTGTTTCAAGTTCAACAGACTTTTTCCCACGATGGTCCATTCCATCCATTTACAGAATTTACAGAATAACAAGAGTTGGAAGGGACCTTGGAGGTCTTATAGTCCAACCCCCTCCTTAGGCAGGAAACCTTATACCATTTCAGACCAATGGTTGTCTAATCTCTTAAAAACTTCCAGTGTTGAGGCATTCACTAATTCTGGAGGGAAGTTGTTCCATTGAATAATTATTCCAATATGTCAGGAAATTTCTCCTTAGTTCTAGCTTGCTTCTCTCCTTGATTAGTTTCCATCCATTTCTTCTTGTCCTGCCTTCAGATGCTTTGGAGAATAGCTTGACTCCCTCTTCTTTGTGGCAGCCCCCTTAGATATTGGAACACTGCTATTTAGTCCTTTCCCCCCAATTAAATTATATATAACCAATTCCTGCCACCGTTCTTCATACGTATGTTTTAGCCTACAGTCCCCTCCATTTGCCTCTTTATTTTTCAGTCATTTATTCCACAATTTTATTATAGTATTAGTATTACTATTAGGTGCCTTTGAATCAGTCTTGGCTCTTGATGACTACCTCAATAAGTCCCTGCAGTTTTCTTGGCAAGACTTTGTCAAGCTGGCCATTGCTTCCTTCCTACCTACCCTGAGTGACTAAACCAAGATCACTCAGCTGGGTTTCTGTCTACGGAGGACCAGAATTCACAGTTTCCAGCCCAGAGAATACTCATTGCCCTATTGTTTTTTCCTACCCTGCCCTTTAGGATTCTGTTTCTAGTGATGTTTTCATATTCCTGCCAAATTTTGGATTTCCTTAACTCTGCAGATATTTTCCTCTTTGCGTATGCAGTGAGATGGTTTGGGACTTCCTTAATCATATAAATATGCATATTTGGGGAATGTGTCCTTTATTCTGTTTATTCCTCAGCTGCATTTATATAATATAATTAACCAGGATAATTAAAGACCTAGCATTTGCATTTATACAACAAACAAACTTTGGCTAGTTTAATATTAACTCATTTGGAGGTTTTATACAAACCATATATCGCTTGTCCCTGGAAATTGTGTTTAGTTCAAAAAACAAAATTATGTAAGTTGTGCCAACCAGGGCATTGTGTAATGTGCTCATGAGGTTCATAGAAAACCCTTGGATCTATCAGATTGGTTTTCTACTTCAGGCAATTCCCAATGACTACATTTTAAGAAGTAGTTTCAACATTTTCAGATTACGTATAAATTGCATATTGTATGTGGACAGAAATAACACTAAGATATTCTCAAAAGTGAAATAAATCTTGATTCACATACTGTAGTATGATAAGATAGTAGCTATGTCCCATTTTAGCCTTGCCCTGCACAAATTTAGCAAATCAGTGTAAAGTTGATTAAGGAATTTGGTCATCAATGAATCTTCCCATCTTTTACATCAAAGAATACAGAATTTTTCCTTTCCTTTCCAAGATATGCAATAAAATACTACATGGTTGTTTTTGCATTTGCTTGTTTTCTTCTTCCGGAGTTGACATATTTCTTGTCCATTATTTCTTGTCGAAGAAAAGAAGACATTTTGTTGAAGTGTCTTATTGCAGAAGAAAAGGAAGGGCTATAACCTCAGAGTAAGTCTTCACATATAAGACAATAGGTTGCATATGGAAAACCGCTGATGAAGATCAACTACCCATGCCTTAAACTCTGACTTACTTACCAAATTTACCAACTATATTCACACAACAAACTGAAAGCTAGTTTGGTGTAGTGATTAAGGTACCAAGCTAGAAACCAAGTTCATGAATTCTAGTCCTAGGCACAAAGCAATCTGGGTGATTGTGGGCCAGTCACCCACTTTCAGCCCTAGGAAGGAGGCAATGGCAAACCACTTCTGAAAAGCTTACCAAGAAAGCTGCAGGAAGTTGTTCAGGTAGTTACCAGTCAGAGGTGGTATTCAGCTGGTTTGGACCGGTTCGCCCAAACCGGTAGTGGAAATCCCCGCCCCAGCTCTATGCTATCCTATTTGGGCATGTTTTTGAGGCCATGTGCATGCACAGAAGGTGTGTGTGTGTGTGTGTGTGTGTGTGTGTGTGTGAGCAAAGGGCATACGTGGAAGGCCAGGAGCATGCGTGGAAGGGGGACGTGCGCACACAAAGCGAAGAGCGTACATGCATACAGGGCGAACTGGTGGTAACCAACTGTGAAACCCACCACTGATACCAGTAGTCCAAAAGAGACTTAATGCCTCCCCTGGCAAAAAAAAACACAACCCATATAACAAACTGGCATGGAGCGTAAGAAATCTTAAATAATAAGAATTACCTAATTTCAACATTCTGATGCCTTGAGTTTTAATAAAGGTTTCAGGTTATTCTTACTCAAAACTGTTACCATCTTCAGCTTCTTAACTGGATACTTGCCTTAGGTTTGTGATTGTTTCTTACTACCTAAGATTTCCTCTTCTGTGTGTTTCAGTCACTGAAAATCCTTGCTATTCTTAATCTGGGATGAATGCATGGTGAGTGAAAAATGTGGATAGTCTACTCAGACTCTTTAGTTTGTTAATGAGACAGTTACCGTTTCAAATAGCTGTAAGCGTAACTCTTGCATAAGGTTGCCTGTATTGCAGAGCAGTTGTCACATCCAGTTATCACTCTGTTTGAAACCAACAACTAATCAGAAATGGCAGCTATTCCATGACACATAAAGAGAAGTCTATAAAGAGAAGAATGGTGCTTTGTAATTTCCCAGTAACAAGCACTTAATGAAAGTTTAAGTTCTTCATATGCATTTTAACCTTATAATCCTTCTAAGAATCCCCAAGGTAGACCAATCAGGGTGTGACTGAAGTAATGAAACCATCGCCATTGATTAGTGATTGGTGCAATTTGGAAATTAAGGATGTGTTTGCATTCAGGCATATGCCAGTCAGTCACCATTCTGAATCATAGATCAGGAGTTGGTAGCTGGGGTGTGGGGAGGTCCAAATGGGCAAGATGGAGGTCAGATCAGAGGTGGGTTCCTACCAATTCGCACCTATTCGGTAGAACCGGTTCGTCAAATCTACCGAACCGGTTAGAAGAGGTTCCACCAGTGGACCCGGAAAGCAGGCCACACCTACAGAAGAGGTTCCAAATTTTTTTGAAACCCACCACTGATCCTTGGATACGATTATTTTACACTATCATGCTCATATTTATAAAACTCAGTGCCTCTGTGAAAGGTAAAGATGACTACTGTGTTTGTGGTGCAATCAGAACATTGCGTGTGTTGAAGTTGTTTTAATGCAAACCAAAGACGCCTTTTACATCATATTCTTATTCATGCCAGTGCTGTGTGTGAGGTAATTTAAGGTGGTTCTGACAAGTGTCGTCGGCATCTTCATATCCGGTCACATTGGTGGCAAGCCACTCCCATCCGGTCACATGGGCAGCAAGCCACTCCCAAAAAGGAGGCCACACCCACAGAGTAGGTTCGAACAATTTTTGAAACCCACCACTGGGTCAGATGGAATGTCATGTTAACCATGCATATTCAAAAGGGATAAGATGTTGCAGTGCTTTCTGCCATATTTCTGATTTTGACACACACACCTCTTGATATCACAGAGAGATAGTCCTATGATCCCATATGAATCTTGGATTCTCTTTTTGGGCATTCCAGAGGCCTTGGGTATTTCCCTTTAAGAACACAAGTAGTTTTCCATAATTTAAAAATAATAACGAAAAACAGAGTTGGAAGGCATCTTGGAGGTCTTCTAGTCCAACCTACTGCTCAGATAGGAGACCTATATCAATTCAGACAAATTGGTGTCCAATCTCTTCTTATAAACCTTGATTGTTGAAGCACCCACAACTTGTCGAGGCAAGTTGTACCACTGATTAATTGTTCTGCCACGAAATTTTTTTCCTTAGTTCTAGGTTGGTTCTGTCATTGATTAGTTTCCATCCATTACTTTTTATCCTGCCATCAGGTGCTTTGGAAAGTAGGTTAACTGGAATGATCTAAGCAAACACACACACACAAACACACACACACACACAAACCCAGTATTCAAAACCCCAAGACCCTTTTCCCAATTTCTTGATCTCACTTTGATGTTCATCATACCAGAGACCTTGGCTCTTGAACCAAAAATAAGTAAAAATAAAAAGTCTCTTATCCAGGGCTAAAAGAGAAAACCGTCCTTAGCAAAGCCGAAATGTAGGAAACGCCTGAAAACAATGAAAAACTGATCTTTGGGTACCCTAGAATAGCCTTTACCTAGTAGTTGCTTAGATGAAGCTGCTCATGAAAACAATAACCCCCACTCCCAGTTGCTACTTATACATGGGATGGAAGAATGCCATTTTCTTCTTCACATCAGGCAGAGCAAACTTGTGCTCCTTATAGAAGGGAAAACATACCTTTAGGGGTGTGAGTAGATAAATAAATAGAAAGCAGACAGGCTGTCAATGCAGTTTTTATGGAAAAGTCCATCTGCAGGAAGGGTGCTTATGAGTGAGGAGGAGCGTCAAAAGTCAGCAAGGTGGCTGCAACCATCTCGTATTTTTTATATTACAAAGAAGCGGGATATTGATCGCATCATGGTGCCGACTTATTTTGACTTATTTTTCCACCATCCTAAAGACATTCTTTTTCTCTGAGGCTATTTAATTTTGGTATGACAGACAGATTCCACTGGTTCTGATGTGGGATGAGGGGATCACATTTAATGGTGAGGTCTGTTACTCCAAATATCCAGGAACGGATTGATTCAGGTAAATCAGGAGTGTCAAACTCGATGTCATTAAGGACCGCATCAGGGTTGTGTTTGACCTCAGGGGCCGGGGTGGATGTGGCCAGTTCGACATCACTTGTGTCAGGGGTTCCTGTGGCGGCCCGAGCACTCTGCCAGCAAAAACGGGCTCCCGAGTTCTCTTTTCGGCCTCCTACAACCCTCTGCCAGCAAAAACAGAACTCTGGAGAGATGTGGGCGCGCAAGATCTAAGCACTTCATGGGCCAGATCCTGCCCCTGGGCCTTGAGTTTGACACCCCTGAGGTAGATAAAGCCAACTATAGTTCTCCAGAGGTTATTTAAGAATTCAGGGCCATTCCTATCTTACGATTTTCGAATTTTGAGATAACTCTCAGGAAGTCTGATTTCTGTAGAAAGCTGACTTTTCACAGATTTCTCTGCTTGTGCACGTATTTTTCAAAAACTATCTCCTTGGTTGATGTCTTCGTCAGAAAAGGAGACACCTGCATCCGTGCCATAAAAACCCAAGTTGAGTCGACATAACACTTGAGTGTTTCCTCTTTGCGCACAGCTGGCTGGGACCCATGACACACAGGCTCTGCAATGTGCCAGAAATACTTGATATTCCACGCAAGAGGTGTTTGTGTAAGATAACAAAGGGACAATCTTGCATCCATGTCCAGCTCATCTGTTTATACATGTCACTTGCTTTGCTGGCTCTGATTAGCTCGTTCGTAAGAAAGCAGGAAGGTCGGCAGTAAGGTTTTTATGATTCATCATTTCTGCTCCCTATTAAGGAGACAATGTTAGAATTTTTGGCAGTCGTCAAAGAGGATTTTTCTATACCTTGGGGACAGTGTTTTTTTTTAAACAAGGATGCACATTTCAGAATGTCAATTTGCTAACTATCAGAAAAATGATGCCCTTAATACCGTCTTACAATATGCTTTTTTTTTTAAAAAAGCAGATTTGATCTCTAGCCTGGTTCCCCCCCCCCTCTCTCTTGAAATAATTTTCCTATCAAAGTAATGGTTTATGTGATGCCCAAATACTGTTTTTTTTTTACTATACAAATGCCAAATGTACATTTTCATAAATTAAAAAGGTTACATTCTCTGTGAGTGACCTTGATTTTGTCTCTGTGTTGTTTTGTTGTGTTTAACTATATTCTTTCCTACCCATGCTTTAGTGGCATTATCCCTCACCCAACCAATTACCATTTCTATCAGCTTTTCTGAAAGATTATGCTTTTTGGGTGTTCTTCTGTAGATGTCTTTCCAGTGGCTTCACTTGATGAATGTGACAAGTTTTGTGCTTTCTCCCTCCCCTCATTGAACTGAAAAGTTTTTTTTTTAATAAATACAGACCCAATAAGTGCCCAACGGCAGTGTTTCAATGGCTGCTAAGTCTTTCAAGGTTAGGACTTAACCTCCGTTCTCTCCTAATTCAACTGCAACCTTCAGTCTGAAGCCAATCAAGAATATCAGATGATACTTAAACAATGAAGGATTTCTGATATTCAGGTACAGCCTCTCTTCAATGGGATTGCAAATTCTTTGTGTGAAGAAAGTCGGTTTTGCTCTAAAGTACTGTCACAAAAAGTGAAATTACCATTTGCTTGGACTGGTGCCATTCATCATTGTCAGAATTCTAAGCATTGTAAGAGGCTTGGCCTCTTCAAATTAATGCCTTGTTTTGCATCAGCTAAATTTTCCCAAATCCTCAAGGATGGGTCATACAAAAACTCATCTTGCCATTTTAATTTATCAATCCAGTAGGAGGGCAGAGAAAGGAGACTTCATTCCATCTTTGTGCGCGCTTGCTTTCTTTTTTTAATTTACAGTCTAATTCGAAAAGAAAAGGAAATAAGATATGAAAATAAGTTGGGAAAATAAGATAAATCTCTCTGTGAAACTCACAAGATCGACTCAGTCCCACTGCCAAACCTCCATAATTCATTTGCAGGGCAGCTCCAGGGATTAGCCGTGACGTATTTGGAAATTCATTTATTTTTATTTTATTTTGCTGTTTCTTATGCATAAGCGTAATGCTGTCCCCAAGGCTTTTCAGGTAGCCCTCAAATCTTGACAATGTTTGCTGTCTCGGAGCCCTAAACCAAAATTAATTTTCGAATAAACAGCATAAAAATGTATGGAGTTGTATAAATTTTCATACAAAACGGGTTTGTTCTCCTTGCTTACATATATGCATACATAGATGTTAGGGGTTCTTTTTTTCCCAAAATCGTAAAATGATTTTGAAATTAATAGGTATGTGTAGAAAATGAAAGTCCGGGAAGTTCCCCCCCCCCCCGCCATGAATTATTATTCTTTTGCATATTGATACATTTTATAACATCTATGCGAAGGAATAACTCTCTTTAATTCTCTTAAGTGTGATCCAGCCAAAGTTAATGTCAATTTAAGTCCAAGCTCTGGAGGTTTTATGCCTGGGTCATTCAGAAAGTAGCCTTTGCTTGCTTCACAAACAACATTTGTTTGTTTGTTTATTTATTTATTTATTTGTCAGTCAAATTTATTTCCTGTCCATCTTGCAGTTCAAGGCAACTCTAACTGGTTCACAGCAAGATAAGACACACAAACATTTGACAATCATAAATATAAAAACTGACTAAGGTTACAAAAATCAAAACAAACTAAAAATGAAAGGATTGGAGGAAAGAGGTAGGGGGTGCCCTCTCTGTTAGTGTATGAATTACTTCTAACCAGCAACCTCCTCTTTAGTACGCCATGCCAGCTGGCATACTCAAGTTTTAAGGAGAAAGATGGTCGGTAGATATTCTGGACCAGAGGTGGTATTCAGCAGGTTCTGATCAGTTCCGGAGAACCGGTAGTGGAAATTTTGAGTAGTTTGGAGAACCGGTAAATACCATCTCTGACTGGCCCTGCCCCCACCTAATGGGGATTTTGCAGTAACCTTCCCCTGGAGTGGAGTGGGAATGGAGATTTTACAGTATCCTTCCCCTGCTACGCCACCAAGCCATGCCCACCAATTCACACCACACCCACCAAGCCATGCCCACAGAACCAGTAGTAAAAGTTTTTGAATCCCATCACTGTTCTGGACCCATGCCATAAAGGGCAATATAGGTAGTAAATACCTTGAGTTGCACCTGAAAGCAGATGGACAGCCAGTTACTATCTAGCTATTATCCTGGTGGCAATGGTCAAATGAAATAAAGTTTAAACTAACCATAGTTGGAAATCTTCACACATCTATCTTCTCTGTTTGTATGTTTTACACTACGGGGAAGTGGATTATATTATAGTGACCATATGTATAAAAAATGGATACCATTAAATATTCCATTTGCCCAGACCTAAATTACTATAATATCACATTGCTGGATTCACACATTATTTTAATGGCTGACAATTATGTTTTATTTAACAAAAAATGGTTCAGCACAACATGTGAATCTGGTCATTATGTGATTTAAAAACTCATGTCCAGCCATAAAAGCATATTTTCCCAGGTAGTGGAATGTTATCTATGTGTGCAATATCTTATGTTACCCAGAAGTGCAGGGAAAACGTTAGTGTTTTGTTGTTCTGCTTTTCTGATGTAAAGCAGATGAAATCAAACTGAGGTTATGGAAGAAAACAAAACTAGGGCAGTTCAACAGGGATTCCTTGTGTCAACTTTCCCCAGTCGAGTGCTTTCTTGTTCTGTTTGCGGTCATAATGAAGAACACACTGAATCACAAACTAGCCAACAACATTTCAAGTTGCCATGTTGTACAAATCCAACCCATGTGATTAGTTTATGATTTTGTGGGGCATGTGAACCATAAATTGGATTAAGGGAATAAACCATGGATAACTGTGTTGTATAACCCTTAAATTGATAGAAGAAAATATTTGTAGCTTAGGACTGAACTGTGGAGTCCTTGGGGCTCTCTGAGTTTGGTGGGGGATTTTTTTGTGCAGACACTTCATTACCAAATTAGGTAACAATATCAGTGCCCAATGCTATTTACAAGAAAACCACCAATTCAGAAAGCATCAAGGATCTCATAACGCTTGAATCCTAGTACAACTCTTTATGTCTTAGATTAGTAGTCCTATGATTCCAGATTTGGGAAGGTGTCGGAGGTAAATGATGTGATATGGGTTAAAAACAACCAGAGGATGTTTCAAAGACAGTGGAGTAGAGCAGTGGTTCTGTTCCCAAACTTGGCAACTTTAAGACTTGTGGACTTCAACTCCACAAGCAGAGCTGGCTGGAGAATTCTGGGAGTTGAAGTCCACAAGTCTTAAAGTTGCCAAGTTTGGGAACCACTGGAGTAGAGCAAAGATAGTACCAATAGCAGTAGGTATCTTAGATTCATAACACCCTAGACTTAATGATAAGAAAGACACAAAAAAATCTGGATAGTGGATGTTGCAATACCCGGAGACTGCAGAATAGGAGAGAAAGAATTGGAGAAGATAGCAAAATACAAAGATGTGCAAATAGAAATCGAACAACTGTGGTAAAAGAAAGTAAATGGTTCCAGTAGTAATAGGTTCCTTGGGTGCAATCTCAAAACAACTGGAGCACCACTTGAAAACCATTGGCATTGACAATTCACCATCAGTCAATTGCACAGAGTAGCTTGCATCCTGCAATGATACCTTTAACACCATCAAACATCCACATCTGCCTATCTCAGGTCCTTGGGAAGGACTTGAGAAGGGGACAACAAATGCCAAACCCAGTGTACACACTGTGTGACCACCATAACTTATTGATTAGCTATAAGTCATGTCAAAATAGAAAATAATAAGACCATGTGTAACAAAAGAGAATAAACGGCAGAGCTTAAAGGAAATACAATCCTATTTCTCTATCACCCCTACAATATACCCCGCTTAGTTCTAGTAATGCAGATAAAGAGTTGCATTATATGTAATATTTAGTCTCTGGGCACGTGTAAAATATAAAGATCCTGGAGCACCAGGGAACTATCAGAGGACTGGAAAAGAACAGGCAATTGGTATACAAATATGAACTATGTCATCTATAACAACATATTTGCATTGCTCCAGAAATAGCAGGCATAGCTCATATATAATTTGTCTGTAGTAATTTGGCCATGCCTTCCATATTTAACCATTGTCCCAGCTGCTAAAATCTTGCTTGAGCATCAACAAGGAAAACATTGATATGTTCATATAGCTGTCTCTGCAACAATATTTACCATTGCCTTCTGGGATTTCCCAACATTTCTCATCCATACACTAATCTTACCTGTCCCTATTCAGCCTTCTTAAATCAGTTAAGGTTGGCAAGGCACATCTTTGGGGTGACCTCTAAAACATGGTGCTATCAGAAATAATTGAATGAGGGATCTTTTCCATGTAAATTAGTGAAACAAATAACTTTCAACAGAAGAGAAAGTTTGTAGCTCAGAGTGATGGATACCTTGGTGCTCTTTGCGTTTGTGGACATTCATGATCCACCTAGCTAACATCATCAGCCTCTGATGATGCTACCTATTTGGATTATGAAACTCCCACAAGCAAACAGTCAAGCTGAGAGAGCACCAAGGACGCCCCTAGTCACTTTACCCATATAATGTTCCTTCATGGGCTATCAATCTCTATTGTCAAAGAACAATGAAGAAAACAATTGGATTGATGGGGAGGCAATGAAAAGGAAGCGGAAGTGGAAAGAAGAGCTCCAATGAAAATGTTGTCCCATAAAAGAACTTATATTCTTCTGGAGATTTACCCACCTAATGTTACACCAGAGTATGTGAACCACATGAAGTAGTCTAATTAGGAGTGGTATGGTGGGGAAAAAAGGCTTATCTTTTCCTTAATTCATATTGGCTTTCATTCCACACAAGTGGAGGTGCTTTCTTTAAAAAAAACAAAACTTTTCTTTGTTTTGAACTTGGCCAATCTTCATGCCACAGATCTCTCAGGGGATAGAATATAGCAATAGCAATAGCAATAGCAATAGCAGTAGACTTATATACCGCTTCATAGGCCTTTCAGGCCTCTCTAAGCGGTTTACAGAGAGTCAGCATATTGCCCCCAACAATCTGGGTCCTCATTTTACCCACCTCGGAAGGATGGAAGGCTGAGTCAACCCTGAGCCGGTGAGATTTGAACCGCTGACCTGCTGATCTAGCAGTAGCCTGCAGTGCTGCATTTAACCACTGCGCCACCTTGGCTCTGTAACCATGTAAGTTCCAGACTTATTGGACAATGGTTCGCCAGATTTAGAGATATTGCTTTCTGACCTGTTTTTGATGGACAAGACATTTGTAGTTGAATGGACTTTCTTTGTTTGTTTTAAGGAAGCTGCTTACCTTCTGTAAATGTTTGTAGGTTTTGCTGCATCTGTGAGGAATGAAAAAAAAAGTGAGATAATTATATTGATTGACGGTCACTTTCAGGAACTTACCATTGGGAGGGATCTGCACAGTGCAAACTTTGCATAAATCTGGTACTATAGAAAGTCTGCAAAAAATACATTAACCTCTGTGGGATATTGTTTTCTCTGCAGTTGTGATGGGGAAAATATATAGAATGGTAAGAGTTTCTTAGATCATGTCCCAAAGATCATTCTTAGCATTGTAATTTAATAAAATTGAAGTAATTCTAAAAGTAGCAGTGGGTGCAGATACCCTCCATGTGTAGAGCATATCATTTCAGCAAAATTCAACTAGGAGACCCTTTGGATTCCAGCAGATATAAAGTGGAAATCAGGCAAGTCTTCATTCCCACTTAAACACTTGAAACAATATAAGCCCTGTAAGTATCGAGTAGAATTATTGAATTCTGTTTTGATACTCCATAAAATGACCGGGTAGAATTCTGATTCTTTGGAGCTTTATTTTTATCCCCTTTCATAATAATTGCATTTGCCTTTGTTCACTGCTGTCCGTCTCTTACCGACTGTTCCACAACTCAGTTAACCTGAAGTAATTGGATTTAAGATGATTTTGTCCTATTAAATCAATGGCACCAAATCAGCTTAATTCCAAGTCTTCTGGGTTAAACTGAGTTGCAGAGGGTCTGCCGGATGATGAATGGGGGGAAAGAAACCCAACCCCACTGTAGTAGCTTATACAAAAATCATTAAAAAAAAGATCATCTAAAGTGCCAGAAATGATAACAGAGCCCACAGTCTAACCGCAGTTAAATAAAACCCACGGTGTTCCTTCTAAATAGTTACATTTCCACAAGGGGGCTTCCAATTCACATTCGGTGTTTTGATAGTTTCTGCAGTGATTCTTAAAAGGCTCAAACTGTACATCTGAATAGAATATTTTGAATTCAATGCAAGCTGAAGCAACAGTTTAGAAATGTTAAGCTGCAGCACAAAAATACCTTTGTGAATTTTTGTTGCTTCTGTTCCACAAGAGCGAGCGCTTTTGCCCGCTGTTCCTTAAAATCACAAAGTGAAAAGTCATGACTTTTTGGAGCTGTTCAGTAGTCATGCGCAGGTTAGCAGCACCTCCATTCTGTCAGTGTTGTCGACCCCCACACTTTCAGAAACACTTTGAAACCAAACCATGTGTTTTTGTGAAGGCAGCCAATCTCCCCCCCCCCAAAAAAAAGCTTCTGCAAAATCGTTTTTGGAGTCTTGCAAACTGGCTTTAGAGTAGTTCTTTTTCTGTCACAGCTGATTTGATGGATGTGAGTTGACTGAGATGATTGTGTGCCAACACAGATGGAAGGACCAGGGCAAGAGATTTGCTGCATATAAAAGACCTTCACACTGCAACAAAACATAAAAGACCATCACACTGCAACATTTTTATTGTGGCCCTTGCCCACCCAGAGGACTTCAACTGTGATAGGCCACATCTACCATATTCCTCTGCCAACATAATAATTGAGACATTTAGGACAATACATCTGGGTACATCTGGTTGGTGAAGATCATTGTGATGTATCCTTGATTTCAAGCCATGTTGCTGACTCCCCTTGTTAATCCTCTGTCCTCATCCTTTTTGCCTTTTTTTCACCCTCAGAAGATAAACTAGGTCTTGTAACCTCTTTACACTGTTCCTTTCTGTCTCTGATTTGGCACATGGCCCATTCCCATATTTTTCCTCGTGGGCTCTTAAGTCTGGATGTCAGATCCCAGCAAGACCTTTTAGTGCCAATGTACATATCTAAAAACCACATGTTACAGCTTTATTGAAACTATACCAGTTCATACTACAGTTGGGGATTATATATTACCTCTAGAAGCAACACATACCAGTTATGCTTAAGAAAGATTGGGGGCCGCTATGTAATGTTCCCATAAGCATACAGTTTATCACTGGGGATCTGAATGATGAACCAGATAGGTGTTTGGTCTGATTAATCTCGGTTCTTAACCAGCCTTAAGCTTTCCTTCAGTTATTTTTTGTTAACTTTGCAATCCTGATTCCTTCCATGCCAGAGAGGTGTTATTATTTCACATTTAGATGATTTATAAAAACAATTCAGCTATCACTGAGGTTGTGTATATAACATAGAAATAAAGATAAACTAAACAAGCAATGTAGAAATTTCTCCCCCTCTCTCTTCTCTCCCTCCTCCAAAAGTCCAGAATAGAGAAGAACTACATATAAATATAAAGGTAGCAGTGGTAGATAAATGAGTACTGCATTAGTTTAATTGGTTTAATTAATTAGTGCAATTGCATTGCTTTTTGTAAATGCAAACTGCTATGCAAATGCTGTTGTCATTATCATCTTTAATTGTTTTAAGTGTTAGAATTAATTAAACAGACTGCAAATGAATTTGTTTAAAGAGTATTAAGACAAATAAGCAGTTATCTAGTGAGAATTGCTTGGGTTTTAAGATGCCTCGGGATTTGTAGGAGCAACATCTGGGAGAACAATACATGGATTTTTCCAATTGAAAGAAATCAAGAATAACTCAACCTCTTTTTTCCAATTTGCTCAAACAGTCTTTGATTATACCTGTCAAATTTGGTGGAAAAACACCAACCATTGAAAGTACAAATATTCCTCTGATTATCAGCAGGAAAAAAGATGTATCCAAAGTACATCTAAAACTGTAATCCCAATGCTAAGATAAATTCCTTTATTAGTGAACATTGATGCTAAACCTGAAGAAAATCTTATTTTTGCTCTCCGTTTCTATTAGTTGTCCCTGATTGAGTCAACAATCACTGATCATATTGATAGTCCAGAATCAGATTTTAATCAGAAACTTGGACTTTCTGTAGCAAAACTCAATCACTTCAAAGATGCCAGAAAGCTCTTTCAGGAGCCTTCCTTCCTTCCTTCCTTCCTTCCTTCCTTCCTTCCTTCCTTCCTTCCTTCCTTCCTTCCTTCCTTCCTTCCTTCCTTCCTGTTATTCTATATTCAAAATTCTAATAACATTATATGTAAAAACGAGGCTTCTCCATTTTAAGGGAGGTTGGAGGTAATGTCCCCTTTAATTCACTTTTTTGCATGGATCTTAGGATTGATGGTTCATTCTGTATTAAGCTACTCTACCTAAGAATGTCGAAGACAGCATTAGCACTTAGACTTATATACCATTTCATAGTGTTTTACAGCACTCTCTAAGCAGTTTACAGAGTCAGCATATTGTCCCCAGCGCTCTGGGTCCTCATTTTACTGACCTTGGAAGGATGGAAAACTGATGCAACCTAGAGCTGGTCAGGATCAAACTCCTGACAGTTGGCAGAGTTAGCCTGCAATACTGCATTTTAACCACTATGCCACCAGGGCTCCATAGATCAGCTGTTCCAGTATAGTTCAGCTGCATATCTGGAGGACAACTTTTGAATGTCTACTGCTCTAAATTGCCACAAAGCACAGCCAAAAATTATTCAGAATAATTATAATTTCAAAATGAAAAACTAATAAGTTTCAGTTTGATAGTTGAACAATAACTTTAATGAATCATTATCAAAGTAATTTAAGGGTAATTCCAATCTAAGAAACATACATATAGGTTGTAGGAACAGAATTTAAAATAATTTTGTTAAAAATCAAAATTATAATAATTATGCATTAATCCATCTACCCTATGTTTGTTGGGATGATTTGTAAATTATCCTTAAACCTTTTATTCTACTGGTTTTTAGATACATATCTGTGGTTTTGTTTTACTTTGTTGGAGCAAGAAATTCATTGTAGTTTGGAAACAATCCAACAGAGCAAGGATGCCAATTCCATAAAATTAGAAAGCTGACACACCCAACTAATGAATTTTGAAAATGTTTTCTTTAAAATAAACATTTCCTTAGTTCTACTCACTGATTGTTTGATTATATATATATATACTCTACATCTGTATATCTTTTCCAGCAGTTCTATCAGTTACCTATTTCAGAATGTCAAAGAAAATTGTAAACAAATAGTATAATACTGAAAGATATAATATAGACTTCAGAGTATCTGTATGACTTAAATTACAATTAATTAATTGCTAATTAATTAATTAATCCTAAACATACACATTCAAAACTCATATCAAGGGGTTTTAATCTCTAATTATGCTTAGTACTATAGCACTTCTTAAAATCACCTCTGATGAATTAATTAGGAGGAATGCTAATTACGCCATAAATGAATATATTTTAGAAAAACAAATCAATATTGCAAAACTCATTTGCAAAGTCTTACTTAGAAGATCTGCAACATCGTATGCAGAATCTAAAAAAACATTTCCTTTCATCAGAAATATTACTTTATTCCTATTTAATTTTATTCAGATTTAATTGAACAGTTTAGCAAAATTCACGAGATGAAATGAATTAAAATTTCTTGAGACACATAATATTAATACTTATCAGTCAGATTCAAGTACCCACCACTCTGCTAAATTTGTGTTCTAATTTTCAACCTAGGGTAGATGAATATATTAGGACATTATTTGTGATCTATGAAATGAGAATGTCACCATCAAGAATACATGTCAGAAAATTAGTCTACAGGCTGTTAGAAGACAGTGCCAATATTTAAATGTAGAGACAACCTTGTACAGTATATATGCTGTAAAACTGTATGCAATTTTTTTTTATGAGGAACTTTGGTTTAATATTTCTTCCTGCATTTTGTTCTATGATATTCATCTTAGTCATTTATATTTTTATTATTTGATTTCCCTGAGCATTTGGTGATTTTATAAATGTACCTACCCTTGTATTCAAACATTTACTCCTGTTGATGTATTGGATGTTTTGCTAGCAGGTTATTGAGCTAGCATGGTCAAACATATTTTAGATTTAAAAAAAATAACATAGTGCATAATAAAACGATTTCAGATTAGATCAGGGATGAGAACTAACACCTCCCGCATCTCTCATCATTGATGGAGGAGTCTGTGGAAGTGATATTCATTGTTTGGAATTAGCAACGTGACTGGAAAATAATTCTAGAGTGAATAATTAGATGTCGTTGGAGAGTTCTATATAAAGAACACATTGAAAAAGGTCTTTATGAGTTAGATTTAAGAAAGAATTTCCTACTGTAGAAACAATTCATCAGTTGAACAAGCTGTCAAAAGAGGCTGCTCATTCCCTAGAGGCGTTGAAAGAAAACTTGGATTTTTTTTTGAGAAACAGCATGTCCATTTTGAGGACAAGGATAGGGTTTCCCTAGTTAAATCTTGCTTCCCATGTATGCATGTTGGCTCATGCAGATCATGATAAACTACATTTCGTGTCCTACAAAAACATGTATTGTGTCAAATACCTGTCAGGCTGTGTTTACCTTGCTGTCTCCAAGCTGTATTTTGGCATGGTAAGCTACAAATTGAATAGGCTCCACTCTGTGAAGAAGTATTAATTGAATCAGGGAGCATCCATTGTTTCACTCTTTAGGCATTATTGCTTTGGTTTTGGAATGCTTTGAGCACTCTCCCTTGGCCAGGGATCTTGAGGGATAGAGAAAGTAAATGTCACGGAGATAATATGCAGGAACCACTATCTAGGCCAATCTTAGGGACTTTTAAGATTGTTGGCTAGGAATTTCTGGGAGTTCAAACTCCCAGAAACTCAACCTACAAAATGAGAAACTCCAAATCTTGCAAAAAGAATATGCCCATATTGAACATAATAATGATCAAACAACTTCTAAAAGAATTGGCCCCTTAGAGGAAGAAGAAGACCTATGGAAACATGTCACTCATTGAAAAACCCTAGTACAAAACCCCTGAGCGAAATAATAAACTTTACGGTTGACTATCCTTTTCTACTACTACACGTTGGGACGAATGACAGAAAAAAGAACTTGAAAACGATATTGAGTGATTACGAACAGCTAGGCAAGAAAGTCAAGGACTTAGGTGCACATGCAGTTTTTTCATCTGTACTACCAACAAAAGGACCACGTCTGGTAAGATAAGTCCACATATCTTAAAAGTTCCTGATGTTGAGAAACATTGATCCAGGCAAAAGGAGCTGAACATGTATTACGTCTAGAACAGCTGACATTGGGAAGTGACTTAGATATCTCCCTAATTCACTGAACTATGAGAAGAAGAATGAGGAGATGCAGTACAATCAGACTTGCCAGATTCTGTTACTATAGCCAAACTCAATAGTTTGATATTTCCTGTGGAGCTTATTTCCTGGTCTGGTCTAGTTAGTGGGGCTGACAAGGAATCAGTAGATCTCATGACACTTCCCAAGATTTTAGAAATGGGTGTGCATAAAATATTTTGTCTGATCATTAAATCTTGTAATCTTGCACAAAACATCTTGGGATTTGAATGACTTTCCTGCCTTCTTTTAGGTCCTTAAAAACCCCAATTACAGTATCCTAACTGCAGATTCTGGGAGTTGAAGCAAGGGTGATTCGGGCAAAGACTACTGCCAGTTCACTCAGGGGTGCTTTGTGTACACACATGCGCTTGATGTGCACTGCACATGCATTAGCAGTACAACTAAAATTGCTCTGCGCATGCACAGAAGCAAAAACCAAGATGGCAGCTCGTACAGCGCCACCGGGAAACCCGGCTTGGGGGCATGGCAGGCCACCAAGCTACTACCAGTTCGGCTGAACCAAATCAAACTGGTAGGAATCCACCACTGAGTTGAAGGCTAACACATCGAAAGGTCCTCAGGTTAAAGAAAGGGAATCTAGGAATCCCAACTGTCTGCAATCCTCTTATTTTGTCTTCTTGTATTTTCCACTTCATTATGGACCTAATCCATTCTTTGGAATGGAACATTCTGCTTGTTGACAGCATTCCTTAAAGCTGCTGAAGGTTGCAATGATGAGAATAAACTTTTGAGCATAATTTGCTCGTTATCCCAAATATTTTGTTCTCAAAGCAGAATTGGGGATTAACAGCAGGCCAGGAGCTAGAGTTTTAAGAATGATTTCCTTTGGTCCTTCTTGCCAGTCTTTTCTCCTTTTGTTCACACCTCCGACTGCCCCCAACCAATGCATTACAATAAGGTGATCCCAAGGAGTGGGATAGTGAGAAGCAGTTGAAACCCAGTCGCCCCCTATTTGATTTATAAGCTTTAATGAGGAAACTGCTACTTTAATCACCAAGGAAAAGAAAAACTCTCACACCACCTTGACAAATCAGTGATGCGTTGACACTGAAAAAAATGGGGAGGATTGTTGCAATTGCAAAAAATAATTCTATTTGCTCCCCAGCCACCTCCTTGGGTTCCCCAGCATTTAAAAGGCCAAGATAATTCTGCTTCCCTTTCTGTTGTGTGACCATCAAGTAGGGAGACTGGGCTTTCTGGAGGGGAGAAAAGCCATGTTTCACGATGGTTATGCTTTTAAAGTTTGCAATCACATAGTGCAGTGATGGCAAACCTTTTAGAGGCTGAGTCCCCAAACCGCAACCCAAAACCCACTTATTTATCTCGGAGTGCCAAAACAGCAATTTAACCTGAATAATGAGGTTTTAGTTTACCGTATTTTCTGGAGTATAAGACACACCTTCCCCTCCAAAAAGAGCGTGAAAACACTGAATACAGCCATTTTTGGCCTCCCTAAGCTCAGTCTTCACTGAATACAGCCATTTTGGCCTCCCTAAGCCCAGTCTTCTCATCCCATTTTTGTGAAAAATGGGCAAAAACCGGACAATTTTTGCAAAAAAAAAATTGGATTATTTCCCACCAAAACGGGAGTGTTTTTCCCTTCCCCCACTCCCCCAAAAGCACTCTGCAGGCTTCAGCAGGGTTGGGGGAAGGGAGAAATGCCTCCGTTTTGGTGAAAAACAGGCCATTTTTCACCAAAACGGGGGTGTTTTGCCTTCCCCCATCCCGCAGAAGCACTTTTGGTGAAAAACATACCCCGAGAAACCCTCTGCAGGCTTCAGCAGGGCTGGGGGAAGGGAAAAATGCCCCTGTTTTGGTGAAAAACAGGGGCATTTTTGCCCTACCCCAGCCCTGCTGAAGCCTGCAGAGTGCTCCTGGAGACTGGGGAGCACAAAAACTTTTTTTCTTACCTATCTCTTCGAAATCTTGATGCGTCTTATACACCGATGCATCTTATAGTCCGAAAAAATGGTTTAGAAAAAAACTTATATGTGATTAATGTTTTTTCTCTGAAAACCCCCCCACAATAAAAGCTCTTTCAATGATAATTTTTCTAACCTTGGCTCATACTTTGTAAATGTGAGAGCAGCACATGCGGCACTCAGGTCATCTGTTAGTCCAGGGGTGTCAAACTCAATTTAAATGAGAGCCCCATTGTGGTTGACTTTGGGGGCCATGGTGGGTGTGGCCATGATGGGCATGGCCAGCTCCCACTGCTGCTGTGCTCGCTCTCCTTGGTTGCCCATGGTGTGTGCAGGATAAGATGCACCTTTTTCCCTCAAAGAAGAGAGTGAAAATCTGGGTTCGTTTTATACACTGAATGCAGCATTTTTGGCCTACCAAAACCCTGCCCTCTTTGCAAAAATGGATGTGCAGAAGGTTTGGGAGGCTTGCAAAGTGCTCCTGAGGGCTGGGAGGGCAAAAACAAGCAAAAAAACCCGGAACATTTTGGCTCGTTTTTGCCCCTCCTAGTCCCCCGGAGCACTCTACAAGTCTATCAAAGCCTCTGCAGGCCCTTTTTGTTTGCAAAAAATGAGGCGTGCAGAGGGTTTGGGAGGCCTGCAGAGTGCAAAAACTTTTTTTAAAATTTACCTCTTCAAACTCATGGTGCGTCTTATACTCTGGTGTGTCTTATAGTCTGAAAAATACGGTATGTGGGTCAGAGGGAGGTCCACTCCCTCTCCTTACAAGACCTAGCTTTGTAACCAATGCATCCTCAGTGATAGTATGGGAGACCACCAGGAGAGGTCAGGAGGAGGGGACAAGGGGATGGTAAAAGGTAGCAGAATAGGGCATGAACCAAAATCAGTCGTTCTCCTAAAGCATTAGCTCTGCACCAGCTGTAGGGACACTATCTTCCTTAACAGATAACCACTGTCTTCATCAGGACTTCACACTTACCTCACACCCTCATTCTCTCTCATTATAATCTCCTTCCTTCCCTTCTTTTTCCTTCCCTCTTCATTTTTTCTTCTTCCTTCCTCTCTTTCCTTCTTTTTGCTTCCTTGCTCTCTTCCCCTCTTTCCTTCTTTTTCTTTGTCCTGTCCCTTCTTGGATACTCAAATGCAAAAGGGGAAACATTCATTGCCTTGTGATCAAATGCCAATTTTGCTAGTAGTTTGTGGCCACTTAAAAAAACTGAGAAAAAAAACAGGCTTACAGTTAAAAGATGGGGATGGAGGGAACCGTCACCTGACAAAAGGACGAACGACAAAATCACGCCAACTAAACCGCGTCGCTAAAACCGCGACATCATCAACGCACCGACAACAACGCGGCGACAACAGCGCGGAGACAGAAGGGTGATTTCGGTCGACAGAGGGGCGATTTAAGTTAAGGTAAGGGTTAGGTTTAGGGTTAGGTTTAGGGTTAGGTTTAGGGTTAGGTTTAGGGTTAGGTTTAGGGTTAGGTTTAGGGTTAGGGTTAGGGTTAGGGTTAGGGTTAGCGTTAGCGTTACGTTGAGGGTTAGGTTTAGGTTTAGGGTTAGGTTTACTTTTACAGCTCAGTTGCGTTTATTTATTTATAGGCCGCCCTTTTCCCTGGGGGGACTCAGGGCGGCTAACAACTTATGGGAGGGGAAGACATACAATAACATAAAAATACAGTATGTAGTTAAGATCAAACAACATTCATTTGTGCTTCTGTTGCCGCGCTGTTGTCGGCGGGATTCAGCGCTCATTCGTCAGAGCGCTTTAGAACACGCGGTTTTGTCACCACGGTTTAGTCGGGCACGGTTTTGTCGTTCGCCCTTTTGTCGGTGAACCGAGGGAACAGATATGTGAGGGTGGGAGGTGGGATTGCCTTTTAATTCAACAACCACCTGTAGTGTGATGTCTCCTCATGACCCCTCAGGCTACCTGGCAAAGTCAGGTCTTCAGGCTCCTGCAGAAGGATAGAAAAGTGGGGGACAATCTCACCTCAGCAAATAAGATGTTCCATAGGACAGGACAGTGGTGGGGTGCTGCCAGTTTAACAACTGGTTCGGTGAGTGCGTGCTTTGCATGCACGCGCTGCTTTGTGCGCATGCGTGCTTAAAACACTTACACGCAGTGTTGAAAATGGAGCATTTAGAAGCTCAGCTGCTTACCAAATTTTTTGGAGTATAAGACACACCAAGGTTTTGAAGAGGCAAATTTTTTAATCATTTATACCACCTGGGGGTCTTCACAAGCTGTTCCTTCAATACATATCATCCAGATAATAATATATGCTGGCTTTTACCCATGTAGCTTGAGTCTTTACGACTTTGGGGACTAGTTCCTCCAGGCAGAATCTTGTTGCCTGTTGGAAAATTAGTATGGGTAATGTGTACTGTGTACTTCACCTGGGCTGCAATGTGAAACAGGTCCAGTCCTTTCTTCACACAACCAGGGAAATATAAAATAGTAGCAAATGTAGTTGTAGTTTCCTAAATGCACTATTACTATGTGGAGGATGTACAGTAACTGTTTAGTCTGAGATATTCTGAGTTAAGAACTCTGATTTGAAACAGCCTAACCTTTTTATTCCTCTTTTGAAGCACTTCTGATACACATTTCTGAACATAACTTGGAATGCTTAGTTCTTTTATTGTTTTGTTTTTATCATATTTGTATCTTATTTAAGTCTTTGTTGTTCCTTTTTCTACTGAAACAAATTGGTCGGAACTGCAACTCCCACTACTAACTATAGAGTCCTTCCATTTACTTGGCTATGCAACACCAATGAAGTTGAAGACTGATTTACATACAAGTGTAAACTTTTATTTACATACACAAATCCTCTACATTGTGCTATACCTAGAGGACTTCTTGAATGCTGACATAATGCAATATTGTTACCTCTGGTTAAATTATTTATATTTCGTCTTCCAAAGCATGATTAGGCATTGTAAGCAATGAGTAAAACAGCTGTGTAATTGAAGAAGCCACCATCTAGATAGACTAACATTTAGTTCAATGACTCAGTCTTTAGCAACCAGTGATTAAAGGTCTCACCTCTAAGGTAGAGAAAATATACTACTCCGAACCTAGGGATGCTGTTTCAAAATTAGGAATTAACCACTTCTATATATCCTAAAAAAAGTACGCACAGTTTACTTCTTAAATTAAATCTGAAATGTCGCAAGATTACAAAGTTCTTTTGTGAGATCTCGAGATCACCAAAGTCTCACTTGATGTGATCATTGTTTGAAAATGATCAGAATTTGTTTATTTATTTGCTATATTGTTCAAGGCCAGTGGTGTTTGAAATCCCTGCTGATCTCTGAAACGGTTCCACCACAAAACCGCGTTCGACTAAAGCGCGCTCAATGAAACCGCGTAGCTGACGTCATCACAGCGCGACGAAAAAAGCACGCTGTTTAAGCTAAAGCTAAAATTAACCCCTAAACCTAACCCCCCTAAACCTAATCCTAAACCTAACCCTTAACCTAACCCTATACCTAACCCTTAACCTAACGCTAAACCTAATCCTAACCCTTAACCTAACCCTAACCCTTACCCTAACCCTTAACCTAACCCTAAACCTAACCCTAACCCTTAACCTAACCCTAAACCTAACCCTTACCTTAACTTGAATCGGCTTGCTTTCAAAGCGCTATTTAAACGCCCTTTTTTCTCCGCGGTCACTGTTGTCGCCCTGCTGATGACGTCAGCGACGTGGATTAATTGGGCGCACTTTAGTGGAGCGTGGTTTTGTCGTGCCACACTCTGAAACAAATAAGGCTGATTGAAGCAATGTTATAACTTGATCTTCCACAGCCTGACGTTGTTCAGATGTGTTGAAACTACATCTCCCAGAATTCCTGGGATTCTGTTGTGTACTTATCCTGATCATTAATCATGGTCCGTGCTCCTATGGCAAAAAATATTGAGTTAATTTGCAGACAAGAGGTAGTAGAATGATGGATTATCCTGGCTCGGGGAACTAATTCATGGGCATCATGTCAACAAGTATCTTATTTTTGGATCCCAGCTATTCTCTGGGAGTCCACCGGTTTGAAGAACGATCTCCCTTACCTCATTTACTTTGTTTATTGTTCCTGAGCCATAGACTGCCATGGCTCATGCATGAGGCAATCGTCCTGTGGAGTACAGGACACGCCAGAATGTTTTTGCTGCCATTTGAGCCATGGCAGCTGCTGGCACCTGTATGTTATTTCAGAGGAGTGCATGAAAAGTAGGGCTCTTCTTAGAAGACTTAACACCTGGAGCAAGCCAACATCGGAGCAGGAAAGCCAAGACTGACAAGCTGCCCTTGTCCCAGTTGTCCCGGTATGCTGCCTCGTGAGCAATTAAAATGGAAAGCAGTACACATTCCTGAGGCTTAATTTCTAAAACAAGAGCAGGTGAATAAAGATGAATGGGTGTGTTCCAAGCCCTTGTTCTCTTCTTTTAGAACAGAGAAATGAAAGAATAGCCTAGGACTGTGATGGAGAACCTATGCCATGCGTGCCACAAGTGGCACGCAAAGCCCTCTCTGCGGGCACGCCAGCCGTTGCCCCAGCCCAGCTCCACCATGCATGCTTGTGCACCTCCCGCTGACAGCTGGTCTTTGGGTCTCTGCCGCACATGGGCAGAAGGTGAGGTGCATTCAGTAGGTGCGCACATATGCACGAGGGGTGGGGTGCATGCATGGGTGTGTGTGTGCTCGCATTGCATTTTAGGGCTTCGAGCAGCACCCCCACACTCCATTTTGGCTTCCAGGTTGGTGCAGGAGGCCTTCCAGACGCAAACAAGAGCCCCATTTTGGGCTTGGAAGGCCTCCTGCACCAACCTGGAAGCCAAAAATGAGTGAGGGGGTCAGGGCGCATGCACGGGGTGCGGGGTCGTGCACCTATGCATAGGGGACGTGTGTGTGTGTGTGTGTTTATCACATACACATTGCATTATGGGTGTGCTTTTGGCACACGATGACAAAAACGTTACCAATCACTAGCCTAGGAAATGTCTTTCAAAGCAAAGATGTAATACTCTGCCCCAGTGCTGATCCCGACATTAATATGAAGAGAGACATATTTTCAGTTTTGCAAGATTGATGCCAGCCCTTCGAGGTAGTCCACACCAGGAAACCAAACAGACGAAACTAATTTTACTTTTAGTGTAAGGTTACAGAAGAGAATCTTACAAGACTGAAAGTTCCTCTCTTCTCCATCACTTTTAGTCTCCCCAAAAACTAGGCGGGGTCTTTCTAGACACTTTTTCTATTTCCACTCCTCCTTTGGATTCAGATTTCCTTCACCTAAGGCTGCGATTCTTCCTCCTGCCTGTCATGGTTATTCCCACAGATCATTACAACCACAAGTATCAGGCCAACCTAAACAATCCGTGTCATGAATAACGACTGAAATATTCACAATCGTAAGGCCTGCCAGAATGGACTGCAATACAATTAGTTGGAATCAGGGTTTCAGTGAAAAATTGAAAGTCTAATTATGACACTGTACAATCCAGTCACTTCTTTTTCTCTTGCATTGCTTCAAGGAAGGGATTGAAACATTCACAGACAAACCACAATTTTCCTTTACATTCACACTTCAGATGAACTAAAACCTAAGCATTGTTGTTTAAAATAAACAAAAGCCACAGATTCTAAAAAGCCACAGATTAAAAAACAACTTTAAACACTTTACACTTTGAGGTCAATTTTTGGCTATTCGACTGGAGAATACCTTCCAATTTTCCTATAGTTCTGCAAGAAATATGATGTTCATGTGAGCCTTAACCTCATGTCCCTACTTCCATGGCACAGAACAAATGTGGTTTCCTATCACTTAGATACAGAAGCTTTATATTTATTTTCTTTTCAGCGGGGGATCAGAAAGATCGGCAGTTTGGTGGTTTGAATCCCTAGCGTCATGTAACAGAGTGAGCTCTTGTTACTTGTCCCAGCTTATGCCAACCTAGCAGTTCGAAAGGATGTAAAAGTGCAAGTAAAAAAATAGGGACCACCTTTAGCAGGAAGGTAACAGCTTTCCATGTGCCTTCAGCGTTTAGTCTTGCTGGCCACATGACCACGGAGACATCTTCAGAAGCGCTGGCTCTTCGGCTTTGAACGACTGGCACATATGTGCAAGGGGAACCTTTACCATTATCTTTAAGGGGGGGGGGAATCTCTTTCTGTCTTTAAATTGTCTTCTAGCAACAGGTGGAGCAGGTTCCAGCTTTGTGTCATATCAGTGGCCAATAACTTTTATGATGGTCTGTATAATAAGCATTAGGATGTTGATATGCTTGAGGTAGATAAAAGATGAAACCTAACCAGATGTCTTCTTGAATTATAGAAATGATCCATCATATGCAACAACTCCTCCTCCTCCTTCTCTTCTTCTTCTTCTTTTCTTCCTCCTCGTCCTCGTCCTCCTCGTCCTCCTTGTCCTCCTCCTCCTCGTCGTCCTTGTCGTCCTCGTCGTCCTCATCGTCCTCGTCCTCCTCCTCGTCGTCCTTGTCCTCCTCGTCCTCGTCCTCCTCGTCCTCGTCCTCGTCCTCGTCCTCCTCCTCCTCCTCCTCCTCCTCCTCCTCCTCCTCCTCCTCCTCCTCCTCCTCCTCCTCCTCCTCCTCCTCCTCCTCCCAAAGCCAGATTATTCAATGTCCATTACAGGTAGCCCTTGATTTATGACCGTAATGGAACCTGCCCATTATGGTAGTAATTCATGATAGTTGTAAAACAGGTCACCCATTTGACCAACTCCATTTTATGACTGTTTTGAATGTCGCATTTGTTAAGCAGGCCAATTGTTCCGTATGGGCTGGTTTTGCCAATGTTGGTTTTTGGGGAAAACGTTGTAAAATGTGATCATGTGACTACAGAATGTTCCAAATGTGTGTTAGTGACCACAGAGTTGGCTATTGGAACTTCAGAACCAGGTTGTAAGTATCTTGAGGAGGTCCATTGTAACTTTGGTCATTAAGTGACTGATTGGAAGTCAAGAACTCCCTGTACACTGTACACTGAATTGAATGTTGCTAAACTGCATCTTCCACCATCCTGACTCCTGATCAGGCTGACCAGGGCTGGTGGGAGTCTTCGTTCAGCTCACTAACTGGCGGTTGCCTACCATGTTCTGAAGCATCTTGAAAATATCTGCATGTATTTTATTTTAATACAGTGACCTTAAACATACTTGGGCAGACTTCTCTGATGTGATTCAGCCAAGTTTTCTTAGTGCTGTCATGCTTCGGGGTTTAAGAGGAAGGCTCTGCATTTTGAGTGTGTGTGTGTGTGTGTGTGTAAGAGCGTGTGTGCCTATGCACATAAACTCCCATTATGCATCGTCCTGTGCAACCCAGCTTGTCAGTGTACAATTATGGGTTTTGCTTGGTTTATTTGGCTTGGCCTGCTCTCAGCTTTCCAGCAAGGGACTCTATTTGTAAGAGTAGATCAGTAATTATAACAACAGTTGACATGTGTCTGAAATATTGGGTCGATAAGGGAGGGGTTTTTCACCCACACCCCTCTTCTGAATATCTGAAGTTTAGAAGCCCACTTGCCAACTTGTCATTCTATAGAGAGATGTACGATTATTAAGACCTCATTGTTTGAATGTTTTCACAGCAATTGTTGCAATAAAACAGATTACAGGAAGTAGAGAAAGAATGGGCTGCCCATTTTCCCTCCTCAGATTAAGGCATCATTGCTGTCTTTACTTCTAGTCAGTGTTTTCAAAATACCTGATAATTGTAGCACTGTTCCCCTCCCCAATTATAACTACAGTCGTTCTTTAGTATTTAAGCTTGAACTATTTTATTATTTTCTTTTTTGAGCTTTTGAAGAACAAGTTCTAAAGGAATAAACGGAGAATAACAATTTAAAGTTTATCATAGCCATTAAAATAAGTATGAATTATTAGCACAATGAGAAACAGCAGTTTGATTAAACTATTCCAACAATTCTTTGGAAAAGAAATGTCATGATTTACCGGATGGATGGATGGATGGATGGATGGATGGATGGATGGATGGATGGAGGGATGGATAAATAAATAAATAAATAAATAAATAAATAAATAAGGATTGGTTCTATTCCCCCTTCAAATTAACCAAGGACATCCTAATATATTAGCCCTAGTGGAAAAACCTGCCCTTATAAAATGAATTTGAAACACAAACTTTGCCTGAATATCTTATCTCTGGAAAGAAACCTTATTGGAAGAATAGGTCATTTAGGACTCTTCTTCTGCCTTTATCTTGAGCACGTGTAATTAGAAACATTGCAAATATTTCAGTATGATGCCTTGGTATGAAGGACACTGTATCAAACTTAGAAAATGTTGTCATTATATCTCTTGTGGGCTGGAAAAGGAATATAAACTGACTGCAGTTGGAAGGGACCTCGCAGCAGAGGTAGGTTACTGCCGGTTCGCCCCGGATCGGACAAACCAGTAGTGGTGGTGGTGGGAGGTTCCGCCCACCCACCTGGACACTTCTGCGTATGCACAGAAGCGTTGCGCAAGTGAACCAGTAGTAAAATAAATTGAAACCCACCACTGCCTTGGAGGATTTTTATGCCAACCCCCTGCTTAGGCAGGAAACCCTATACCATTTCAGACAAATGGTTATCCAACTTCTTCTTAAAGACTTCCAGTGTTGGGTAATTCACAACTTCTGGAGACAAGCTATTCCACTGATTAATTGTTCTAACTGTTAGGAAATTTCTCCTTAGTTCTAAGTTGCTTCTCTACTTGATTAATTTTCACCCATTGCTTCTTGTCCTGCCTTCAGGTACTTTGGAGAATAGCTCGACTCCCTCTCCTTTGTGGAAGCCCCTGAGATATTGGAACACTGCTATCGTGTCACCCCTAGTCCTTCTTTTCACTAAACAAGACATACCCAGTTCCAGCAACTGTTCTTTATATGTTTTAACCTCCAGTCCCCTAATCATCTTTGTTGCTCATCTCTGCACTCTTTCTAGAGTCTCAACATCTTTTTTACATCATGGCGACCAAAACTGGATGCAGTATTCCAAGTGTGGCCTTAGCAAGGCATTATAAAGTGCTACTAACACTTCACATGATCTTGATTCTACCTCTCTGTTTATGCATTCTAGAACTGTATTGGGCTTTTGTGGCAGCTGCAGCACACTGATGGCTCATATTTCAATGATTGTCCATTAGGACTCTAAGATCCTCTCACAGTTACTACTATTGAGCGAGGTACCGCAAATACTATACATGTGCATTTTGTTTTTCCTTTAGGTTTCTAAATGTCTAAATGTACATTTCTAAATGTAGAACCTTACTTTTTTCACCATTGAATTTCATTTTGTTAGATAGTGCTCTCTGTTCAAGTCTGTCAAGATCCATCTGTATCATAAGCCTGTCTTCTGGAGTGTTGGCTATTCCTGCCAGTGTGGTGTCATCTGCAAATTTGATGAGTTCCCCACCCATCCCCTCATCCAAATCATTGATGAAGATGTTGAATAGTACTGGGAATTAAAATCCTTCCATCCTCCACCATTTAGTCATAACTGAAGAAACTTCTTGGCTGAAAAGCAAAACATCTTCAAGAAAAAACAAAGTCCAGTAATCTTTGGAAAGACAAAAAGGCACCTCTGGAGCAACCATATCCTGGATGATTAAAACACACACACACACACACACACACACACACACACACACACACACACACACAGCTTCTATCAACAAATAAGGAATGAATACACGCACACACATGCATGTGTGTGTGTGTGTGTGTGTTTATATATATATTCATTCCTTATTTGTTGATAGAAGCTATTACTGGCTAACTGCTATAGGCAAAACATTTCTAGCCCACAAGAAATATAATGACAAAGTTTTCTAAGCCCCGTAGAAAGTTTCCCAATTGATGCTATGGCTGTAGACTGAGGACAAAGCACCTTTGGAATGAATATACATGTTTGACTCTTTAACTTAATGGTTGAGCTAACACTCTTTGGAAGAATAGATCAGATCTTTGACTCCTCCAAAGTTACGTCCTTGCACATTAACTGTCAGGCCTGGAAGCCATCTTTTGAATTGGGCCTTCAGGCCTGCCACATTTAATGCAGTGGGAAAATGGGAGGGGGGATTATATGGAGTATGGGAGATTTATAGTCAAAATAACATTCCTTTCTCAGAGAGCCAAGGACATCTTGCCCTGCACCTGGAGTGGGGTGACTGGGAGGCATCTCCAGTTAGGACGGTGCCTATTGGGCCATGTGATGGACAGGTGGGTGCTGGGCAAGGACTTGAACTTTCATCTGGGTGGGGAAAACCTGAAAGCTTTCAGATTCGGGTTTTCCTAGATGTGCCAATATGACATCTCTAATAAAATGGAACTTTGAGGAACTTCAAGCCTTGGAGTTTTCTTCCATTGGGGGTGTTCCTTGGAACTTTGACATTAACACTTTGCTTTAACCAGCCCAGAGAGATGCCTCTCTGCTGCATACTAGGCAAAATGCAATGATGTAGTTCAGGAAAACAGTGAAATTGGCCCCTTTCCTCCTTGGCTGTAGCCTGTACAATCTCCAAAGGATTGTTTGAAATGATTATTCTTCCATTATGAGGTTATTGCTTCAAATAGGAGTGGTACCTAGAGTGAAAATAATCTTTTTCTCTTTTCCTCTTGGAAAATTTTGGCTGTGGTGCCAAGCACACAACAGAAACAACTGTGGCCAGAAAAAAAAAGTTGGTTACAGTACGCCAGTGTTTAACTGCTAAACATTTCTCTTTCTTTTTTCTTTTTTTTTTTAAATTCTAATATTTTACCTTTTGGAAGGATTTCAATGCATTTGGGGTCCAGAGTGACTCAATCATTGTATGTTTTCCTGTTCCCCTCTGGGAATTCTTTACAATGGTTGCATTATATAAGCTGTTGCCATTTCTAAACCCTAATTGGCCAAAGCATGCTTCTATAATACAATACTGCCAGTTGTACAATGATCTATTTTTGGCAAAAGATTTAGCATCCATCCATATGTAAATACAGATGTTTAGCTAAAGATAACAAGTCTCTTAAGTGGCCTTGAAAACTACTTTTAGAGTTATGGTAGCTTTTGACGAAAAAGGGAATTCTGAAAAACTTCCCAGGAGAACTTTTTGATTTAGGGGAAAAAAAACATGAAAATTGGGGATGGGAGGAGGTGGTGATGAGGTTGGGGCAGTTCATAACAAGCTACTGTCAGACAAATATTAAATACACTGAAGTTGGTGAAAGTTTCTTTGACTAAACTACGGAGCCAGAGGCAAAGTGAAAACATCTTAAAAAGCAAGCATAGCTGTTTTAAAAAGTAACACATTGTCTGACACAATGCCAAATCCAATTGATTTAAAACAGGGCACCGAATTTGATCACAACATAATCTGGTAGGAGAACCCTGGTAAGCAGAGCTTTGGACCATATGTTCTTGTTTATGAGTGACCTGGAAGGCCAATAAACAAAGAATTACAATAATCAAAACAGGAAGGTGCAGGTAGGTTTGTGAACACAGCTGCTTAAACTAAAAAAGACAAAATGGCTGACTTTCCAGGTTTCTTTTTTTAGTGAGAAATGTGATCATCTCAGAAAATACACATTGCTGAGGTAGGTCTCCTTGGTTATTTTTACACTTAGCTTTATGTCTCAAAGGTATGTGAACATGCCTGGATCTAATAAAAGAGTTAGAATAAATACCTTCCCCAATCTGGTGTGCTTCAAATATGTTGTAGGACAGCAACTCCCAGAATTCTAGACTACATTCTAGGCCTTTCCATATTGTTGTACTACTCCAGTGTTTCTCAACCTTGGCAACTTTAGGATATGCGGGCTTCAACTCCTAGAATTCTCTAGGACGTATGTTGAAGGCCACACATCTTAAAGTTGTCAAGGTTCAAAAATATTTCATGGGAACATTTCATGACATTGCATTTTAATATAGGATTTTGAGTAGTTTCACCTACTGGCAGAAGAAAAACAGGAAGTTAACTTTGGTTGAGTTTTGTAGAGAAGTCTGGAAACACCTAGTCCATCAAAAGTTGCTCTCAGATAATCTCTTTCAAGTCAAGGTTTGAGTCCTGTTGATTTCACGGGTTCATACATGCAAAGTTTCTTGGTATACCATGGAACTAGTTTGACTTTCCACTTTGTTCTGGGATTCCCAAAGGTATTTTTTCAAGAGGAAAATGGATTTTCTGTTTTTTTTCTTTGAAGATGTTTTGCTTATGCAAGAATCTTCTGCAGAGTTGAAGAAGCTGAAATGTCTTCAAGGATAAAACAAAAAATCCAGTTGCCTCTTGAAAAAGCACCTTTGGGAACAACCATGACCTGGATGACTTAGAATCTCCATAGACCTTTCTTCTGGGATGTTTTTGGATTTCTTGGCAGTGTCCCAGTCTGGTATAACCAAGCTCACCTTGTTTAACTTTCAAGCCCAGATAAGGTCAACTAGATGTTGCCACCTGCTGAGCCCAAAACTAGCAGGACCAAGAAAAGTCATTTTCCAGATCCTGGAATATTTTCTGTAACAGAAAATAAAGACTTTCACACATGTGCCATATCATGTGGAACATTATGGGGGAAACTATGTTGTTAATATAAATATAAAACAAAATCCACTTGCTTTTTAAAAAATGGCATGAAACTACAGGGGGATAGAGGGTAAGATACAGGTGAGCTAATAAGGAATAAATCCTGGTGTTACTCTTTTCTACTGTTGAAAGTAGAATTGTGATATCTAGCCAGTAGATGCGTTTTTCCTTTCTGTGAAGGGTTGGGAATCCGAAATGAAGAAACAGAGCATGCAAAGTGTTAAAGATTCTTTTTCTTTCCCATCGTGCTCTAAATCCATTTTGGGACAATTTTTATTTTTTAAAACAATTTTTTAAAAAAAAAAATTGATTGGAATGTGCATTAAGTTCATATTTGACAGGACCATTTTTACACAGGATCCTTGTTCAGTGACCACTTGTTCAGTGACCATTCAAAGTTATGTTGACACTAAATGTAGGGGACTTAAACAGAGCCTAGTAGTTATGGCTTGTTGCAATAGTCACAGTCATTGCTGGTGTCTGACAAGCACAGTAGTGGGGAGCCAGCAGGCGGTAGCAAATAGTGATCACCTGACCATGGGACATTGCAACTAGGCAGGATTTGACTAATGACCATGACTGGAACTGCTGTTATAACTCAATATGGTTATGCGATGTCACACATTACAACTGCATTATTTAGCGAACGAATTGCCCATCCCAAATTAGCAATGTGAATTGAGGACTCAGGATATATAGCAGAAGTGGGTTCCTACCAGTTCGCACCTATTCAGTAGAACCAGTTCGTCAAATCTACCGAACCGGTTAGAAGAGGTTCCACCAGAAAGCAGGCCACACCTACAGAAGAGGTTCCAAAAATTTTTGAAACCCACCACTGGTCCTTGGATATGATTATTCTACACTCTGATGCTCATATTTATAAAATTCAGTGCCTCTGTGAAAGGTAAGGATGACTACTGCGTTTGTGGTGCAATCAGAACATTCCTTGTGTTGAAGTTGTTTTAACGCAAACCAAAGATGCCTTTTAAAAAACAAGTTGACATCATATTCTTATGCATGCCAGTGCTGTGTGTGAGGTAATTTAAGGTGGTTCTGACAAGTGTCGTCGGCATCTTCATATCCAGTCACATGGGTGGCAAGCCACTCCCACAAAGGAGGCCACACCCACAGAGTAGGTTCGAACAATTTTTGAAACCCACCACTGATATATAGGCACTATTTTAAAGCTGTATGAATGTTCCTGTTTTGGCTAATACTTAGTTGTTGGCAGCAGAATGAATAGGTTATCACCAGTGACAAAATTGATTTGAATGGCAGCCCTTAGTGACATCTCTTTGGGGTTAGAGATCTTGAATGGCTCATTCATTAGGATCATGTAAATGAGACTAGTTTAGACAAACGAATAATCATTCTTTGTTCTTTTTGTCACAGGGGTACAACGATCACCTCTCTCTCTCTCTCTTTTTTTTTTTTGCATGTTGTTACAGAGCAGTAAGGATAGTTGAAATGTGCAGCAGTTGCCACTTGAAGTTACAAATGCTGCAAGATCAATTTCAGGAATATGGAATTTGATTTAGCCAGACACGTCTATCAGTTGAACTTATTTTGTTTATCTAGTGAGCACTTTCATTCTTCATTTAAATGGTATTGTTTTTGCGTCATTATTTGTATCTGTTTTATTTCAAAGGTGTATAAATTGCTTTTATTGTGAGCCTTTAGGAGGGCGCAAAATGATCAAATGATAAGCTATGGCACTCAAGTAATACCATCTCTCCTGTGTCGCTCTGTAGTCTGGCTATGCATTTTCATTCTGTATAAGTTTAATTCTTTTGAAGCCATCTGTCCAAAGCAGCCTATAATATCTAAGCAAAATAAAATAAGCAAATCCTCTTGCTTTACCTTTAAGCAAACATGGATAGCATTGCTTTGGTCTACAGACTGTATATGTTAGCATGATCAAGTTTACTTGTTCTGCTTCATATCAGCATAATGGAACAGCACTGATAACTACTGCCATTCACTACAATGTAACCATATCCGTTCATTTGTTCTGTTTTATAGATTGAACACCTGGGAGCTCCAAATGGAAGTCTAGCTTGCAGAAGTATTGAGGCACACTACTGATCTTACCACACTACTGGAATCAATTTCTCTGAATATAAGATAGGAAGAATACTTAAAGGGCAGTGTTTTATTTCAGTTTAATGTAGTCACTCTAACACGAATACATGCCAAGGACATGATTATATAGTTTAATCATTAAAAGGCACAGGATTTAATTGTATCTGGATAGACTTGAGAACTTTCAATGCTTTTATTTTAGAAAATGACAATAAACTTGTCCTATTTCCTGATTATTAGATCTTATTAGGCAGAATGCCCTAAAATTAGGGGTGGGCTGCTACAGGTTCGCTTGGGTTTGGGAGAACCTGTACCTAATGTTATGGCCAGTTCAGAGAACAGTCAAATCTCACCCCTGGCTGGCCCCGCCCACCCCTCCCCTCCCAGGAATCTCCACCCAGCTTGTTTTGGATGTGAGGTAAGTGCAGGACCCAAACGGAGGCTCAAGGAAGGGGGAAAACGGGCCTCCCGGAAGTTCCAGAAGGCCAGAAACAGGCCTCTGGAGGGCCTCTGGAGGGCCTCCGGAGCCCGGGGGAGGCAGTTTTCACCCTCCCAGAGGCTCGAGGAGCCTGGGGAAGGCAAAAATGCCCCCCCCCCCCGTGGTGCAGGAGGACAACTAGGCCACACCCACCAAGGCCATGCCCACTCAGCAACCAGACAGAGAACCTGTTGTTGAAATTTTTGAAGCCCACCCCTGCCTAAAATGATGTGATGCCCCTGGTTATATAGCCTGGGCATTCTAGAAGCTAAGCCCTTGTCTGAGGGAGATGGGAAATTTAGAAATATGAAAAACAAACAAACACACACACACACAAACAAACAGTTCTGTGCTACTGAAAATACTAGGCTTGGATAGGTGTTGTATAGCTAAATCTTCCATGAGTGAGTTCAAACATCATGCTAAATGTACATAGTGCTGTTTGTGATGTAGCCTATGCTCACTTGTTCAATAACCCATGGTTAAAACAAACCATGACTTAGTGTGGTATGTGAATCCAACTTATATTTATGAGAACTCTAAGTGTAGATGCCATAAATTTGTGACCTAATTCTTCTTGTTAGCAGAATTGTAAAAAGGTTTGGTTTATACATAGTGTGAAGAACAATGGAAAATAGAGGGAAAATATCACTTATTGTAATCCTAATTTTGGCTAAAGAACCGGTTAAGGCACCTGGCTACAAATGAGGAGACTATGAGTTTTAGTGTTGCCTTAGGCATGAAGTCTATGTGATCTTTGGCTAATCTTTCTCTCTGAATGGAATAGGACAATTTGCTGCAGCCAATTCGTCAAGGCCAACTAGCTTTGGTCAAATCAGGGCAGTCAATTCTCCATGGCCAACTTGCCACAAGACAACTCACTATGGCCAACTGACTATGGAACAACTTGCTGTGGGACAATTCAACAATTCAATTTAAGTACTTAAAAATAATTACAAGGTTATTTTAATTTTTGTCATTCCCATTTCATTTTGTCCCTTGTTTTGCATCCTTTCTTTAAATATTCTATTCCACCACTTCCTCGATATTAGTGTAATTCTTGCTCCATGGTGAGTTTGGTCATGGTGATTTTGTCCCACAGTGAGTTGGCCACATCAAGCTGGCCGTGGCGAGTTGGCCATGGAGTAGGCAAGGGCAAATCTGTTCTGAAAACTGTAGAGACTAATCCAGGAGCAGGTTTTTTTGAAAAAAAAAAAGAGAGAAAAAAAATTCTAGATAAGTGGCTCTGGATTTTTTGCTCCTTTTGGGAAGGAGACATTATTTTGTAGCTTCATTTTTTAATCCGAGAGATGATACAGATTTTAAAAGAGGAGTAAATAGCTCAGTGGCTAATACGCTGGGCTGGTCGATCAGAAAGATCGGCAGTTCGGTGGTTCGAATCTCTAGCGCCGTGTAACAGAGTGAGCTCCTGTTACTTGTCCCAGCTTCTGCCAACCTAGCACGTAAAAATGCAAGTAGAAAAATAGGAACCACTTTGGTGGGAAGGTCACAGTGTTCTGTGCACCATCAGTGTTTAGTCATACCGGCCACATGACCACGGAGACATCTTCAGACAGCAGTGGCTCTTCGGCTTTGAAACGGAGATGAGCACTGCACCCTAGAGTCAGGAACGACTAGCACATATGTGCGAAGGGAACCTTTACCTTTAAAATAGCTTATGGAACTCCTCCTCCATAAGATTCCTAGGTTTCCTTCATTCTGCGTTTTCCATGTTCGTGGTACTTTCTAGAAAGGAATGTCAGATGGGTTTCCATGCAGGGCAGAAGGATACCATAAAATCACTTGTTTTGCCATGATGCTCAACTACTTACACGTGGCAGCAGTATCACTTTGCAGTGGTGGCAGTATGGTTGCATACAATGGTTGCAGCAGTATCACTTTGCAGTCCAAGGTGGCGCAGTGGTTAAATGCAGCACTACAGGCTACTGCTAGATCAGCAGGTCAGCGGTTCAAATCTCACCGGCTCAGGGTTGACTCAGCCTTCCATCCTTCCGAGGTGGGTAAAATGAGGACCCAGATTGTTGGGGGCAATATGCTGACTCTCTGTAAACCGCTTAGAGAGGCCTGAAAGGCCTATGAAGCGGTATATAAGTCTACTGCTATTGCTATTGTTGCACACAAATGCCCTTCCTGGCATGAATTCTCCTTCTCTTTCTTTACTAAGAAGCAAAAAAAAAAAAAAGTAATTAATTTAGAAAAAATCAAGATTAATGATCAGATATGCAGATGTCTGGTTCATTAATCCCATTTTAATGGATTAGTTACAAATTGGACTGATGGAGTCTGCCCCATCACTGTGAACAATTCTACAAGCTTTGTGTTTCAGTTGGTGGGATGAATGCATTCTGGAAGCCAGAAGCTCTCAAGCTGCTGTAACATATTGTTTAGAACGTTGGACTTCAGCCAAGGAGTTTTGATTTTGAATCCTCACTCATTCATAAAGCTGACTGCATGACCTTGGAGTATTATTACCTCCAGCCGAACTTACCTCGAGAGGACTGTTATGAGGATAAAATGGGAGAGACCAAACTATGTGTGGTAAGCCAAAGCCTCCAGTGAAAGAGTCGGATGGTAAAATATCATGAAGAAATATTTCTTTTATTATTATTAAGAATGAGAATTCCACCACGGATTTGCACTTCTAGCAAACCAATCTCTTCGTAACCACAATGTTGTCTTGTGATGCTAAAGAAAAAGACCTCAACTGCAATAGCAGCAACAAGGCAACCTCAATAGCATCAACAAGAAAGGGAGTTTGATAAGTTTGGGGGAAATACGTCCTTTGCTATATATGACCTGGATGACTGAGAATCTCAGTAGACAGTCTTTTGCTAAGCATACCCATTTCAGAATAACAGAATAACAGATCATCAGAATTGGAAGGAACCTTGGAGGTCTTCTAGTCCAATCCCCTCTAAGCAGGAGACCCTACATCATTCTGGACAAAGGGCTGACCAGTTTCTTCTTGGGTGAGGGGACACCTATAACTTCTAGAGGCAAGCAATTCCCTTGACTAATAGTTCTTCCTAGTTCTAGATTGAATCTCTCCTTGATAAGTTGCCAACCATTCATTCTTGTGCCCTCGAGTACTTTTGAGAGGGCAGGAGAAGAAGAAATGGATGGAAACCTATCAAGGAGAGGCTATTATAGGAATTCATTGCTTTATGCATCCATGTAAAAAGGGGACAGATGTTTACCAAGCCTGTGTAGAATGTACAGAAAGAAACAATACAGTTCATAGTGCCTTGTTTCCAAAACTTTTCAGTCAAACCTCGGTACAATGAGGGCTCTGTCGTAGAAGTCATTAGGAGCAAAAAAAATTAAGCTTCAGGCACAGACTGCCAGAATGATCTCTTTTATTTTGTTTTTTTGTTTTTGTTTAAAAAAAAAAACCCATCAAAATGATGCCATTAAAAACAGATGGAGATTCTATAAAGTATTGAAAAGGAAAATGTTTAATTATGAGCCTTATGCAAAACCCATCAAAGTTGGATTAATATTTTGGTGCTGTTGCTGTGTAAGGTTTTAAGGAGTCCGCGGTGAAACATTAATCTCTCATTCTTTTAAAAATAATGTTTTCCTTTACCAGATGACAAATTCCATCTCTTCACTGCTGAAATCATATACCCAGATTAATAGCATTTAACCTAATGAAATAAAAAAAACCCTACAGGTAACATGTATCAGCTGACAAAAATCTATCCTGGGTGTGCAGAGTTGTATTTGTACCCTCCTAATGTTTTACTCTGGAAGGTAAATCTTTGCTCTGAAACATTTTCATCCCATTACATACCTAAGTAAGAGCCATAATTTTAGGGTTTTTTTTAAAGCCTCCCCAACTGAATAAACATAAGTATGTTTAAAAAAGAAATTAAAGGAAATCAGTGAAGATTCAGCCTTTTCAATGTTGCGTGAAGGGTTTTCATCTTCTTTTGTAAACTGACAAGGTGGTAGGTATAAAATATAAGCCGCATCCACCAGCTCTCCTCCTGGTTCCTAGGACAATATTGGGTTTACTGCAGAGGTGGGTTGCTCGGCCGAACAGGTAGTGGTGGTGGCAGGAGACTCCGCCTACCCGCCCGGATGCTTTTGCGCATGCACAGAAGCATTCTGCGTACTCATAAGCGAGCATGCGAGCATGAGCGAACCACGAGTAAACTGGTTAGCAACCCACCACTAGTTTACTGTGAGGATTCTGATCCAAAGATCAGAGCATGGAAATGTTTTCTGAGGTCAGTATGAGGAAGCTTTGTTAAGCCAAGAGGGTTATTCAGTTTGTTGACGCAGATTATCAAAATAGAGTGGCATTCAGAGGTGGCATTCAGCCAGTTTGGACTGGTTCGGGTGAACCAGTAGCGGAAATTGTGGGTGGGCCTGCCCATCCACCCTAGCTCTATGTGGTTCTATTTAGCCACATTTTTGAGGAAGTCACGTGTGCGAACAAAGCACATGCATGGAAGGCTGGATGCATGTGCAGAAGGTGTGCACACTTGCAAAGCGAGCGTGCATGCATGTGGTGAACTGGTGGTAGAAATAAGTGAAACTCAATGCCTGTGGCATTGTATTCAATGGTTTTGCTCCAGTCTAGGTAAACGATTTGTATGGTTAAGGAATAAATGGGATAAATGCAATCAAATTGGGTTACTGGACTGAAGGCTGATTGATATGATTTTTTTCAGTACGAAAGTTTAGCATCCATTTTTCATACAATTACTGTAATTAATAGGTGGCTATCTATTAATAGATATATCAGCAGCTGAGAGAAGAGTTCGGGAGATTCTTTATTGCTTGTCATGGAGAAAAGTTTAATGGTTTGTTGACAAAAATCTTTTTTAAAAAATAAACTCTGTTGACAAAGACATGGCATCTATGTCCACATAATATAACCTAGTAAGGAACCTTACATTCTTTAAATCTATTTGTCACCTCTATTAAATCTATTTATTTATTCAATTAAACTGATTTAGTAAATTTATTTATTTATTAAATCTATTTGTCGCCTCTTGTTATACTTATCCGGTAAAATGGAATGTTAGCTAGAATTCTTGTGTTGTGTCTCATCTTTCCCTTTAATAAATATTATCAATCAAAGGTCTTAGATTTTCCCCCTTCTTTTGGATTAAATGTTCCTAGTCTAGCTTAGAGAAGGAGAGAAGTCTCATAAGGAGATATAGAGAGCCACTTGTATTTTCTTTGGCTTAGCTGAAGATTTGAACGTGGAAATAGCTAGTGTGACCTTGTTGCAATGTATCAGTCACTCCTTGGTCAGTTTTAAATTAGTGTTTATACACACTTTTACCAGGAGGGAGGACTGATTAATAGGTTTGACCCAGGGACCAAATGGATCCAGGTAGTTTCCTTAATGAACTTCTGGAGATACTGTTAGCAATACTGTTAAAAACCTCATTGATTTGTTGCATATGGAGGCAGCCTAGGAAGTTGATATTAGTACTCCTAAGTGCTTTCTTTCTCTCACAGAGATAAATCAGCCCTTTGGTTTACTAGTGACTTGAGAGAAATGAAGCAAACAGGCTGTCTGCTGTAGTGCAGGTGAAGGAACTATTGAGAGGGATCTGACCAAGCATGGAATGAGGCCCATCTAAATTTCTGTGCCATTGTATTAAGGCAGTGATGGGTGCTTACATCTCTGTATGGGAATCCATGGGAGTAAGCAAGCGAGGGAACAAGTGATACTCTTCCCTTACACACTTGTATGCTACACAGCAAGCTGACATTATTATTATTTCATTGTGACGGATTTCTTTTATGCAAATGTTTGAACGGGAAGATGAAACAATAATTTCCTGTGAGCATCTTTCATTATTCAGTCATTCAGCTCTTCTTGATTTGATTTCCAGGCAAATAGCAAATAGGCTGAGCAAGCGGTATTCCCGATGTGACATTGGTGCAGAATTGAGCTAAGGTAGACATATTCTATGCTTGATAATGTCCTATTTTCACAGTCCCCAAATAAGCAGGACAATGATCAAGTCTTGAGTGAATGCTCAGATGTGTCTGGCTAGCCATGAGAAATTTGGTGGGCGACAGGATCCAAACTGGTCCAAATGTAATAATGGAATAGTGGGGTTATTGAGATGTATGAGCCATGGTGGCGGAGTGGTTAGGATGCAGTAGTGCAGGCTACTTCTGTTGTCTGCTGTCTGCCTGCAATTTGGCAGTTCAAACCCCACCAACCTCAAGATTGACTCAGCCTTCCACCCTTCTGAGGTGGGTAAAATGAGGACCCAGATTGTTGGGGGCAATATGCTGACGATGTAAACTGCTTAGAGAGGGCTGTAAAACACTGTGAAGCGGCATATAAGTGCTATTGCTATATAAGTACATGACTTATATAGTTCTTGACTTACTATCACAATTGAGCCCAATATTTATGTTGTTAAATCAGATATTTGTTGAGTTTTGCCCAATTTTACGACATTTCTTGTCACAGTTGTTAAGTGAATCACTGTAGTTGTTAAATTAGTAACCCAGTTGTTAAGATAATCTGGCTTCCTTATTGACTTTGCTTGTCAGAACATTGCAAAAAGTAATTACCTGACCTGAGGACACAGCAACCGTCATAAATATGCACCAGTGGAGAAAATCCAAATTTTGATTATGTGACTATAGAGATGCCTCAAAGGTTATAAGTGTGAAGTCATTTTTTTCAGTGATTGGTAAGTTTTCAGGAGCTTGGTAAGTGTTGTGGCCTGCCAGTGACCAGTGGAGCTGGCAGCATATTTGCACAGTGAAGAGGTTGGGGAGGAACATGGGCCACTCCTGGAGCCTGGGGAAGGCTCTGATAAGGGCTCTGTGTTCGAGACAGAGAGGGGGCCAGAGCTGTATGCCAGTTATCAGCCACCTTCAGAGTCAGACATCAGTGAGGCAGACGAACTGGAGCGTGTCCCCAGTGTGCACATGCACAAAGTTGCCAGATGAAGGGAACAGCTAAAGGACGGGTCGACTTGGGAGTAAGGCCACAGGTGGATGATGAATGGCCCTTCCAGAGAAAATAAAAGAGGAGCGAAAGGGGAGTGGAGTTTGCAGGAGACAATTAGTTCATTTAATTGATTCGTGACTCTCCGAGACTCTTTGCCAAGTTTTGCAGATATTGGCCTGTCAGCTCTCCAAGCCAGGTAAGGTCCATGATTGCAAATCCTCCTTTGAAAGACTTTGCTGGGTGTGAATGATCAGAATTCACAGTAAATTGATAAAAGGGTTTTTTGTCTGGACAAGGAGTTTGCTTCATGCTCTTGGGACATCTAGGTCAGAACAGTAACTTTGAACAGCCATTAAATGAACTGTTATAAGTTGAGGACTACCTATAGATATGCTGTGATATATATATATATGTATGTATGTATGTATGTATGTATGTATGTATGTATGTGTATGTGTATGTATATGTATATGTATATGTATATATCCTAAATAAGAGGCAACAATAACAAATAATGCCTTCAAAAGTGTAACACAAACAGGAGCTATGAAGAACATTCGTTTTTATAAGGCAGACTCTCTCCATCTGCTTCAAGTACGTCTAGCTTTCTTAAGGAATGCATTTATTTCAAAGCATTAAACCTTTACTTGATTAGAGATCCCCTTCTCAGTGGCATTGCTATGAAGCTGTATCCCACCCTCTGTTTATGTGTAAGACAAGGAGATCAATTTAATTACTTACCTTTTGCCTTAAAGAGCAATTGCTAACTGGCATCCTCGGAGCAGCTCTTATTTTTAAAAAAATATCAGTCCTGAATGATTGCGCTATTCATTTAAAAAAAAAAAAAGGACTTGGGCTTTAAGAATAATGCATTTCCAGTCCAGAGAAATGATTTTTCTAGGCAATGGGTCTTTTTTCATTGTTGTTGTTATTTACAGTATGTTTCAAGATTTAGAACTGCCATGAAATATTTACTTATATTGCGGCACATGTAAAATTTAAAATCGATAAAGTAGATAAATTTAGCTTGTCAGCTTAAATCGATTTCATAGTAGGGGTAGCATGCGGCTTTCTATTATTGTATTTCCTTATCTCCTATGTCATCATTCAGTGATAATTTCAGGCCTTCCTTTCTTTTATATTATCTTTTCTTTGGCAGTCTACAGTGCCTCTGAGTCAAACATGACTTCCGTAATTCAAGCCGAGGTCCTTGAATGCAATCTTCTGTGTTGATGTAAAACAAGCTGATAGTTCATAAGAACTTTCTGCTCCATTTTGTCTAAAAGGTGTGATTGTGGTGGTCTCATTGATGAACCTTTTGGATGCCTCAAACCAATAATTGAAACTGTGTTAGGGGAATTTTAAAGAGTGTTTGTGACTGAATCTCAATTTAATGAGATCCTAGGTTTGAAAGTTTTCTTGCTGTATGGACTCTGACATTATAAATATGGCTCTTTAAAAGACCTTTGCAAAAATGATAGATCTTTCCTGGGAATGGGTTATTGCAAAGAGGAATAAGGAGTATACATGCTCACTTGGGGTATGTATCTGAGGAACATTTTTTTAAGTTGATAAGGAAAACATGTATTTTTCCCACAATGATAGAGCAGAAATAAAGATGCTGTACATATTCACTTGGAGGCAGCCAATGGTAGCTTACATTTTGTACTGTCCTAATCAGGGTTGAAAAACACTTACCTTTGCTATAGGTTCGGTAGCAATGTGAGCTTGCATCAGTGGTGGGATACGACCGATACGCCCCAGTACAGGCATACTGGTGTCTGCTGGGAGCACCAGGTATCGTTCCGGAACGGTGCTTTGGAGGGCCCACCCGCCCGCCCTCCTTACCTGTATTTGAGCCAATCGGGGCTTACGCAAAGAAGGAGCATGAGCAGCTGGAGCGTCGTGGGCAGTAAGTACGCATGCGCGCATGCATGTGGTGGACACCCGGCCCCATTGCACCGTACCAATTGCAATGGGATCCGGAACCCACCACTGGCGTGCGTGCAGAGTACCTCCCGTAGAGTATCTCCTGCACATGCGCAGAGCGTCAAAACGGTAAGGTAAGTGAACAGCGAGGGGGTAATCTGCTGTGCCGCGTGATTTATATTAGCTAGAAAGCAGGTTCACCCCAACCAGTTTCATTTATTTTACTACCGGTTTGGGTGAACTGATCCGAACCGGTAGCATTTCACCCCTGGTACTAATGCATTCCAACTTTAGTAAAATGTACTATTCCCTGGTTTGTGAATAGGAAAAAACCTGGGATTTCCAGAATTCAAAATCTCTTTGATTTTATCCAATGCGGTGTTCATAAATATACATCAAAATAGGGATCTTGCAAAGTGCAATTGAAATACTCTTATTTTGTGTTGAATTTTGTGTTGAATTTTGAATGTGTTGAATGTTGAATTAGAGTGATTTTATCACAGCAGATGGTGTGCAAACTCATTATGGTGATCAAGGGGCAGATAACCCTGTTCATCTTTGAGTAGCTTTGAACAGGGGTGTTGGATAAGAAACTGCTACTTCAGTAAGAACTGATAAATGAGAAAACTTTGCTATCCTAACTGCCATGGTGTAGGTTTGAACATTAGCTAGATTTAACTGGGGTAGCATTTACTCTTTTTTAGCAGGGTTTAGGGGATTGTTTATTCTGATATACTCCCACTCCACGCAAGCTTCCTTGGCTAACTTTTAGAAGCTAATAGAAAAGAATATATGCAGCTTAGGTTGAACTGTGGGGTCCTTCATCCTCTCTGAACTTGATTGTTTTCTTGCAGCTGTTTCATTACCCAACTAGGGAATATCATCAGTACTAGAAGGAAGTAGGATTTTAGGAGCTGCTCAGGAACAACGGAATGGGACAACTTGTTGCAGCCAATTTGCTGCAGGACAATTTAACAATTCAATTATCTAAAATTATCTAAACAATTATTTTAATCACATTTTATTCTGTCCCTCTCTTTGCATCTTTTCTTTAATGATTCTATTCTACCATTTCTTTGATGTTAGTATAACTCTTGTTCCACAGTGAGTTGTCCCATGGTGAGTTGGCCATGGCAATTTGACTGTGGCAAGTTGGCCATGGGATTCCTTTATCAGTTTCCTTAGGAAGACAAACTAGATTACAAAAGGATTGAGGATTCTTTGTCAGAAGGTTGCAAAAGGTGACCAACCATCATAAATATGAGTTGTTAATCGGCTGAATTTTGATCACATGACCATGGGAATGATGCAACTGTCATAAGTGTAAAAACTGTGCTAAATCATTTTTTTCAATGTTGTTGTAAGTTTGAATGGTCACTAAATGAATTGTTGTAAGTTGAGGACTACCTGTATTTAATTTTAAGGCTGTGCTTGCTGGATCAGAGGTTCAGGAGGTTCTGACCAGTTCTGGAAAACCGGTAGCAGAAATTCTGAATGGTTTGGAGAACCAGTAAATACCACCTCCGACTGGCCCCGCCCTCATCTATTCTCTGCTTCCCGAGTCACAGCTGATCGGGAGGGAATGGGGATTTTACAGTATCCTTCCCCTGCCACACCCACCAAGCCACGCCCAGCAAGTCAAGCCATGCCCACCAAGCCACACCCACAGAACCAGTAAAAAAAAAATTGAATCCCACCATTGTGTTAGATGGAGGACTTGAGGACAAAAAAAAAGAATATCTTCTTTTTAGCAAACCTAGCCAAGATAGGAGGATATAAATAGAGTAAGGCTCCATGTGAGTTTGGTGCTCCTCCTTTGTGTTCACATATCTGAGTTAAACATGCAATATCCGGAAAGAAGTTATATTACCATCAACTTACATGTTCACCTTTCTGGTAAAGGGAAGGCAAGAGTTCAATCTATGTAACATCTAGGTAATCAAGATTGCATTCAGACTATATCACACGAACTCCCTTTCTTTGGGAAATGAGCCATAATTTAACTCCCATTGATTTTACTTTGCATATGCTCCAATTAGAGATTTACTCTGATAAGTTTAATTAGCTGAAATGCCTAATGGATTAAGAAATCCCAGCATCCTTTGTTAGTCAGCATAGTCCGACTAGTTTCAAATTGAATTGTTTCTAATATCGGAAAGTGTTCTAAGGGGTCTTTCCACATATTACATCAAAATGCATTAATTTTGGTATGGAAAGTTTGGTTTTACTGGCTGACTATAAACTTACAGACAGCATACTGGGGAAGTAGTTTTATAGCAATTCCTATATATTTCTATGCAAAAAAGGGTTTTGCAAAAATTATTCAATATGCCATGTCGAGAACAATACTCCCCCCCCCCCCGAACATGAATATGTCAGATATTGAGAGCTACCGATCTATATATTGGTACAACTTTTTCTGTTCACTAGGTATAGTGATATGAAAGACATGCAATGGAAAGAAATCAATGATTTTTTTCTTTGCACACAGCCTGATTTCTTTAAGCAGTCAAAGAAAGGAGGTATTGATTTATCATTGAAAACAAAATCTAGCAATTCCTTACTATATTCAGTTTCAATGATGATGGCCAACCCTCAGTTGTTTTTATAACTAAGCAAATGGCCCATCTTTGAGGGAGACGTGTGGTAAAGAAATGTGAAGAATTAAATCAAGTGGTACTACTTTAATATAAAATGAGATTATATTGTGGTTTGTTGCAAAAAGACGGGGAGGGAAATCAAGGCTGTAGTTCAGAAGGGGTATTCAGCAGGTTCTGACCAGTTCTGGAGAACTGGTAGCGGAAATATTGAATAAATCAGGAAACCAGTAAATGCCACCTCTGATTGGCTCCACCCTCATCTATTCTCTGCCTCCTGAGTCCTAGCTGTTTGGGAGGAAATGGGGATTTTGCAGTAACCTTCCCCTGCCACACCCATCAAGCCATGCCCCCTAAGCCATACCACACCACGCCCACCATGCTATGCCCACAGAACCGGTAGTCAAATTTTGTTGTCCCTGATTGCTACTGGCATTTGAAAAGGAGCACATTTCCTGTTAATGTGGTGAGGATGTCTATAAAACACAAGACAGCAGGAAAAAAAAAAAGAAATGTACTTTTCAAAAAAAGGGGGGGGGAGAGTTGTTCATGAGAATGAAAAAAAGTGGAGATACTGCATCCACAATTGAGGTGTGGATTGTCAAGATGATAGAACTTGCAGAAATGGCTAAATTGATCGAATAGGGAACAGAACAATAACTACTTTTATAAAAGATTGGAAATCCTTTATGGACTTTTTGCTCAAAATGGGTATAAATGAACTGGTGATTTATGGATTTATTGATTAAAAAGGGCTGCGTACAGTATGGGAGAAAGGGAACTAGGCTATGTAGTTTTGGAGGGGAAAAACAGCATTACGTATTTCCGTAATCCTCACTCCCGTTTCAGATTAATGATTGCATTGTATTGGTGATTAGTAATGTTTTGTAAAGTGACTGAACAATAAGTCAGTTCCACAGATTTGGTTGTATTTTTCTTTTTCTTTTCCTTTGATATAAAACCTTTTGTCATTTATTAGTTATCCTTTATTTGACAGGAGAACCCTATGCTTCCAGGCATACATCATGTTTAAATCGGTTACAGATGCTCTTTTGTCTCTATTTGTTCAAACATTCCCTCACTTGCATTTAACATTGCAAATTTAGGTATACATTAATAAAAACATGCTTCTTTAATCTAATGGGGTTATTTTCTCATTGTATGTAAATATGAGCTCTGTGTGTGTGTGTGTGTGTGTGTGTGTGTGTGTGTGTGTGTGTGTGTATGTATGTATGTATGTAGTATTTCTGTCTGGATGGTCTCTTGTGACGAGCCGATAGACAGAGAATGGAAGCACTGAGCTTCTTCCCATATTTGGGCATACCAGGGGTTGTGACACTAATTACATATATATATATATATATATATATATATATATATATATATATATATATATATATATATATATATATATATATATATATATATATATATATATATATATATATATATATATATATATATATATATATATATATATATATATATATATATATATATATATATATATATATATATGCAATTTTCAATATAAAATGTAAGCCCATTATTATTTGGACATAGAATTTAGTTGATTAAAGGTAAAGGTTCCCCTGGCACATATGTGCTAGTCATTCCCGACTCTAGGAGGCGGTGCTCATTTCCGTTTCAAAGTCGAAGAGCCAGCGTTGTCCGAAGATCTCTCCGTGGTCATGTGGTCGCCGTGACTAAATGCCAAAGGCGCACGGAATGCTGTTACCTTTCCACCAAAGGTGGTCCCTATTTTTCTACTTGCATTTTTACATGCTTTCGAACTGCTAGGTTGGCAGAAGCTGGGACAAGTAAGGGGAGCTCACTCCGTTGCACGGCGCTAGGGATTCGAACCGCCAAACTGCCGACCTTTCTGATCAACAAGCTCAGTGCCTTAGCCACTGAACCACTACGTTCCTCTTAGTTGATTGGAAAACATCTAATAGAAATAATATATAAAATTAATATTTAGTGCTTATGATAATTTAGATCTGATTTTCCTGTTAAACTGGTTTTGCAAAAAGAATTCCATAGAGTTATCTACAAATTCATTTGATTTGCATTTTGAATGGAACAGACTTGATCCTTCTTTCTCATACAGGTTCTCATTTCTCTAAATCCCTATTATTGGAATTGTGTTTTTCTGAATTTCACAGTGCCACAACACTATCAAATGTAAGAGCCAAGGTGGCGCAGTGGTTAAATGCAGCACTGCAGGCTACTTCAGCTGACTGCAGTTCTGCAGTTCGGCTGTTCAAATCTCACCGGCTCAGGATTGACTCAGCCTTCCATCCTTCCGAGGTGGGTAAAATGAGGACCCAGACTGTGGGGGCGATATGCTGACTCTGTAAACCGCTTAGAGAGGGCTGAAAGCCCTATGAAGCGGTATATAAGTCTAACTATCATTTCTGAAATTATAAACCTTTATTTTTATGAAGTTTATGATTAAAATATTATATATATATCTCATTTTTATAAGGACCTTTGAATAAGATCCATTTTTCTTCATTGTAAAAAAAGCTGTACATGATACCGATTCTACTCATTATATCACAGATTAGAATACTCAGGTTTGAATTTATCCTGATTGAAAAGAGATACTGATAACATGTTAGGTGGCACTTTAATAGCTCTGAAATCTCAACTGTTTTTCTTGAAATGGTAAATAAGGACAATTCAGGATGTTTTAGTCACTTTCTGAGCCACTTTTTCAGACCTTTGCAAGACCCAGGGAATTGTTATTTTAATATATTTGGGTCCTAAACTACAAAATTAGGGCTACCATTAGAGGACAATAAAGAGATAGAGAAAATTCTGTACATAAAAATGCAGTAGGCTAGGCTTGGTGCCTCATGGTTCCATACACTCAATACTATTGATATAGCAATAGCACTTAGACTTATATACCCACTTCACAGTGCTTTACAGTCCTCTCTAAGCAATGTACAGAGTCAGCATATTGCCCCCAACAATCTGGGTCCTCATTTTACCCACCTCAGAAGGATGGAAGGCTGAGTCAATCTTGAGCCTGATGAGATTTGATGTGCCAAATTGCAGGCAGTTGGCAGTCAGCAGAAGTAGCCTGCAGTACTGCATTCTAACCACTGCACCACCGTGGCTCATATGTAGTGATATCACCCCACTACAGCATTTAATCACCAGATATTCTAATCTTAAGTGCCACAATATAATTTGTGTAGTACAACCGTTTCTATTTAACATTTATAATTTCCATCAATTATGTGTATAGAAATTTATTTATGTGCTTTAACAGTGTCTTAGGACAATGTAGCTTGCTTTTTCTTTTTTTCAAGTGCCCCTTGGTTTGTTTCCCTTTCATAACCCAATCTGCTGCCCAGTCATTTGTTAGGGCTGATAGGTCTGGCTGTTGTGTTCTCATAGTTTAACCTTAGTCAAGCAATATCTAAGTAACAAACAGGGAATTTTAAGCAAAATCTTCCCAGAAGATCTCATGTGGAAAGAGATCAATAATACACAAACACACAATAGATACAAACCAGTGGTGGGTTGCAGGCGGTACGCTCCTGTACAGAGCCTGCCCGGAGCCCAGATACTGTTCTGGTACGGTGCTCCAGAGGGCCCACCCGCCCGAGCTCCTTACCTGTCCTTTAAAGCCTTCGGTGCTGCGTGCATCCATGTGGGCGACACTGGGCCCGTTTCCAACCTACCGGTTGGAATGGGATCCACAACCCACCACTGATACAAACACAAGATAAGCCACACCAAACTCGATTGCAGAAAATACAACTTCAGCAACAGAGTGGTCAGTGCGTGGAATGCACTACCTGACTCTGTTGTTACATCCTCAAACCTCCATAATTTTAACCTTAAACTGTATACTGTTGACCCATTCCTAAGAGGTCAGTAGGGGCGTGCATAAGTGCACCAGCGTGCCTAACGTCCCTGTCCTACTCTCCACATTTATTTGTACCCATTTCCTCTGTTCTTATTCCTGTTTATTCTTATTCCTATTATCTTATACTATCCTATTACTATCCTCCTTATACTGTCATATAAATAAATTTACAAAACGTATAGATTCTTCTGGGTGTGGTTGACCCATTGATCTAGAGAACACAAGAGTGGGGAAATTATGTGGATTCTTTCAGATTATCCAAAACTTTAAGGAGGCTGTGGATGTGTCTATTTTATGTGTAGCAAAGTTATCTCCCCAAATAATTTCCAATCTTTCTTCTCTTCCTCCTTTATCAGTAGGAACACACAGACAGATAACATCCTTGTGATGTGACCCTGACCTTTGTCAACCTTTGTTAAGACTTCATCTGAAGTCAGGCCTAATGTTTGTAAACAGGATGTAATTAAGGCTGGGAACTGACCGAGCCTGACATTAAGACAATGTGGAGCTGGCAGAGAATGTTCTGTCAGATGTCAGCTCTCATTGTGTTCTAAGTGCCTTCATAATAATTAAAGCCCTCTTTATTAAGGAAGTTCACTCAACTTGGATTAATCTGTCACAGTGTGGTAGCCATCCTTCAGAGTGCAAGTGTTTCCTCTGATAAACCTTAAAATGAGATTGGGGGGGTGGGAGGTGAGTGGAAGGAGAAAGAAGAGAAAAACACGGAGAACGAAAAGAAATCTTTGAAAGTTAAGGCCGAGTTTGGTGACAGGTGCTGACTAAAGATTGGTAGCAGGGGTGGGAAGAGGAGAAAAATTCCTTCGCCGGCTGTGTTATCGCAAAATGAACATAAGAGGTCAGAGTTATCATTTTAGGGCGCAGCCAGAGAGGGCCAGCAGGCTCCCATGAAGGAACACAGGAAAATGAAGGTGCAGAAAAATCTACTGATAAAGACATTGTTGCAAGGTGGCGTTATCTAGTGGTATGTGGGCGGAGGAGGATACAGATTGAGATGGAAACACTGAATGGGAATTTATCGAGTGAGACTAATTTCCCAGTGTGCAGATGGCCAACCTGAAGGAAGTGCCAGTGTTTCAGTAAACGGAGAGGTTAGTGTGAAGTCCTGATGAAGACAGTGATTATCGGTTAAGGAAGATAGTGTCCCTACAGCTGGTGCGGAGCTAACACTTTAGGAGAATTGACTGATTTCGGTTCATGCCCTGTTCTGATATTCGTTTCATTGCATTTCACCGAAGAGGGAGTTAATTGGTCCGTTATCACATAAGGCAAGAATCCTAGAGATATATGGAGCCTTTGATATACACTATTTTTACACAATGACGCTGAGCAGATGGAAAATAAACAAACACTCTTTGTCCTCCAGAATATGAATGGTTCCATTCTCAAAAAAGTACATTTGACTGCGGTTTATCACTTCAAATTATAGATATGAGCGCTCATACAAGTATTCCCTCCACCTTACACTAAGGGTAGAAATTATTGTAAGAGTAGCCTTAATCATAACAATTTCCCCAAACAGTAAGAAATTTATTCCTTTGGTTATTTATATCCTGCCTTTGTTACTTTTACAAATAACTCAAGATGGCAAACATATCCAACACACTTCCTCCTACTTTTCCCTACTCCTTCTTCCTCCTACTTTTCCCACAACAACCCTGTGAAGTGGCTTGGGTTAAGAGAGAATGACTGGCTCAAAGTCACCTAGCTGGCTAAAGTGGGACTCGAATTCCCAAGGTTAAAACACATTTAGAGGTGGAGAATCATCAGCTATACTTAAAAGCTCCACATAGTTTGGGTGAAAATGAGACCAAGCTTTCCCCTCAGTTTCTTTTTGTTACTTTGCAACTTACTATAGGTGACTTGACTGTACCTAGTAACGTTCAGGGCCAGCCTCAACTGGACAATCTTTTCTCCTTTGGCCAATGACTAAATGTTCAAAATGGTTCCCGTGCCAGAATAAGGGAAATTTATAGAGTCTCAGTAATATTCTAAAACTGATAAATATTATTAAACCCATATAACAAGATAGGAATTAAATCAGGAAAACAAATGGTTTTGGACTGAGGTCTGCTGTTAATTAAACAGAGAAGGAGAATTTGAAGGAAGCAAGAATAACAACTTGGTTCAACCACAACCCTGTGAATTGAATTGGTCTGAGAGAGAGAGAGTGTGACTTGCGCAAAACTGGCTTTCATGGCTAAGGAAAGACTTGAACTTTTAGACTCCTACTTTCTAGTCTGGTCCCTCAATTACTTGATCAATTACATCTCCTGCAGTATTTTCTGGATCCAAATGAATGTCTGGAAGCCTGAAGTTAGTTTAAGGAGAAAGATGTTGCGGTAGAAACGACTTAAGTCTTTTTGGCTTGGTTAATTGCAGGCCCAGAATCTGAAGGATTAGAAGCACATAAAATGACATAGGGTTAATTCAACTAAGGATCAGTTAAGATCCTGGTGCTGAACTTTCAGGAGCAGAGAAGATGGCAATGGTTTAATCAGTACAAACTTCCCTGATACCCTTTTGAAGCAGATGTAACTTCTCATTCATACCTTTGAGTTTTGCCCTCAGAAATGTAACCTCTAAAGCAGGGGTGTTAAACTCATGCCCTGCGGGCCGGATGTGCCACGTGCTGGCCACGCACACCCACAGTTTAGTGAAGGGGAAAACCCACAGTTTAGTGAAGGGGAAAAAAGTCTTGATAAGTCACATGACAATGACGTGATGACTTGAGTTTGACACCCCTGCTCTAAAGACATGGGTAGGAGGTACTTTGAAGAATATTGAATTATATTCTTACTCTTTTCTAACTTATTTTTAAACAGAGAAACATAGGAGCATGTTTCACAGTATTCCACCAGGGACAGAAAATATCCATAATAAACTGATAATTGGACCATGTGTGATCCTTAAGTATCTCATGTAGGATAATCCACATTTGGAAAAGACTCCATTACCTAAAATTGGAAAGCTTAAGAGATTAAGAAAATAAAAAAAATGCACTCAATTTGAAAGAAAAAAAGTAAAAAACAAAATATAACAATGGGTAGCATCTCTCATAGAGTGGAAAACTAGAGGGATCCTGAATGCTTATGTAGGCCATAATTTTAAAACTGCAGAGAAGGCAGATGTTAGTTTTAAATGCAATTATCTGAAGTTCAAAGCATGAGTCCATATTGAGTTACTGTCCTGACAAAAAGTTAGGGAGAGACTTTCACATTTGACACAAGTACCTCAGTTATGGAAAAAAGAGAAATGAGGCTGTATTTATATACCTACGTAATAGGTCAATTTAAATAATATATCAGGAGCTTTTGTTTTGGTATGTTTTAAAAGAAAAGTAAGTTCCAAGTTGAATAGGTGATATATGAGGTGGAAGGATTGTATCCTTAGTGAATACTGTAATGTGTTAAGTTTCAGGAAATATAAATGTTTGTTCCTCTAGGATACCTGTAGGATTATGCCATTCAGTAGTTAAATTTAGCATTCTTCAAACTGAGGGAGTCTTTGATGCTCTTTAATATAGCAATAGCAATAGCAATAGCAGTAGACTTATATACCGCTTCATAGGCCTTTCAGGCCTCTCTAAGCGGTTTACAGAGAGTCAGCATATTGCCCCCAACAATCTGGGTCCTCATTTTACCCACCTCGAAAGGATGGAAGGCTGAGTCAACCCTGAGCCGGTGAGATTTGAACCGCTGACCTGCTGATCTAGCAGTAGCCTGCAGTGCTGCATTTAACCACTGCGCCACCTTGGCTCTTGCCTTGAGGAGAGTTGTCATTTGTTTTAAACAATTTGAAGAATAAAGGAGACTATATGTAGTTCAGGATTGAAATGAAATTGGTTGTTTTCTTTCAGATGTTTCATTATCCAAACTAGATGTAATCATCAATGCAGTTACTGTATCTAGATTAGGTAATGAAACATCTGCAAGAAAACAATCAAGCTCATTTCAGTCCTGAACTATTTATATTCTCCTTTATTGATTCTCCAAATTGTGTAAAATATAAATAAATGTGCATTTTAAACATTATGACAGGGTATTTAATAGGATAATGTCAAAATTCTGAAATATTATACAAGTTTCCCCTTGCCCCAGGACACTATTTTGAAACTGCTTAACTAAATACAACATTTAATTGAAAATAAGTCCCACTGAATTCTGTGGGTCTTATTTCCAATAGAATACACTCTATGTAATATAAATCAACTGAAGTTAAAATTAATTATTTTCAACTTCAATTGAACAAATACATATTGGGGTATATTTTATTGGCCAGGGGAGGAAGGGATATTTGTAATCAGAAGTACTGTAATCTCTGTTGCAATAATTCATTGTTTGAAGCTTGAAAAGGGAATTATAAAAAGAACATATTAAAGACATGTTCTAATTACAAGTTGATTATTTCTAATAGTTACATTGTAACATAGTTCAATATATTCATGTTTATCTTGCATGTTGCTGCTGTGTATATACATTTTATGTTATGAGTTCACTTAATTAATACTAGGTGAATAATTAACAACAGAATAATGAATGGTATTAGATCCAATAAAGAAAGTAAAAGTTTGATGTTTCTATCTAAAGTTCTTTTTTATTATTATGCTGATCTAGAGCATATTTTCATTTGTTTTTATTTTTAAAGTCTTCAATTTATTACTCTGATTCCTTGAAAATAAGACTTCCCTGGAATAATAAGCCCAATTGGGCTTTTGAGCGCATGTGCTAAAATAAGCCCGCCCCAAAAATATTGCAACACAGCAGCAGCCATGAGGTGACCACACTTGCTGCCTCCTGCACCTCAAAAATAATAAGACCTTCCCGAAAATAAGGCCAAGTGCTTATTTTGGGAGTCAAAAGAAAATAAGACCCTGTCTTATTTTTGGGTAAACACGGTAGTTCAAAGACTAACAGTTTAATACAGTATGACAAGAATCCAGGAAATGTCAAATCTGCATTTATTGATTTTATGGGGACAGATGTAAAAGCAATGGAACTTCAAAGTAGGTTCAATGCTACCAATAGCCTGAAATGTGATAAAAGCTTGTCTACTTTCATTAGACATCAGTATCAAATCACTATATATGTTAGGATTAAATCTATTAAGCAAGCCTTGTTATTTTCTGGGCTAGCAGTGTTAGTCCAGACAGTTGGACACACAAACACACACATGGTTCATTTATTAATGTGATTTTCATTTGTTTCATCCAATAGAACAAAACAGAAATGTTTATTCATCACTAGCAAGGAAGCACCAGAACAAATTATGAACTGTTTTTAAGAGTTTGATGAGTTATAAAGGCAAAGGTTCAGAAACAGAAACTTGTTATGTACATAACAATTTTCTCCTAGAGAGATAGAGGGGAGATGAGCTGTGGAAGAAGAAATAGTTTTATTTAAAGAAGACACGATATGTTTAATTAACATATTGAGAGGAATAGGATTATTTGCCTTGAGGAGAGTTGTCATTTGTTTTATACATTAAAAAATTCAGAAGCCGCTTAAAGTATTAATGCTAACATTTTAACATTTTTTGGCATGTAAATAGGATGGTAGGAAGTAAAAAGATGGGCAAGGAATCAAGAGCTGTGCACATGAAGGCCTTTTAAAGATAGGTAAATCATTTTCTTCTTAAATGAAATTCTGTTTGACTGCATGAAATATGAACAGTAATTAAATGCACAGTCTGTGGGCCTTCCATACTTTAAAGCACTTTCCCCCACCCCTTTTTCCCCCTCTTTAAAAAAAAGTGCTCACCTCAGACAGGCCAATTATCCAAGAACGATGGAGTCAAGGGAAAAGTAGCTAAATTTCTTTACTTGAATGATCATAACCACAAGTAAGCGATTAGTCCCAATAAGCACCAGCAGGGATGTGCTAGGGACCCTCATACCGGAGGGCTTCAAATAGTCATTTCCTTGGTTTAAAATAAAATCTGACTGCACTAAATAGACAGTTTTTAATCTCCATTGGACATCTGAAGATTTCTCAAGCTGTTGTTGGCTATGGTAGAAACATTTTTTTTTTGCTTTGTTGATTAAACCAGTGGACTCTACCACTGCTTATCGGCCTGCGACGAGCTGTTCTTTTTAATTAAAAGTGAGCCACCACGAGAGAGCAATTAACAGCTAGTAATTACTAGGCTCTTCAGAACGGCAACATTTTGCCTTTCATTCCAATTATATAATGGACAAGTGGCTTTTTGATCTTCAAATTAGTGAGCTCTTGTACTATTTGTTTTGAGGCAGATTTGGAAGGTTAATGATGCCTGTGGTGGCACTTTTTCCACTGACTGATGTAAGACAAGGGGGGAAAAAAAGAAATAAAAAAATGGAATACTCTATCAAGAAATGCAAATGTTGCCTTCACGATAATGAACAGAAAAGTATGCAGGTTGTTTAATAAAAGTGAAACAGTATTTTTTTTTGTCTTTAACTAGCACCATGGAATTATTTTCCTTAAAGTTTTAATTAAATGTTCTAATATAGATTCTTTAGAGAGTGACACATAACATTTAACTGCTTGATTCTTAATTGTATTTGCCTTTGATTATGGCACCTATAATTTAATGTTTTACCATGGAACAGAGACCTGGAAGTTTCCCCTAGGACATACAATGCATTGACTTCATTTTAAAGTCTTTTAAGTAATAAGTCTTAAAGTTTATTTAATGGCCACTATGTCCTCTGAGTACACAGACCCCTTCCATCACAAATCCTTGTCTAATTTTAATTAATATTGATTTGCATTTCTTAAAGAAAAAAAAACATGATTGTTACTGTGGCACATAGCTAAGAAATTGTGGGAGAGATGGGTTTTGAAATATGTCACTGGGTAGGTTTTAAAAGCAGATCAATAATGAAATATGAGGTTCATCGATGCCATTGGTGTAAATCAACTCAATGTTAGTTGTCTTAATTGAATATTACACACAGGGCTGTCTAATTCTTTTATTTGCTTTTCTAACATTTGTTGTTTGGAAGGCATATGATGGAAATTCTAAATTCTGATGTAGAAACACTGATTTCTTGGAAAAAAGATTAATATATTTATTTGTCACAAATTACTAACATATGCTGACATGTAAATAATGTGCTTTAAAACAAATATCAACAACAAAGCAAAAATGTATGTATGTATGTATGTATGTATGCATGCATGTATGCATGCATACATGTATGTATGTATCAGAGGTGGGTTGCTCCCAGTTCGGCCAGGATCTACCAGGGTGAACTGGTAGTAGCAGTGGCGGGAGGCTCCGCTCACCATCCCAGACGCTTCTGCGCATGTGCAAAACTGTTGCACGTGGGCGCACCCAAACCGGTAGTAAAAAATTGGCAACCCTCCACTAGTATGTATATATGTATGGTTTATCATATTTACATGGGCACCCATCTCACAAATGCATAACTCTGGGTGGCCTATAAGTGTTAATTAAAAAGAAAAACCAAAAAATATATCAAAACAAAAATATATTAAAAACTAAAACAAGTATAAGAATTATAGTATTATGAGCCCACACTGATGCTGTAATTTGAATCAGAATATGGATTTACAATAATTGGTTTTGCAAAGATGCTTACATTTCAGTTAATCTAACAGTTTTGGTGATGTTTCTACAAAAGAGAGTAAGATAATAGTAAACACACCTGTACAAAATCATTATTGGTTGGACAGATTTGGTATCACTACCTCTGTCTGGTCCAGTCACATATATATCTACCTACACATATATGTAGGAACTATTTTTGTTTGGTGGCAGACTATCTTGACCAGAGATATCTACGAATTACTCAATGATTCTGTTATTCTGCGCTCAAATGCTGGAACACTCTGATCAACTTAGTTCCCTACCAATGATTGGCAAATAAGGTCTAGACTTCTGGCCCAAGGCTGGATTCCTTCCCCCCAAAGAAAAATGTGCATCCTCTAATAAGCAATAGGAGGAGCTTATCGGTCTTACCAGGTGGACTAGCAATAGCAATAGCAATAGCAGTTAGACTTATATACCACTTCATAGGGCTTTCAGCCCTCTCTAAGCGGTTCACAGAGTCAGCATATTGCCCCCAACAACAATCCGGGTCCTCATTTTACCCACCTCGGAAGGATGGAAGGCTGAGTCAACCCTGAGCCGGTGAGATTTGAACAGCCGAACTACAGAACTGCAGTCAGCTGAAGTAGCCTGCAGTGCTGCATTTAACCACTGCGCCACCTCGGCTCCTAGGAAACATGACCAGATAACCTAATTCTTCTTTATTGTCAGGCCATATTAACAGAATCTTGCAAATCCTGAAAGTACAGCTCTCCCGCTGCCTCCTCTACAGCCTCAGAAACTAGGGAAGGTCCTTTCTGAGCCTCTTTCTCTGCCCATTATTCATCTGTGGGTTATGCCCTCTCTTATCTTACTGTTTCCTAGGCAGCATCTCTTCTCCCCATCACCCAAAGTCTTTCCCACATACCGTTACAGAACTGTACTTAACCAAATGTCTGGTTTAAATTATCTTATTCCGGATGGATGTGTGGTGTCTGAATCAGAGGTCTGAAAATACGCACTTCCTATCACAACCCCTCCCCCAAATCATACAACTTTTACTTTATCTTTTCATTAGAGATGCACTTTTCTGATACACAATTTTGTAGCTTAATTATCCAGGATACTCTTCACTGATTAGTTCATCAGGATGTCATGAGTACTTTGGGAAATAGTTTTCTTAAACAAGATCTATTACATCTGCAGCATTCCCTCAATCTTTTAAAGAAGTTACTTAAGTGGCATAAGGTGTCCTGCATCCTCTTCTTAGTCTTTTTAAAAACAGGGGAAATGCTTCTGTTTCCTCACTTATCTGGCGTTTTGAAGGTACTCCAGATTCAGAGTTAGGTATCCCTTAGTTATTTTTTTTACCAAGCTTTCAAGCTTCCATCCTGGCCCACTTCAACTTGCTCTTCGAATATCAAGGTAATATGAGCTCTCTCTTCACACCATATTTGGAGTTGTATTGTTCCATATTTTGAGTTGTCACCTGTTAGTATTTGCCATTGTTGATCAGCTGGTATACTAATTCATTTCTTTTTGAATTATTCATGTATTATTTATAAAGCAATCCCTTCAGAGGTGGGTTCCTACCGGTTCGGTCATGCAGGTAGTAACTCGGCCGGACACACGCCCGAACCAGTTCTATCGGTGGTGCTCAGGCACCACCATTTTGTGGCGCAGAAACAATTTTTTTACTTCTGCGCATGCACGCATAGCGCGCATCAAGCATACATGCAAAATGCGTCCCTGAGCAAACTGGCAGTAAAAGAAGCTGGAATTCACCCCTGAATCCCTTATTTGTTATTTTTAGCATATTACACTAACCTCAGCTTCTTCTGAGCTTTATGTTTCCTGAGGCCACCTCTATAGGTTTGGCTTATCTGCAAGTATTATTTTGGGACCTCTTGTATAGCATCATCTCCTCTTTTGAGAGCATCAGCTTCTTGTGCTACCTTCCATTCTTTTTCTTCTGCTTGTCAACCACTTTGGCAAACCCCAGGACTAGTGGTATATAGACAGATTTTCTTCCCTTTCTTTAAAAGAGGTACTATATATGTCCTTAAAACTACCAGTTCAAAACAGTGGATCAGGGAGAAAAAATGTATTTATGATGATGATGGATTACTGAAATACTTCCAATTTTTGAACTGTTACACTATACTCTGCTGAGTTTGTGAGTTCATTCTCCCACATTCTTGCATTTTTCCCATTATGGGTACTTGGTTACTCTTGTTTTCAATCTGAATTATGGCCATTAGACTACCATTCTCTGACTTTTTGGTTAAATACAAGTGCAATCTTTTAGTTGTAGGCAGTGGTGGGATTCAAATAATTTAACAACCGGTTCTCTGCCATAATCACCTGCTGGGTAAGCGTGGCTTGGTGGTCATGTGACTGTGTGGGTGTGGTCAACTCAACATCACTCAGGTCAATGGGCACTTCGCCTTAGCTGTTACAATGTAATAAGGGTTAACTGGAAAGGCAGTTTTTGTAGCAGGGCAATAAAGATTAGACTAGAAACAACACCAGAATGTTTCCTTCATGCCTTCCTTGCAGGATTAACGGAAAAATAGTAGAAAAAAACAAAATGAGATTTCTTCCAACAATAGGTTCTCCGAACTGCTTAGAAAGTTAACAACTGGTTCTCCCAAATAGGTGCGAACTGGCTGAATTCCACCACTGGTTGTAGGTATATGCAATCTTGTTTGGCGGCAGGAATAAAACTTGCCAAAACTTTTCAGAATGGAATGGTATAGTACCATAATTTATGTTTACTTCTATTTCTTAAGGCACCACCAAGAGAAAAATTATTTCTTCTTCTTCCTTTTTCGGATTCTTAGATTACCTACCTATATTTGCTAACTCTTACAAGAAATATTTGTTAGAGAGATCTACCTTAAATTCCCCTGCTGAACTCTGTTACCAAATTCATGTTACTTCTTGTTCACTCACTCAGAGGGCTTGGTTGTTGGAAATTGGCAGTCTTTTATTCAGCTTCCTCTGCTTACTTTGGAGAAGTAGTCCCTCAATTACATGCAACTGGCTACCAACAGCTGCCAGAACACTCCTAGCAAGCAGCAACTATTTAGCAGGTTAGTTTTTTCATTGCTTTCCTAAACTCCCCTCTTCCTTGTTTCTTCCTCCAGTCAAATTCTGCTGCCAAACTTCCCTTACATTTTGCTTGCTCGGTTTACTTTAACATTGTTTATTTTGAGGGATTGTAATGTTCAGTCTGGCAGGGTTTCTGCATCATAGTAAATCATAGTTTATTTAACCATGATTATTAAATAGACTACAATTGGCCCAATTCAATACATGCTGTAGTGACAAGCATGTTAAATCAAAAGCTAACAAACCATATTATGACTGTTATGTGACTTAATCTAAAGATTTCTACAAGCTAAAGCGTAGAGCTAAGATTTTCAGAAATCTGTTAGAATTTTTTTTCCTTCAGGAAATTACATTTTGTATGAAATGATCTTGTAAAAGGAAGCTTATCGGTGATCATTGAATGTATTATTTTCCACCAAATAAGATGAAAAACCTATTTGCTTTTTTAAAGAGTAGCATTTATACATTATACTTAACAGAAACTGGCTGCAAAATATTTTTCTTCCTCCTTATAGTTATCTTATTTTGTCACCCAACTGTATATCACTTGTTTCATGTCAATAATTGTTATCATGATATGAAGAAAATTTAAGGTATTCTCATATTTAGAAGATATTCAATAGTTTAGTATATTTCAGTCCACTGTTTTTCAAGAAAGGAACTTAGAACTTAGTGCAGGGAATGCCATTTTAATCAGAAGTAGCATGTGTTCCTCCTGTAATGTTCTGCAAAGTTGTAGATGTTCTGATTGGTTGGAAAAAAGGTTGTAATTCAAAATGAATTGAATGGAAGTTACTCTTTGAGGAATGTATGGCCCTTTGTTTTTCTTTTAAATGTAAGTAAAATGAGATTCTGATCAATTAATATTGATATTACTAAGAAATATACACAGAATGAATTTCAAAACTATTTGCAAAAGTGTCAGAAATTCATTGTTACTTTAGTAAAACAATTTCATTCTCATGGCAGATATTTAACTTTTAGTTGCAAATTTTTTGCGGAACATACAATATTTGGGATTATTGTCTAGAATATTCCTACTGTTGAGCTCCAACTTTAACATAAATATATGTCCTGTGTGTAATGTTTTCCATATCACATAGTGTCAAAGAAATTACATTTGTGGCAGACTGGGTACATGATAGTTTCAGTGACAAGCATCTTCTATATAAACATAAAACAACAATTTTAACATTTGAAAGAAGTTTAATTTTTGTTTTTGTTTTCTTTTTAAATGTCAAATTTACTGCCTGTTAAAAACCTATTAAATTATTTTTTTAAAGCTGAAGATAATCTTATCAATTGTTTGCATTCCAAATGACGTTTTAAAATAGGCCAAAGTTCTGGCGAATCTATTTAGTTACTTTATTAGAATTGCATTTAAATGTTATTAAATGGCTTCCCTTTTTAGGATTAATCTATTTTTTCTCATGACTCTTGAGACTCTTGTTGCCTGTCACAATAAATATTTGCCCAAGTCTAAATCTTGGAAATTAGGCTTGTTGGAAATTAATGAAGCCCAATCAAGTCTACCCATTCCATTTTCAGCAGTGGCCAATTTTATGCTATGGGAGAAATATACAAACAGGGCATGATGACATTGCCTTAAACGCACACACGTGCCTGAGATTGGTTTGGGAGTACATAGCACATAATTTTGATGAGATTCATTAGACTTTAGTAGACAATAAATGAAATTTTGCTGCTTTAAGATCTGCAAAGATCTGGATTCACTTCTAGACAGATAATACATGATTCTCCTAAGCTCCCTCTGAGCTCTTAGAACTATATGACTTCAGGGTCTATTTAATGCCCATTAAAATGGCTGTGAAGGCCTTTGCTGATTTAAACAGATTAAAAGGAAGCTTCCAATGCACGTCTGGTATGCTTCTAGTCATGGAGTGAAAGGCACCGTATTGTCCTCTTCCTTCAACAAAATATCTTGGGCTGATCCAAACATTCCCACCAGTTGAGACTATTAGCGTGCATTATTTTTTGCTTCTTTTCATGAGGATGAGAAAGAACAAATCTAGTAAAGAAGCATATATAAAGGTAAAGGTTCCCCTCCCACATATGTGCTAGTCATTCCCAACTCTAGGGGGCGGTGCTCATCTCTGTTTCAAAGCTGAAGAGCCAGCGCTGTCCAAAGACGTCTCCGTGGTCATGTGGCCGGCATGACTAAACGCCGAAGGTCCACAGAACACTGTTACCTTCCCTCCAAAGGTGGTTAATATTTTTCTACTTGCATTTTTATGTGCTTTCGAACTGCTAGGCTGGCAGAAGCTGGGACAAGTAACCCTAACAGAAAAACAAAAAAGCCGACACAAAACGAACCAACCAAACCTCCCATCCCCAATTAAGGACATCAAAGTTTGGCTTTGTTTAAAATATGGGTTGGCATGCTACAATGATTTTTGGCACTGTGGATATAGAATCCTGGCAATAGCAACCCTCCATATTAGTTCACAGGTGTTTTACATTTATTGAAAAGTTGTAGAATGATGGAAAGCATCTTGCATGCCCTTTTAGGCTTTATAATATTGGCCAATGTTCATCGATCCCCTCAATGAGAATAAGGAACTGTTTTTGGCTGGCTTAAAAAACACTGAAGTCTTCACAGTTCTGTAGTTAATTGAATAAAATTCTGCTACTTAGGAAACACACGGATATGGAATAACCGAACCTTATGTGCAGGGAGTTCTCTTGTCTGAAAATAAGATTAGGAATTTGTTTGCACTTGTGAATACAGTGATAATTATAGTTTATTTTACTCCTGGAAGAAGTAGTAACAGTAGTAGCTGAGGATTGCAATCCTCAAAAAACATCATTTAACATCGTTGTACAAGCTTCAGTGGGATTGCTTCTGAGGAAATATTAAAGAACAGCAGCCCATGTCTACAAGTAATGTAGCTATTCATTTTGTGAAAAATGTAAATGAGTATTCCAGGACAAAATCAAAATTGGCCTCAGAGGGAATGACATTTTTCCCCCAGTTTCCTTGCAAGTGGAGAATATACAGTTCCAGGTAGATCATCGGCATGTGTGCAAAGCATAGATCACATTCTTGTGACATGCTTAAAAAATCCGGTAGCCATGTATTTGTCATTTTTGATTTTCCCTCCTTCCTTTAACCTTTTTCTCCTCAGAATGTAGCTGCCCCTGACAGTTCCAGGGAAAAAGTAATCATTGTGGAGATTTTATAATTCTTGGCACTGCCTGAGATAGGCCAAAATCCAAAGAGTCGTCTTAGGTTTAGCTCCCAAAGGCTTAAATATGTCACCGGAGGTTTCATACATTTTTCTTGGAGCAGCAAAGCTCACCCCTCTTAGTATCTCAGACGCTCCTTTTGAAAAATCTCCTGAGTTTTGAAATGTGTTTGTCATATAGGTTGAGGGATTGCTGTAAAAACAAATCCCCAATTCCCTAGGGATCATGGAACAAGTCTACAGTTCTTCGAGTTCAGGACATAGAGTCCTATATATTAATGAGGCTAGACTTCTAGTTTTTTAACTCGTCAAAGAGATATAAGGCAATGTAAATCCAACATGATCCATTTGTAGCTGGAAATGCTAAGAATGAGACTTATGAATGTGTGCTTTTTTCTGGAAGCTTATGATAAATCAACAACACTTCTACATGTACGCTCCGATAAAATGAAAACATCTCTCTCTCTCACCATCTCTATTTTTTAATGTCTCAATGGATATAACAAAATGGAGTTAAGCTGCTCTTGTAAGTTAGATTATTTTGTGATGATTATATTTCATTCATTCAGAAAGATGTGGTTCGAATGAAACATCAGCAGGAAATTACAAGTCTCATTTTCAAGTATATTTTAGCCATATTAGGAACTGGGGTGGGATTCAAAAATTTCAGCAACGGGTTCTCTGCCCGGTTGCTGGGTGGGTGTGGCCATGGTGGGCATGGCCTAGTCACCCTCTTGCAACACGGTGGAGGGGATGGAGTGTTTTTGTTTCCCCAGGCTCCGTAGGCTTTCCTTTGAACCCCTGGGATGGCCAAAAACTGCCTCCCCTGGGCTCCAAAGCCCCTCCTGAGGCTGGAAACGGGTCCATTTCTGGCTTTCCAGAACTTCTGAGAGGCCCATTCTCTCCCTCCCTAAGCCGCTGCATGGGCCCTGCACTTACCTCACATCCAGAATGGGCCACGTGGAGACTCCTTGGAGGGGAGGGGCAGGGAAGGGTGAGCAGGGCCAGCCAGGGGTGTGATTTGGAAGTTCTCTGAACTGGCCATAATGTTAGCTACGGGTTCTCCTAAACCTGGGCAAACTCGTAGCAGCCCACCCCTGATTAGGAGCATGTACTTACCATTCATAAACATCTTTGCTCAAAACTCCTTCAAACAGGATGAAGACAACGACAAGGACTGTCCTTGTTATTGTCCTATGAACTGGCAGCCTTTCCCTTATCGTTCATAACGGAAAGTCATTTCATAACTGACCTAACTTTGTCTCTGATGTAGGTTAAATTGTCTAATGTGTGAGAGTCTATCCAGTAAGTTTAGCAATGGAGCAGTGATTTAAAAATGGGTTACAAAAGGGCAAAATCATATCCTCTGTAGCATACTGATGTACAACACTGCCGACTTAGGCAGCTCCAAAAAACTGGTTGAGTGGATGCAGAAACAGTGCCTTTCTTTTATGTTGTCATCATATCCAAGTTTTCTTCAGAAACTCTTTTGTAACTGGTTAAATTATCGGCTGTCTCAGCTGCAAAGACACTTTTCCAGCAGAAGTGCTGAAGTTGTATATTAAGCAATTTATAAGAATCTTCCCTTCACCTTCACTCTCATCTTATTTATTTTGTCAAGCATGTATAAGATAACAGATATAAACATGATTATGAATACAGAAAATGGGTACGAATAAATGGGGAGAGTAGGACAGGGACATTAGGCACGTTGGTGCGCTTATGCATGCCCCTTACGGACCTCTTAGGAATGGGGTGATGTCAACAGTAGAAAGTTTAAGGTTAAAATTATGGGGGTTTGGGGATGAAACCAGAGTCGGGTAGTGCATTCCAGGCATTGACCACTCTGTTGCTGAAGTCGTATTTTCTGCAATCGAGTTTGGAGTGTATCCAAAGTTTGTATCTATTGTGTGCTTGTGTATTGTTGCAGTTGAAGTAGTCATTGATAGGTAGGACATTGTAGCAGATAATTTTATGTACTACACTCAGGTCAGACCAAAGGTGGCATAGTTCTAAGTTGTCTAAGCCCAAAATTTCAAGCCTGGTGGTATAAGATATTCTGTTGTGAACAAAGGAGTGGAGGACCTTTCTCGTGAAATATCTCTGGACTCGCTCGATTGTATTAATGTCTGATATGCAGTGCGGGTTCCAGACAGGTGAGCTGTATTTGAGAATAGATCTAGCAAAGATTTTATATGTCCTAGTTTGCAATCCAATATTACCAGAGAAGAAGCTTCGCAAGATTAGGTTAACAACTCTTAATGCCTTTTTGGCAATGCTGTTACAGTGAGCTCTGGCACTTAGATCATTAGAAATGAGTACTCCCAGTGAGGGTCATCCACAAGGTTGTATCCACCCAGCTTGTCTTTGGTCTTCTGATTTTTTTTTGCCATGTGTAAGATAGAGAATTTGTTGGTTGAGATTTGGAGTTGTCAATTGTTTGACCATTCTGACACATAGTCAAGATCTCTTTGTAGGACAGTAGCATTGTTGGTGGTGTTCAATAGTTTTACATCTTCTCAAATCTAAACAAGACACTACAGGATCTCTCTACATTTCACAGTGCTTTTAAAACTGAGCAAACATGTAACTTCATTGACTGATCCAATCAGGAGACACATGTTGCAGGTTCTATTTTTTTTTAAAGGATTATCTAACAGGATCCAGGAAGAGAGCCTTTTGAACATGGATGGCACCCGCCCTGTGGAACGTTTTCCCACAAACCTTAGATTGGCTCTAACCTTCCTATCTTACAGGAAGGCTTTGAATATATGGCTCCGCCATGATCCCTGGCAATGGTGGGTTTCTTTTCCAATGGTTGCATCTAGTGATGTAAGGATAGGTTCTGCTGCTGATTATGATTTTTGTTTTGTTTTAAATGGATTATGAATGTTTTTATATGTTTGTATATTAGTTTAATTTATTTTTATTTGTTTATCTATCACAAGCCACTCACTTAGATGAGATGCACCCATAGAAATTGAGATAATAATAATAATAATAATAATAATAATAATAATAATAATAATAATAATACGTTACAATGTCCTAGGCCCCTGGGTGGGGCCCGACTAGTAACCAATGCCAAATCCGGCGAAACAACTGGCCGCTGTGATACAATTGTATAATAATAATTAAAGAACAAAAAACTACTGAAGGCCCAACAGACGAAACAAGAATACAGAAAACATGTGATAAAATCAAGAATGGAGAGTTGGCAGAACAAAGCACTGCATGGCCAATTTCCGGAAAAAATAAAAGATAAAGTGGACAGTGAACAAACTTGGTTATGGTTAACAACAGGTACATTAAAGAAAGAAACAGAGTCACTAATCCTGGCTGTGCAAGAACAAGCTATCCACACAAATGCCATTAAGGCCAAAATCGAAAAATCCTCTGATGATGCCAAATGCAGACTTTGCAAAGAAGCTGATGAAACTGTTGATCACATACTCAGCTGCTGTAAAAAAATCGCGCAGACTGATTATAAATTGCGGCACAATTCAGTAGCACAAATGATCCATTGGAATTTGTGCAAAAATTATAATATTAAAACAGCAACAAACTGGTGGGAACATCAGCCTGAAAAAGTCACTGAAAATCAGATGGTCAAGATCTTGTTGGATTTTCGCATACAAACAGACAAAATACTGGCGCATAATACACCAGATATCAAACTGGTTGAGAAAAATAAGGTCACAATCATAGACATCGCAATACCAGGTGATAGCAGGGTCGCTGAGAAGGAACATGAAAAAATTGTAAAATACCAGGACTTAAAAATTGAAATTCAACAACTATGGCACAAACCAGCAGTGGTAATTCCAGTGGTAATTGGCACACTGGGTGCTATTCCCAAAGCGCTGGAATTACATTTAAAACAGTTAAAAATTGACAAAATCACCATCAGTCAAATGCAAAAAGCCGCACTGCTTGGATCTGCACGCATATTACGAAAATACGTTACGACGTCCTAGGCCCCTGGGTGAGGCCCGACTAGTAACAATGCCAAATCCGGCAAAACAAGTGGCCGCTGTGATACAATTGTATAATAATAATAATTCATACATTAATTACATTCACTATTACTGTAATTTTTTTTCAGGGCTAGGAAGATAAAGACTATTACTATTCAAATTCTTTTCCACTGGATTATGATTATTTCGAGCCTGAATCAAACAGTATCATTGATTTCTTTTTAGTGTATAGGCTTTTGTGAGAGAATTATTACTGGATTTTGAGCTACGGAAGTAGGGGTGGGTTTCAACCGCTTCGCGGCGGTCCCCGCGAACCTGTTGGTCATCGAACCCAGAAGTAAGTAACTTCCGGGAACGCCGAAAAGCCCACCCGCCCGCCCGCGCTCCTTACCGGTCTTTGAAGGCTTCTGCGCTTCCGCGCAGATGCATGGCACATAGAGCGCCTGCGCGATTCTCTGCGAGCAGCTGGAGCATTACGCAGGCGCTAAGATGCATCCGTGAACTGCGCGCGTGCACGAGGACGCTGCCGGCCCCGTTCCAAGCGAACCGGTTGGAACGGGATAAGAACCCACCACTGTACGGAAGGCTTTGGTTTGTCTCTCTTATAGTAAAAAGTTCTATTGCTTTTGCTCAGTACCTGTGGTGTCTATGGTATCCTCATACTGAGTTTCAGTAGTGCAGAGGTGACTTTTTGCTAGCGATCTTCTCCAATTTGTTTGATCGCATCACATGGATGTCAGAAGCACCCAGGCTCTTCTGGGTTGAAAAGATTAGTTGGTGACATCATAGTTGCCTGGGGGATGCCCAGTTTGGGGGGGGTGTCCTTTTGTGTTCTTGTCAGCATCTGGAGTGAAGGACGAGAGCTCACCCTGCCCCATGGCAGCACTTGGGTCTCGAACGCGGGTTTGCTAAACTCCAACCCTGTGACCTAAGCATGCGAGTCATCATGCTCCTAGATTTCTTTGATTATTTGACTATAAAAGCAAATATGACATGGGAAGAAAGGCACTCTTAGCCAATTATCAGAATGCTGATTTTTGTATCTCCTTTTGTACCCCTGCTGGAGTTAACACAGATCAGCTCATGGAAAGTAGGATTGCAATGTTGAGGATACTCATGGGATGATGTGGAGAAACTTTCAAAGTTTTGGTGTGTGTGTGATGGGGGGATGGAAATAATTTCAAGAGGATTGTTGGTTAGTGAGTGCTATTTCAAATGTTTGTTAGCTAACGTGTTTGTCAGCCATCCTCACTTCTGTCAGGTCTCTTCAATTATCTCCAATTCTTTCAAATATCAGGATCTTTCCTAGTGACTCTTGTGTGTTAAATACCATGTATACAAAATATTTCAGTGTTCATGTCATAATAGTGAAGAACTAAGAACTAAGATAGCAGTGTTCCAATATCTCAGGGGTTGCCACAAAGAAGAGGGAGTCAAACTATTCTCCAAGGCACCTGAGGGTAGAACAAGAAGCAATGGGTGGAAACTAATCAAGGAGAGAAGCAACTTAGAACTGAGGAGAAATTTCCTGACAGTTGCAACAATTAATCAGTGGAACAGCTTGCCTCCAGAAGTTGTGAATGCCCCAACACTGGAAGTCTTTAAGAGGATGTTGGAGAGCCATTTGTCTGAAATGGTATAAGGTTTCCTGCCTAGACAGGGGGTTGGACTAGAAGACCTCCAAGGTTCCTTCCAACTCTGCTATTGTATTGTATTGTAAGTCTGGTTTTATTTTACTTAGAAATAGAAAACTGAGGGCAGAAATAGGCTCAGTGATTCAGAGAGTTTGCCCTTTAAGTTTTTTGTTTGCTTTTTTTTGGTTTTCTTTTAAATTTATTATTTTTAATTTTAATTTTATTATTGATTGATTGATTTTCTCAGATGATAGACATGTGTTTATCCCAAGCATGTGTAAATTCAATTACTAATAGTTGACCCATTACTTCTGCTGGAAGTTAGTTCCAAGCTTCCAGTACTCTTTTTTAATTATTGTTTTTATATTTTTATAATATTATAAAAATATATAAAAAGATAGCCAAGCTTCCACTACACTTTCTGTGAAATTCTTCTCTGTCACCATAATACACAGGCATTATTTTTTCACAGACATGTTTCATCTGGCCTCGATAAGACCTACCCTTGTTTTACCATAATACTTGTCATAATTTTCTTCTAGGTAGAAAACATCTCTTTATTATTATCTCCTCTTGGCCACAGTGATTGTCCCTTCAAATTTTTAAGTCTAGGAAGACAAAGTGTTGCTATTTCAATTGTTTTCCAGTAGATTATGTTTATTTTAAGGCTGAATCAAGGAGCACCTTTGATTTTTCACAGAGTATTGGCTTTTGTGAGAAAACTCTTGCTGCATTTTGAAGTGAAGACTTGCAGTATAGTCCGTAAAAGCTTCTGTATTGCAGCCAAATTAATAAGGTGAGAAGTAAAGATAACTGGAATGAAGCTTACTGGCAGGTCAATGGCCAATACACAGAGGAATGACAATATTGCCTTAAAGTGTAAGCACAACCTCATTTTCTATTTCACTTCTCCCCTTGGAATTGCTCTGCTGCAATAGTTCAGCAGAGCATTAGAATATATGTGAGGTAAAAATAAGAGACATTCTTTTACTAACTGCAGGAGAAGAGCAGTGAGAATCACAGAGGAATTGAAGTCATTTGCAAAACTCTTATTTCTGCACGATTTCAAACACAGGGAGATCGTTCAGCCTTGATTATTAATCAAAAGTGTTCTACGGATTCAAGGGTATGGTGGAAAAAAATTAAGTTTTATTTCCATGTCAACAAGGAGGGGCAGGGAATATTATAAGAGCAGCTTTGTTTAGGAACTAGTATTTGGATAGCTGCTTGAATTATTTGTATTAATTGTGTGCACAGTTTCAGAGTTCTGTGCCAAGATATGACTATGGAATGAGGACCTTGGAAGTGATTTATAAATCAATTGCCTCTTTGTGCAAAGAATTCAAGTCCAATCCAAGAACTCAAGAATAGTCATTTTAGCCTTCCTTCCTTCCTTCCTTCCTTCCTTCCTTCCTTCCTTCCTTCCTTCCTTCCTTCCTTCCTTCCTTCCTTCCTCCCTCCCTCCCTCCCTCCCTCCCTCCCTCCCATCCATCCATCCATCCATCCCAACTTTTTTTGATAAGATGTTGTGCCTCATATCTCTACGCCAGGTAGAACGTCACCTGTGTTCATAACTTAGGTTTTTTTTCCCTATGACACGTGAGTGTAAATGTCTCCCTTTTCATTGCTGTGTCTTCAAAACCGTAGGCGACTGAGAAAGCCAGTTTGATGTACAACTCAATTTTATGTAGAGACTCAGTTTAGGGGTTAAGGCATCAGGCTAGAAACTCAGAGAGTGTGAGTTCTAGTTCTGCCTTAGGCACAAAGCCAGCTGGGTGACCTTGGGCCAGTCTCTCAGCCATAGGAAGGAGGCAATGGCAAGCCACTTTTGATAAATGCAGGGACTTGCCCAAGCTATTTGCTAGGAGTCAATGCTGACTGGAAGGCGCGTGCGCGCGCGCGCACACACACACACACGCACGCACACAAGTTTTTGTAAGAATAGCATCTGGGTTTGAAGAAATACTATTTTTCATTTTTTAACATATTGTTTGCCAACTTGAACACTGATACGGATTGAAAGGTAGAGAAAGATAAATTAAAATAATAAATAATCAAATTGTAGCCCTTCTTTGCAATTGGCAGTGGGTCACACCTGATTTGTTCCACTTAAATATAGTTTACTTTATTGATTAGCCCTTAGGCCATATCAAAGTATTTCATTAATGGCCTGCAACTGAGGATTAAATCTATCTTCGGAGTTGAAATCCTCCAGGCACATCTTGGCGATAAATCCATGGAAGGCAATGAGGCTTCCTCTGAAGCAGAGATGGAATGCAGAATTGTGTTGCAAAGTCTCTTCCCTTTAAAAATGCAAACTTCAATTGAAATCTTGTTGGCATTAGGTTTGTTTTGCTCCCCCCCCCCAATGCCTTTAGTGCTGTGGGTGTTCTGATTAATTTAGCTACATGTTGCTGTCATGTTGAGGCCATTCATCTTCTGTCGTGGAGCATGTAGTCCTCAATCTCTCTCTATCATTCTACCCCTTCAGGCCTTATTTTCGTCACGTTTTAAGACAACTCTCCCCTGCCTGTCTTTATCTTGTTAGGCTTTCAGCAGCTTAAGTTGAATCTTCATTCGTTCAGTCTTGCTGTCAACCTTTTATTTTTTTTTTCATTTTTTTCACTGAGCCGGTCTCATTTTCCTATTCATAATATCTCCTGTCCAGTTTTGGGATAATTACATCTTCCTCTTGAGGATGTCACGGTGAAATCAGATCTTCCGCTGAGGCAACAGGCATGCATTTTATTATTGTTATTTTAAATTGCAAAGAAGGAATGAGTAAATTGTTGTCGTTAGAATGGGACAAGGTTGTGTTAACATTTGAAACAAGGGAGGCATTGAAAAGAATGGAAGCGAATCAAAGATGATGGCAGGATTGCTCCGTAAGTATAAATGAGAGAATCGGGAATGACAGCTTCAGGTTTTGGTGGAATTCTTGGACGTCTTTTCAGTTGGGGCCCTCCTTCACCGGGTCCTCATCATCTTCATCATCGTTATTATTAGACCTTGTTTGCAAAAGAAAGAATGGAAGGAATCTCCTCAGTTTTCCTCTGCTTCTTTTCACAGCAAGAGAAAAATCCGCACAAATCCATATTCCAATTCCAAATTCCCCTACGATTTACTTGTATATTGAATAAGAATTTTAGCAATCACAGAAGACACCTGATCAGGCGTCTAAGTAACTAGCTCTTGCAAAATTAATATTGCATCTTGCTTAACATGAAATTGCTCAATGGGGAATTGAAGTATGGAGTAGTTGGGGAAATAAAGTGATAATTGCACATATGGCTTAACAGGACACTTTGGGACATACTATACTTTCTTTATAATAGAAACAAATAGGGACTTAATCATAAACAAAATAATTTAAATAAGTATATTGTGCGCTCAAACTAAATCTTGGTAAATTTAAAGTCACTCATGCATATTATGAAACTCTGTATTAATTCTTAACATTCTGGAGCATTTGCATTTTGCTAAGTATGCTAATTTACAGTATGTTGCTTGAGGTTTAAGGAATAAACTACAATTATGAACTCTTTTATATTAAGTTTCATGTGGCAACATAGCTATATTGTTTTATTGATAACGAGTTTGATCATGTCTAGAGTTGACTACATAGTATGGGGCCAGCCACTTAGAGTTAATATTATTGAATTTTGCAGTTCCAATTGGGATATTCATGCAAGGAGTCAAGATGATGGCCATAACTGTATGTCCTAAGCTTGACTCTGCCTTATATGCATCACAGGAAAGAGACGATCAAGGAGCAGTGATTCTTAATCTCAGCAATCCTTCTCAACATGCTGACTAAGGAATTCTGGGAGTTGAAGTCCCATCTTAAAACTGCTGAGGTTGAGAAAAACTGGCTTAGACAAAGAGCAGAAGTGGGAAAGTAGGAGAAACAGAATGTCTTTATTCTTCCATATTACCAAGCGAAGACTTTGCTAACTAAATTGGAAAGCTTCTTTTATTGGACTGGCAGGACACTCCTGACTTTTATATAAGTACATATACAGCTGCTGGGCAATTCTGGTTTTGACTTGAAATATTTCATGTTAGACATATTTCTGTATTTGTTGCCTCAACTCCCTAAGGCTTTAAATAGTATGTTTTATATAACTGTCCTGAAATGGTTTTAAAATATTTTAAACTAAATATGAAACAAACTTTAGTTATAGAGATGGAAAAAAATAGAAACTTCACATGCAAAATCTGCTGCAATAATATATCACATAATATGTTAATATCCCAATTATAGTTTGTTTTAAAACATCATAATTTCTCAAATGATTTCTCCATGAAGAACATATGCAGCTAGACATTTCATTTTAGTTCTATTGGTATAAGCATACTTTTATCAATGAAAACCACATTTCATTTTAAAAAAATGGTCAGGTTTGGTGGATTTCTTGTTGGACACATTTTTTTGATAAGTCTTTTCTCTCAAAAGATTGATCACAGTTTTTACATCTAAAATGTTATAAGTATGCCATAAGAAATCTTCCAAGTTCTGGCTATTTCTTGGCATGCTACAATTCAGAAAACAGTTAAGAGGTTCCTTCCCATGTTAGACAGAGTTTTGGCCTTTGCAAAGCTTAATGTTTCCGTGAGTGCTAGTTGAAATGTTAGCTGGAAGTTTATTTTCTGTACTTTCTGGATGAGACAAAACTACCCTTCAGACAGAAATTAGGTTAGCCATTAAATATTGCAGTTTGATTTTTGATTTGATTTTGATGGTTGCCAAGCATTCAAATTTTGATCAAGTGACCATGGGGATGCGGCAACAGTCATGTGAAAATTTAGCCATAAATTACTTTTTTCCCTGTAGATATGGCGGGAGGAGCTACAGCTGGGTTTAGTCACAGCCTGATTGGTCCAGAGACTGAGGGAATTTTCTTAAAGTATCCTTCCTTCCCTATTGGCTCCTAGTTTCCTCTCAGTCTTGGGTCCAAACACTAGTTTTGGCTCCTTGAGGTATTGATTATTATTGAAATTATTTGTATTCTGATTCGGTTAATTGGATATTCTAAATTTTAAAATTTCGGACTACTGGCCATAGAGTCTGCCTTGTCAGATCTCATAAGGGGGTAGGAGTCATCTGGTCTCCTACCTCTGGGCCTGGAGGTGCTCTGCCCAATCCCTGGGTGCGCAGGGGTGACAGGCTCCCACTTTGCAACTGAGGGAGAGAGAGAAAGAGTTAGAAGCTTCAGGTAGGCATTGTTTTTCTGGTCGGGAAGTTGCCTACAGAGTGCCGCGGCTTTAATAGCCTTGCCGTGGCTTCAAAAACCTTGTGCGGCTCCGGAAACCTAGCCACCTCCTCAAAACCTCGCGGCTCCCAACAACCTTGCTGAGTGATCATGGGGATGCTGCAACAGTCATGTAAAAATTTAGCCATAAATTACTTTTTTTCAATGCAGTTGTAATTTTAAATGGTCACTAAACAAATGGATGTAACTTGTGGACTACCTTTATAAAGAGCTGAGGTGGTGCAGTGGTTACAGTGCAGTACTGCAGGCTACTTCAGCTGACTGCTAGCTAAAGTTCGGCAGTTCAAATCTCACCTGGCTCAAGGTTGACTCGGCCTTCCATCCTTCCGAGATGGGTAAAGTTGGGACCCAGATTGTTGGGGGCAAAATGCTGACTCTGTAAACCGCTTAGAGAGGGCTGTAAAAGCACTGTGAAGTGGTATATAAGTCTAAGTGCTATTGCTATCAGTATGTTTGCATAGTTCCGGAAAGAAAAACTTGGGTGTGCATATAAGCCCTCTTTCCAGTGATTCCATAAACCCAGCTGCCTTCAAGAGCTTACTCTTCCATGTGAAGATCAGAAAAAAAATCTGTAATTTTGTAGCAACTTGTTTTGGGAGTTGAAAGTACTATATGTAGTTGTAGAAATTTTCATTACTTGGAATACTGCCACCAAGATTTTAGCTAGGTACACAGGGACATTGGGAATAAGACTGTCATGTCTCCTTATTCACTTTGGTTAAACAGAATTGGTTCCAGTTTGGGCTGGAACAGGTGGTACAGACAAACCACCATGTAACTTCATCCATAGGTGCATGACTATGAGGAAATATGTATGTATTTGTAAGTAAAGGTAAAGGTTCTCCTCGCATATATGTGCTAGTCGTTCCCTACTCTGGGTGGTGGTGCTGTTCTCCGTTTCAAAGACAAAGAGCCAGCGCTGTCTGAAGATGTCCCTGTGGTCATGTGCGGCATGACTAAATGCCGAAGGTGCACGGAACGTTGTTACCTTCCCACCAAATGTGGTTCCTATTTTTACACGCTTTTCAACTGCTAGTTGGCAGAAGCTGGGACAAGTAACGGGAGCTCACTCCATTACGCAGCGCTAGGGATTCGAACCGCCGAACTGCTGACCTTTCTGATCAACAAGTTCAGCATCTTAGCCACTGAGCCACCGCGGCCCTTCATGTATGTGCAGTATGCCATATTTGTTGGTAGAGATAGCTGGGAGCAACTTTATTTTTTGGGGGTACCAGTTGTACTTTTTTCAGCCATGATCATAGGAAACATTGAAGCTGCCTCAACGTACTCCCTGGTCCATGCTTCTCTCTGTTTCTCCCTATGGTCATGAATTATGCACATGATCATAAATTGCCCATGCAATTCCTGCTTTCTTCTTATTTCATACATGCACAATCAGATGCAGTAGGAAGAAAGGAGGAAGTGAGTGCAAATTTATTTATGGTATTTCCTCAAAATGAGGAGAACCTATAATGTGAGTATCTATCAAGTGTTTCAGTACCAGTACATTACCTTTGACAGTTTTTCCAATTTAACTACAAATTAAAAAATTGCCTATACTTCTGTTTATATTTGTCCCTAGTGAGGTAAACTCATATAAAGATTCATTGAGAGCAGATTATTTATAAAATAATATATAATATTTTATTTTTTATATATAAACAGTGGTACTCCCTAGGTACAGTGTAGCACAATAAAATTGTACATGTAAAGATGTCTCAGTTACTAGAGTGTGTAAAAACACTTTGTTTGCATATGAGATTCATTTATACAATGGAATTCCTGTAAAAATGCTTTGATCTCTAGTTTTTAATCAAGTTTGCTATACTTTCCTGGGAAATGGTATGTTGCAGTGAACAGTAAACACTTGATATATATAAAAAATCTACATTTAAACCTAAGTTTATTGAGTGACTTGGGCTAGTTATATCTCAATGTAATCTTATTCACAGATCTATTGTGAAGATTAAAATTTTTGATCTTGATGCGCTTATCAAATAGATACAGCAATAGCACTTAGACTTATATACTGCTTCACAGTGCTTTATAGCCCTCTCTAAGCAGTTTACAGAGTCAGCCTATTGTCCCCAACAATCTGGGTCCTCATTTTACCGACCTTGGAAGGATGGAAGACTGAGTCAACCTTGAGTCTGGTGAGATTTGAACTGCCAAATTGCAGGCAGCCGACAGTCAGCAGAAGTGGCTGGCAGTACAATATTAGTAATATTCAAATTAAATAATAACTATCTCTCAAAATATAAAGATTTGTCCTTTTGCTTTCCACTAATTTATTTTCTATGTGAGCATCCTTAAGTTGTAATCAGTTCTGTAAGAGGAATGGCATTTGGATTGATAGTTCAGCCCATTAAACAATATTTAGAAGTGAAGGAACAGTGAAATATATGACCACTACTGTGTCACTTCTTTTTGACTAGGTCTGGTAAACTCTGCGTGTTTCCAATTTTTATATGACTTTTCAGAAAGGATCTCAGTGTTCCATCAGGTTACTTAGCTCCATTTAATTTGAGGCATGTTTTTAGATATCATCTAACCAAAAGAACAGAAGTATATATTATGTTTTGTGTGCATCAGTTAACCAGAACTTGAGCAATATGCTGGGTAGATGTGCTTTAATGTTTAACTAATAGATTGTTATCCTTTGTTGGGAGACAGTGGAATAGTCTACATTTTAACCTCTGCACAAAGCAGAACTTTGACTTTATAAAATTAATGGCTTGAAAAATTCACTTGAAAGATTGGTACACTGATCTGAAAGGAAGAGATGTGCACCAGAGATTTTCTGTTCCAACTACCTGTCTTTAAAAACAATCTCCTATCATACTAAAGAATCTCTCCAATAACAATTGTTCTACTAGTTTCCTCATTGAGAAGGCATGTTACCTCTGATCCCATTTTCTCCTTTCCCAACCCTTGTTTATAAATCAGCCGTAGTTCCTAATATTAATCAATGCTGAAAATATTTGATTTAAATGGTGGTGTTGGGTGAACCTGATATACAAAGCAGAGTCATTCTCCACTGGAGAAAATTTTGTTGGTGGGACTGGAAATCAGACAAAATTTCTCTGGTCAAGTGTGAAACCTGAATGAAATCTGGTTCACACCAGCTGGCCTGGATGGCCACTCCTAAATGGCCTGTTAGAGTGGCTGATATCATCGGCACTATGAAAGCCCACGTAATTGGCCCACTTCCAATCTTTGGAAGCTCCTAGTTTTGCTGTTGTATTGTCTGACTGTTTTTCTGCTTGCTTTTGAAGAAGGAAGTAGGAAATGGAATAAAAAGGAGAAGCAGGGATTTTCACACTACCCCTGAAAGTTGATGTGGGTTGGAGCCAGAATAGAAAGCAAGTTAGCAATGCCAATAGTAAGAAGAAGAAATGGCAATGGGAGCCTGTTGATTAAAAAATAGATGGAAATATATACATAATCTTAAAATAATAAAATCATTGACGTGGAAGTTACCAAAGATCTAAATCCAAACTTATACTCAATGGAAGAATTAAAAATGTGTAACTAAAAAGTGTATAAAAAGTTTGAAAAAAGATTGACAGATGGCTAAAATGTAGCCAATGACAGAGATTCCACCATCTCTCTGGGTAATTGATGATATTATCAAAACAGACCTGCAGTTAGGGGGCATTTCCTAGTATTTTAAATCTGTCTTCTAGTAATCCATTATTCTGTGTTTATACTCTTGACCTCCTTCTCGGTGTCATTCTTTCAGGATTTTTGAAAAGGGCTAGCATTTTCCCTCAATCTTCTTTTCTCTAGACTAAACATTCCTAATTTCTTCAGTTTTCATTCATAGGAACTGGCTTCTGCAGAAAGTTTAAAAGAAAGTTTGTGTAGCCACTGGAACTGTAATCCTGAAGTACTGTGGTTTGAACTATTGAAACCCTATTAAGAGATTTTGATTAAATAGAGACTACCCATAACAGTGCCTGGTGTCATGTCTTCAGTAAACACATTGAACCAATATTCAAAATCTTTTTTGAAGAAGTATATTAAACATAGTAAAAATGCCATTTTCATCTTATGTAGTCATTGGACATTGTTTTAATAATAATGTGTTGGATCCCCTGCTGGTTTTTGGCAAACTTGAAATTGGTGGCAATGTAGAGAGAGAGAAATTACACTAGAACGAACCTCCATCCTAAAAAATCTAAGAATCTCATACAGAAATTATACTTCTGCTGATGTAGCCTATAACCGAGGTGGCGCAGTGGTTAGGGTGCAGTACTGCAGGCCACTTCAGCTGACTGTTATCTGCAGTTCAGCGGTTCTAATCTCACCAGCTCAAGGTTGACTCAGCCTTCCATCCTTCCAAGGCGGGTGAAATGAGGACCCAGATTGTGGGGGCGATATGCTGACTCTGTAAACCGCTTAGAGAGGGCTGAAAGCCCTATGAAGCGGTATATAAGTCTAACTGCTATTGCTATTGCTTTGCTATTGCTATAACAGCATTTGTCCTTCACACATTCACTCACACTGCTCAGTCATATTCAGTTAGCAATTAATTACGATTCCAAGATGTTTGTCACATGTATTATTGCCAACCTGAACAGCCTGTTTTATACATGTGCATTTGAGTTCTGTTTTTTATGTTAAAAATCCCTTTGCACATTTCTTCTGTTAAATGGAAATTATCTTCCACCCATTTTTATGAGCTAGCAATATTGAAATTAAGATTTTTTTCCCTTAGTATTTACGGTATTTGCTATTTCACCTAATTTTGCATTATCTCAAAATTTGATAAAGATTTTCTTTAGCTCTTCATCTAAATAATTAATAGTAGTTACTATTACTAATTACAATATTAAAGGTATAAGAATGAACTTTCTGGAATGCCACTTGATAGATCCTTCCTCTGGTGTGGTCGAAATTACTGATGAGAGCTTCTTGAGTGCAGTTTCCAAGTCAGCTATGTACCCACTTAATTGCCAATATCAGAAACTAAACTAATCGTGTTACAGTAGATTATTGTTTCACATACAAATTAACTTCCTGGATTTGTAAAGGAAATTATAAAGTAAGTGCCAAGTTTTTTCAGTATAGCCTAAGCATTTATTTTTATTTTTTCTGTTAGATTGATATTGTATCTTTTGTAGAGGAGTTCAAGGCTGCATATCTAATGCTGCTTCTTCCTATTTTCCCCACAGCATCTGTTTGTCAGATAGGTGGCTTTGAGAAAAGTCCTTAAGAAATTGGAACCCAATATAAACCCATATAATTGATGCAAATATACCTGCTAAATGCTACATATGCTAAATGGATTTACAGAATAGCAGAGTTGGAAGGGACCTTGGAGGTCATCATGTCCAACCTTTTGTTTGAGTGTTAGTACTCTATACCAGTGGTCTCCAACCTTGGCAACTTCAACTCTGGAAGTTGAAGTCTACAAGTCTTAAAGTTGCCAAGGTTGGAGACCACTGCTCTATAGCATTCCATACAAATGACTGGCAAATCTCTTCTTGAAAACCTTTGGTGATTTCCTCTCACAATTTCTGGGGGCAAGTTGTTCCACTGATTAATTGTTCTGTCAGGAAATTTCTCCTTAATTCTAGGTTGGATCTCTCTTTGATAATATTTCTTCTCCTGCCCTTGGGTGCTTTGGAGAATAGGTCAACCCCACATCTCAGTTCCTAAAATATTAAAAGACTGCTATCATGTCACCCTAGTCCTTCTCATCATTAAACTAGATACATCTAGTTCCCACAACCATGCATGGTAAGATTTAGCCTCCAGTTCCCTAATCATCTCTGTTGCTCTTTTCTGCTCTCTTTCTAAAATCTCAACATCTTTTTTTTTTTTTTTTTGAATCATGGTGATTTCATGATTTTCTCTTCTAGAAAGAACTGGAGTATTATAGTTCCCTACTTCCAAGATTTGTCTTGGCAAGACAGCAGGAAGAAAATTGTAATTGATAAAGCTGAAGGCTACCAAAGTTCAGGAGAACCAGTTATGGTTACATTTTATCAGTCTACAAGCATAAGTCATCCAGAAGACTAAAGCTGTTTCTGATCTCAAACAGGATCCAACATAGGAACCAGCTTGAAACCAATCCACAATCAATCTAGTAAACGTTAATTAAAAAGAAAGATGGCACCTTGGACATCGGGTGCAGGGGCGGGGAGGACACACGAGAGAAAGGTTGATTGGCAAAAATAATGTCACAGACATATGATGTCATTCTGGCTTATAACCAACCCCACACCACTAATTCTAAGAGTGAGCTTTCCCAACAATATCTGGTGAAAAGCCTTTCCCATCCCTGTTTGCTTTCACCGAATAGGTTGCTGACTTTGGGGCAATCATTTTTCATCCATCTCTCCCCATCCAGAAGAAATGAAGAATTCTTTAATGGGCTGACTATATCTTATTTAGATTTATTTATTGGATTTCTATAGCTGCCCACTTCCACAAGTGACTCTGAGCTGCCGTAGAAATCAAATAAAACCAATAGATAAATTTATTACGGTAAATAAAAGGAATATTGTAAGCCATGCGATGCAAGATTCTTTTATTCCATAGCCGGCGTGAAAGAGCCTTGACTGCAGCATAAGTAAACTTTCAGGCTGGCTAGATGTCTCTTTCTGTCAGATGCCATTGCATCAGACTTAAAGCCATTTGTCATCCCTGAATTTCATTATCTGCTCCTTCCCTGTCTTTCAGTCTCACTTTGCTAGGACATTTGTTCACCGTTGACCTCCCTGACAAATAATACACCTTAATTATGTTGGCAAGAGGGATATGTCATTCCTGGGCCACTTTAATTGTCTATCCGACAGGCGTCCTGCTGCAGCATGAGGCTTTCATGGTATATTTTGACCATTTCAATTGTATGTCTGCCCCAGCCTTTCGTTTTCCCTTTCAGATCAGAATAAATCACATTTTTTAATAGAAATAACATCAAAGACTTTTATAATTTTTACTTTATTGCACACGAATGCATAAATGTAAATAATTTCCCCCCCTAAAATATCTTACTTGATTGAACATGCATCAGAATGCACACTTCATGGGGAAAACGTCTGGACAAATGTAAAAACGGTAAACCTTGAATTGGTTTGTGTGGAAAAATTGAAGCACAGAGATAAATGTTTCCTTGTGGAATCAGGCTGAAAAAAATCCTTAATTTTGCCGCAGCTATTTTTTTAAAATACAAAACTACATTTCTGTACAGACAAAGAGCCATGGTGAATGGTTTATAATGGTAGAATGGTTATAATGGCTGATTGTTGATCTTTGATTACTAGTAGATATTTATTTATTACTTATCACATGTTTGCATATTGCCAGCTTGAAAGGGATTCTCTTGCATTTACGTGCATAAAAAAATAACCAACATAAAACCATAACATCTTAAAACAATCAAAACCTCATTCAGATAATTAAATAAAAACAATACCACACCCTCCCAAGCAATGGTGTACATGTAGCTCATGAAACCCTAAAAGCCCTACGACTCACAATACTTTTCACAAACAACAACAGAGTCGTTGTCATCTGAATTTCTGGAGCAGTGCCCTCCAAAGGATGATAAATATAATTAAGATAAGATAAAATAAGATAAGATAAGATACTTTATTTGTATGCCGCCCTTTTCCCTGGGGGGACTCAGGGCGGCTTACAGTTCAGGGGGAGGGGAGGACAAACCAAGTTACATATAAGACAATACATCATTAAAAGCACAACATTCATACTATTCCGACAGGGTTAAGGTCTTTAGCCCCAGGCCTGTCAGGACAGCCAGGTTTTAAGGGCTATGCGGAAGGTCTGGAGGGTGGTGAGGGTACGAATCTCCACGGGGAGTTCGTTCCATAGGGTTGGAGCTGCCACAGAGAAGGTTCTCCTCCGCGTGGTTGCCAGTCGACATTGACTGGCTGATGGAACTCGGAGGAGGCCTAATCTGTGGGATCTAATTGGTCGAGTGGAGGTGATTGGCAGTAGGCGGTCTCTCAAGTACCCAGATCCAATACCATGAAGGGCTTTGTAGGTGACAACTAGCTAACTAAGTAGTTAGATAGTTAAATAATTAAGATGACTAACAAAACCCGTATAATACCTTCTGAGAAAATGGTGCACAAGTAGACCAATTACCAAAGGCTCCAAAAATTACTATAGTTTTAGCATCCTTCCTCAATGTCAGCACAATAGGAATCATCTGAATAAGTGTCTTCCAAAGCACTATTTCTTAACTTCACCTATTTTAAGAAACATAGACTTCAACTACCAGAATTCCCCAACCAGTATGGTGGATGAAGAATTCCAAGAGTTGAAGCCCACACTCTTAAACTTCCTGAGGTTGAGAAACATTGCTCCAAAGGATAAGTGCAATTATCAGGCAGACCTATCTTTATTTTTATAAGGATACCTTGTACAGATTTATTTGTGGAGGTAGTGTCTTCATTTTAGAATGAAGGCTCATCTATTAAAATGAGGTTATCAATGGTGCTTAGTTCTGCTTTAAACAAAGGGCTCCTTTTTGTTTATTTCATTTCTGGTGTCTCCCTCTTTTGTTGCTTAAGATTGTTGGATCGTCCAACAGTTGGACACTTGAAAAAGGTTGACGCAAAGTCTTGTCACAGTAGCTTTAGCGGTGGAACTTTTAACATTGGGCAACGCTAAAGTCTTCTCCAAAGTGGGATATCAGATCAATTCCTATAAATTGGAGAATGAGAAGTGGTGTTATGCTGGCATCTTTTCTAAAAACAGCTGATTGCAGGAACATTGGCAAATAATAGCTGGATACAGCAATTCCTGTTCACTTATTTACTTAAAAATTATTACCTCCTCATTATGTCTAGCCTTAGGGCAGTTTACAACACACAATTAAAAGCAAAGTCATTAAAAACAGGAAATTGTAATACGGTATAATGGCAATTTCATTCCAGTGGAGGGAACTCAACTTTGCCAATTCCCAGTACTGAATAATTCTGCAAGGGGTGGCATAAACCGAACAATATTTTTCAACTTCAGTTTACTTTTTTCATGCAGTGACTTCAAATAGATGAGGAAGCTGATATAAGTTACTTACAATAAAATCATAAAAGCACATCCTGTTATTTCACATAATGGTATATGTATGTGTGTGTGTGTGTGTGTGTGTGCTTTTGTGTGTCAATGCCTATGTATACATCTATTTCCGCTGTTAATGCCAAGATATTTGGTATGCTTGTGTGGAAGTATTTTATATATTTATGACCTATGAAAAGAGATGTCTATGGAAGTTCTTGATTATCCAGGTTGTGGCAAATGGACTTGTCTTGTTTTTTCTTTGAAAATGTTTTGCTTCTCATCCAAGTAGCTTCTTCGGTTCACTTAAACTGAACTGAACAAACATGAAAAGAGATATTAAAAAGGCAACTGCATATTTTATTACTCCCTGTTTAGTTTTGCCTCATAATAATCTTGCAAAGCATGTCATATTCCATAAGTGGTAGTTATTTTGGTAGAACAACAGAGTTGGAAGGGACCTTGGGGGTCTTCTAGTCCAACCCCTTGCTGAAGCAGGAAATTCTATACCATTTTAGACAAATGACTGTCCAGTCTCTTCGTAAAAGCCTCCAGTGATGGAACACCCAAAACTATGAAGGCAAGCTGTTCCATTGGTTAATTGTTCTCATTGTTTAGAAAATGGGGTTTTTTTTTAGTTAGCAAATTGTCTTGACTAGTTGGTTCTTTGATTTCCATAACTCAGTGAGAACTTCAATCTGAATAGATCTTCAGCTAGAAGTGGGAAATGCAACTCTTTTACTCTTGCTCTTAGACCCTCATCATTTAGACTTTTAAAGGGTGAAAGCATGCTGAAATTAGTGCAAGAGACAAATTGATAATCAATGCAGAAGTTTGTAAATAATTATTGTGTACTCAGCCGATACCATTTTTTCAAGTACCCTGCAATTATTTCTCAGGAGTAGGTTCATGATGCATCACAGTCCAACTTCTTATATATTTAGTGTCCATTATTATAAACAATTACATGGAATGCTAGATAATCATTTTAAAATAATGCAGGATTTTGATGTCTACCCCAGTACAATTTCTACACTTTACCTATTAAAAACCAAAAGGACACCATGCCCTTTATATCTGCATTCCCAGGAACTACTGTATATTTAACCCAGCATAGGATAATCTGATTTGTTACGGTATCTAATATTTCACATTTCGGTTTCTCTGAATTCTCTCAATTTCTTATATTCAAGGATCATTTTTCTGTGGTCACTTTTCTTCCTACCTAGAATTTGTTTTACTGAAGAATGTATAGCCCTATTATTGTATCCCAGCTGAGTTCAGTTAGGGTTTGATGCTCAGCAGGAAAAAAAACAAACCTTTGCATGATGAAATATCTGTGTTCAGTCTCTGTCATCTGTTATCTCTAGTAATAAAAAGATCATGTAGTAAATGATGTGATTAATATCTCCCGAGGCTCTGGAGAACTGGAACAAGTCAGATATTAGAGGTTTGGTACAGATAAATTCTCCCATATGGTATAAAAGAGTTTCCTGTATTCCTATAGAGAGAGATACAGGTAGTCATCAACTTACGACTTTTCATTGAATGATGGTTCAAAGTTATGACCTCAAAAAAAGTGGCTTAAGACTTTGTTCACTTTTACCACCATCACATCACCTGCAATTGGGCACTTGGCAACTGGCTTGCATTTATGACTTTGCATATAAATATGCATTTATGGGTCATGCTATCCCAATTTGTGACCTGGTTAGCCAATTTGCAGCTAAACCCAGCAAGAAACACCATTTGGGAAGATGGATCCAGTTAAAGACCATAAAAATGTTTGTAAAATTGGGCCCAACTTGACTTACAACTACAATGATCAACAGCAGAAATGTCAGGCTCAGTTGTGGCCGTAATTTGAGAACTACTGCAATTGAGCAGAAGGATACATAGACTTCTGCTCAACTGCAGTAGTCTATGTATCCTTCCCCCCTTTCTCTCTCTCCCTCCCTCATCTATCATCTAACTCTATACTGCCTAATGAAGCTGGGCTAAAAGTTCAATTGGTGTAGGAGAAGGAGTGACAGAACCTGGGGGCAGAGTTAAAAGAGGCATCTGCCTAGAATCCCTATGTAGTCACAAGTGAACTAAGACCAATTTCCCTTGAATACTGTGGACCCTTATCTAACTCCAAGCATGTGCTAATTGTTAGCCAAGAAAATACCTTTGAATAGGCACGAGTAGCAATAAATCAGTTTAACTGGAGTATCTTATTTGGACCTAATCCTTTGCACCTGACAATTGGTTTATTCTTGGTTTATTTCATAATCCTTGATTAATGAAACTCTACTGTTTCATTCTAGAGTTATTTCTATAGAAATAAGTAGCAGGTGGATAGAATGATTTTCAGAGGATCCCTGAGGAAATGCAATAAAGAGATCATAAACATCATGCATTAGCAAGCAAACTCCTCTATGGCCTTCAACTAACAACCTAGACAAATCATTAGCTTTGTTGGCTGAGGAGTAATGTCTGTGGAGATTCTCAAATATTCAAGTCATGGTTATCCCAAGGTTGCTTTTTCCAAAGGCAACTGGACTTTCTTGGGGATTATTTTTCTTTGAAAATGTTTCGCTTGTCATCCAAGAAATGCCTTCAGTTCTTCTTCAGAATTGAACAAAAAGTTCAATTTTTCAAAGAAAAAGAAAGAAAGTCCTTTTGAGAAAAAGCACCTTTGGTGAGTAAAGTTGAGTGCTCAATCCCCATGGAAGGTAACCCACTAAGGAAGGTTAACTTACAAGAATGCATTTATCCTTTCAAGTGATGGTTTCCTGCTTGAATAACCGAATAACAGAGTTGGAAGGGACTTTGGAGGGGGGTGGGAGTCTTCTAGTCCAGGGGGTTGGACTAGAAAACCCTCAAGGTCCCCTCCAACTCTGTTATTCTGTTAATCTTTTTCTGAAGCCATTCCTCTTTACCAAGAATTAATCCAGTCAATTTGCCTTCAGGTCCTATTTTATGGAAAGTCAGGAAATGACCCTTTGAACCAGAGAAAAAAAAATCTCAAAGAACAATCTGAGATTAAGGTCAAACATAGAGGTTCACCAGGGGACCTTGAGCCAGTCAGTCTCTCTCAACCCAATCTATCCCACAGCATTTTTCTGGGGAAAATTGGAGAAGGAAGTGCTATGTATACCTGCTTGAATTTTGAAGGAAGGGCAGAATACAAATCTAACAGATAATTTTTAAAATACACTTTTTGTATGCCTTTCCTTGTTTGTATGTGATGCACAGAGAAGTTCATTGAGTACTATGGAGTTAACAGGGATTTCAGCAAACATGACAAGCTGTAAGGCCCCTTAATGAGCTTATTTTCTGTTGATGACATTTTAAATCAAGTTGAAAGAGTTTATTTCTTCTAAAGTTGTCATAAAAGTGCAAAAGCAGAACAACAAAAGGCAGGATAAAATCCAAATGGTGATGTTTTAAAGCAGATACATTGGAAAGTGTCACAGAGCAAGCAAACAAATAATCATCCGCCCCCAGCAAAAACGTTTTTCAGTATTTTGAAAAGACTTCCGGTTTCAATCGACTAATCCTTCTCAAGAAAAAGCAGAATGCTTCCGGCCAAAGATTAGTTTTCCCATACCCTGCGTGCATAAATCTGTTTATCAGGACAGGAGTGTTTTCTGCTAGCAAACATTCAAGTCCTTTATGATCTTAATCAAAACAATTAATGCATGCTTTGGTATTTGTTTGTTTGAAATCCTGTCATTTCCTATTTAGATGCAATGCCCACACAGCAGCAGTGTAACACTGCTTTTCAAAAATATTTAGCAAAGTTTCAAAATAACAACACTTAAGTTTTTTTTTTTAAATTAGAAAATCAGTATTTCGTGAGAAAAGCCTTGTGTGTTGCATACAGTATCTCACACATTAAAACAGGGTCTAGTCTAGTCGGTTGAAGAGAAGGACCAGGGGAGACATGATAGCAGTGTTCCTATATTTGAGGGGCTGTCTCAGAGAGGAAGGGATCAAGCTATTTTCCAAGGCACCTGAAGGCCAGACAAGGAATAATGGATGGAAACTGACCAAGGAGAGATTCAACCTCAAAAATAAGGAGGAAATTTCTGACAGTGAGAGCAATCAACCAATGGAACAGCTTGACTTCTGAAGTTGTGGGAGCTTCATCACTTGAGACTTTCAAGAAGAGATTAGACTGCCATCTGTCAGAAATAGTGTTTGGGCAGGTCCCAGGATAATGTCCCAGGATAATGTTGCAGGATCCAATCTGTGTTAGTCACTGGGACCAGAGGTTTAGTCTTCTGAGCTTTTAGATTCCATGTTAGCATTTCAGAAAAAAAAATCTAATCATCCTGCCCCGTGCATGACAACTGCAGTATGTTCCAGGATCCAGTTTATTTTTTCCCCAAGGTTTCAGATTCATTCTGGAGCCCATACTCAGATAACTTCTTTCTCACCAGAATGTGTATTCTGGACAATTCTGAATTCAGAATGAGTATTCTGGAGAATACTGGAGAATGTGTATTCTGGAGAATTCAGACTTTGGGATTCTGGAGAGTGAAAAGTTCCCTGAGGATGGGCTTCAGAATGAGCCTGAAAGTTTGGAAAAGAATAAACTTCTGGCCCCAATGATTGACACAAATTGGTTCCTGAAACATACTGCAATTGTCATGCATGGGACAGGATGATTATATATAATTTTTCTGAAATGCTAACATGAAGTACATAGGAGATAAATGGGAGCATTTCAAGGTGTGTGAAAAGGTAAAGCATAGCATGTGATCTATTGCAAGAAGTGAATGTTTGTCAAAAGAATAAAAAGTGGAGTCCTGTGTAGACGTATGGCTTTGCCCACTTTGTGGCATGAGAAGGAAAGATATGGGCATTTTTAAAAATTGTATGGCACATCTACATCATATTTTAGTAAAAAGAAATATGGGGGATAATAAAATACAAAGTATGAATATAAATTCTGAAATCTTAACAGGAAGGTTACAAACATATATCTAAGTTGCAGATGGTTTTTTTTTTTTTTTACTTGCCACAGTCAGGAAATCAGCAAAATCTCCATTATAGGTTCTGTTTTGACATTTTGTCACTATGTGTTGGATAGCTTGTTGGTATATGTGCGTGCAAGTGTGTGAGGCAGTTGTAACTTTGAGGATGGGTCGTAAGTAGCTTTTTTGCAGTCTGGTGAAACTTTGATCCTCATTAAGTTGAGGATTTTTTCTCTTAAACCTTTAATTTCTTTTCTCCAGGACCAAAATACAGTTATGTAAGTGCAGGAGAAATAGGAGGAGCTGGAAAGATTGGGAGCATGAGCTTCAGCATTACTATTGTATGGAACAAGCACTGCCTAATTTGCTTTTTTAATTTCGATACTAACGTCGTTCAAATCCAAGCAGCAATGTAGTTTGAAAAAGAAAGAATTCTTGCAATCAAGATTGAAATTACGTAGCTTCAAACTTTCATTCTTTCATTTTTATACATTTGAAGCACCATTTGAAACAAGTTCCTTGTCTGCTTATTCCTTTCTCTCAACAATGCTCATAACAATTTAGCAATTTGCAGTCCCGAAAAAGGATTTCTTTGCTTTTTTCTTCATTTGTATCCCCTCTTGATCTTGTTCTGGATGGTCCACAAAGAAAATGCTATTTTTCCCTTGTCCCAGGTATACCCTGTCCCTCTGCCAATCCATGTGACAAAAAACCCCTCCTAGCCAGAAATCAAACTGAAATTTTTATCTGGCAGCATACAGAAATATAAATCTCCATCAAGAACTGTCATAAAAGCTGATACCAGGAAAAAAAACCTGAAAAGGAAATACAGGAGTACCAAAATTATAAATTGGCAAGCAGTTCAAAGAACCACGAATGAGTTAGCTGTCACAATGCTGGGATACAAATACATGTGTTAAAGCCATTTCGAGTTGAGTTTTTACCTGTGCTGTCAATATTGGTAGAATGGTTAGGATATTGGCATTCCACTTGCAAGACAAAGTTATACAACAATTCTTCTTCTTCTTCTTCTTCTTCTTCTTCTTCTTCTTCTTCTTCTTCTTCTTCTTCTTCTTCTTCTTCTTCTTCTTCTTCTTCTTCTTCTTCCTCCTCCTCCTCCTCCTCCTCCTCCTCCTCCTCCTCTTCATCATCATCATCATCATCATCATCATCATCATCATCATCATCATTAAATGTATATTCCATCCATCTTGCCGAATGGTGAAATGTGGTGAAATGATTTTTACATTTATCTAGCAGTGTTTCTTGATAGGATGTTTACACAGGAAAAAGACCTACACCTGTGATGGTGAACCGATGGCACACGTGCCAGAGGTGACACACAGCGCCCTCTCTGATGGCATGTGAGCTGTCCCCCAGTTCAGCTCCGCTGCACATGCGTATGTGTCTCCTGCCAGCCAGCTGGTGTTCGGGTCTTTGCCACGCATGTGGGGGGGATGGGCCATTTGCGAGGGGAGCACCTGCACATGTGTGGGGGTGGACTGCATGTGGGGGGATGCGCATGTATGCAATGGCACCAGGCATGCACGGGGGATGAGTGCACATTGCATTTTGGGGGTTTGGGCATGCACACGCTTTGGGCACTCATTCCAGAAAACATTAGCCATTAATGACCTACACTGTAAATTCAGATGGAACCTTTACCAAGTTATTTGCTTTCAATAACAGAAACCTGTTAGTTTTCTGTATGAAACTCATAGAACTAAATACACCCATTTCCATGATATCATGGTAGCTTTCAGTACTTAGAATGGGCCTCTTTTAATTGTGGAAATGCCCATGATATAAAGAAGGACTTTTTTTAGATAAGGATTTTTTTTGGACAGCCATTTGCGTGAGTGGTCTAAGATGGTGCGTTTCAACTTCAGTGACTTTAAAATATGAGGGCTTCAGCTCCCAGAATTCTCTAGTCAGCATGCTGATTGGGGAATTCTGGGAGTTGGCCCACCCATGTTAAATCGCCGAGATTGAGAAATCAGGTCTGACCTGCTTAGTCTTTGAAGGGGAGATCCCACAGGAAAATCCAGGTCTAGTATAATAGGTCAAAGAAACAGCCCAGAATAAGTTTGGTAACTAATTACCTATTGCTGCAAAGAAAGCAGCATAGGCATATCTATGTATCACCAGGATTGAAGTTC